>NC_143053.1:150790000-151090000 GCF_052426305.1 Pelodiscus sinensis
AGCCCACCTGACTTGCCTGATATTCTGGAGAAAGCCAACAGCAGCCTAATTGTCTCATATACATTGGAAAAACTGGGTCTTCAAGGTAAGCAGACCCTCTAATTGAGGCACAGAGTAGCAGGACAGCAATCTATATCACTAAACTGTAGAACTGCCTGCCTTACGTCCCCTTTTTCTTGTGACTCACATATATAGTTGACAATGATGGATATATCTGGTGACGTAACAGTGCACCTGATTTGCCTTTTTATACATACAAAGAAAGAAAAAGTTACACAGCTGCTCCTATTTTCCTTCAGGTTTCATGGATGCTTATACGTGATGCTACTTAGATTACTATGATTGTTCTGTATTGTTAGGAAGCATAAGGAAATTATGACTTAAGAGTTATAGATCACAGCTTTCAAAATGATCATTTTTCATTAAAACAAACAGAATGCGCAGCGGGCTATGCATACAAGGGAAGGCCTTCCCAAAACTGCCTACACTGCCCAACTACCTGGGAGTGGCTGGGACCACACCGTATAGCTCTCTGGCAGCCAGGGAAGGCTAGGGCTACACCACTGGACTGCACCTCTGAAGACTGGGGCCAGGCCATGCAGCAGTCGCAGGCCTCAGGTGGAGTTGGGCGGGGCTTGCCTGGGAGAGGGGGAAAGGTTGTTCAGGGGCATTGTCTTGGGGGAAGGGCTGTGGCTTTGGGAAGACAGGGCAGGCTTTGGCTACCTTCCCCATCTGGGCCTTTACCTATCACCCATGATAAACAGCTGTTCATAGGATTGCCAGATGGTTGAAGCAAAAATACCATACACGCATTTCCCCCCCTCCCCCCAAAAACCAAACCACCAGGAAAAAATTCTGTTGAAGAAAAATAAAAGGGGGGGGGGAACCAAAGTTGTTGTGGGGAGGGGGGGGGGGGAATAGGACTCCAAGACTTAAAGACTTATTAAGCAAAAAAAAACCAAAAAAATTAAAATGAAGTAGTATTAAAACAGCATGTCCCCTTTAAGAGAGAGTGCAGGGATAGGAGCAGGGGAGTAGCTGAGCAGTAAGACCCAGGGGAGTCATTGCTTCCCTTTGGTCTTTTTGCCGGCAGTCATTTTGCGCCAGAAGCCTTGCGGAACCAGGTAAGCATGGGAACTGGGGTCGGGGAGTGTTGGAGGCTTGGGAGGGAGGGATGGGGCCTGGGAGGGAATGTCGGGCACTGAGTGTTTGTACGGTTACCAGGTGCCCGGCATTTTCGCCTGCTGGCCAGGAGAAGAAAAAAAATCAGAAAATACCAGACATCTTAGGTGTCCTGTATTTTCTGATATTTTTTTTTACACCAGACAGGAGGCAAAAATACCAGACTGTCGGGGTGAATACCAGACACCTGGCAACCCTAGCTGTTCAACACAATAAACTTTGAGAATACTGCCCTTTTCAGAGTGGATGTGGCTTTCTTGAATGTGTAAACTAACTTTTTGACATTAAAACATACTTGTTCACAACGTAAGTACTTTATTAAAGTGATATCTACCTTCTAGAGCTGATTAAACAGAATCATAGGATTGGAGGAGACCTCAGGACATCATCAAGTCCAATACTAAAAATGCATTTGTTCAACTTTCAACTGGTTGCTAAGTTTGACCACATTCATTTCATTTATTATTCACTGTTTGTAAACATTAACACAAAAGGGATTTTGTTCACATGACTGTTTTGGGAACTCTTGTTTATGAATATACTAGTATTCATATGCAAACAAGAATATTCATAAGTTAGAGAATGTTCATTATTCAGTATTTCAATCATCCAATCAGAGAACAGAAACGCTTTATGACTAAGTGTCCAATCACTCACCACAAATTATTCAGAGTGAATAAGTGAACAGTTTGCAACCAACCCATAAATTTAAGTTTATTTACCATTGATAAATATTTATAAATAATATATTAGTAGAAATTGGGGTCAGTTTGCAAACTATAGGACTTCGATCTTTGGTAGATTTTGACTCTTCCCCTCTCCTGCTTCCAAAAACAAAGCAGCTGAAGTGAAGCTTTATGCATTTCTTGAAGTGGCATGCCAATTGGGATGCAGAGGCCCACCATATCCAAATTTCTTTAGCAGAGGTCTTACAAGCACAAAATGCCTCTTCCGCTGAGAGTGAAAAAGTTCCCTGACTTGTACTACCTGCTGTTATGCCATTTTGCAGTGTTCTACCATTCTGCAGGATGGTAGTCATTCATCCACACACTAACTTATTATTTAACAGTTTTTAAACACTGCAATCATCTCCATTTGTAGACAGCCTAAAGTCAGACAGAATGCTACATTAAATCACCCTTTTTTCTCCATTTGTTTCCCCAAAGGGAAGGATGTTTTAGACCTCTTGAAGATTTTTTTGCTTAATAAGGAGCCTGTGACAACTTGTCCAGAATAACCACTTAATACACGACTTATGCCACCACAGCCATGCTGCTATTTTTAATATACTAGAACTAGATTGAGCACAGCTACTGTGTATATGTTTACCCAAGCTGGAAGTTACCCCTCTGAACTCTTGGGTAGACTAGACATTAAAGCAGAGTCTGCAGGCAGATGGCCAGCAGGTGGAACCTGTGAGGAAAGGGCAGCAAACATATGGCAATCTGACAAAGTTTAAGGCTGAATGTGGATAAACACAAGAAGATCCTCTGTGATGCCCCCAACATCCACACCTTCAAAAATACTGGCATGAAGAAGGCAATGTTGATGTGGGGGGAAACCAATAAACTTGAGATGGGATAAGAATGGGGAGAACTGGGACACAGAGGGAAAAGTGGCAGCAGCTGAGAGCCAGAAAGAGAAGGAGAAGTAAATGTGACTCAGAGAGAGAAAGTAAAGACTGAGACTACATGAAAAGCCAGCTTCTTCTCCCACTGAAACCTAGGAATGAAATTACAATAAATAGTCCTTTTCAATGAAAGAAGAATTAAAATGTGACAAATGAAACGGGAAAACAAAGGAAAACATTGAACTACTTACATGTTTTTGACGCTGCTGAATAAAAAACTTTTTCCTTTTAAAGGAAATTTTTAATATGTTCACCCTAAAGAAAAGAAACAAAAAACACTAAAAACAACCCATAAAAATTGAGCAAAACAATTCAAAGAAAAAGTGATACACAACACATGTTTTAATGCCTGTCAGACTTAAAAGATCCCAAAGTACATTATAACATTACACTTTCATGGCTATTAAAATGCACCAATCTCTGAGATGGAGACTGGCAGCTCACACTCACAAGCAAGAGAGGAGCAGTAACTGTGTCCAATGAGAAGGATCTTTTTAAGATCATTATTCAATAGGTACTCTCAAAGACTTGAGTATAGCATAAGCAGAAACAATATAGCATGTGGCAAACAGCATTCTGTACTTGCAGCAAAGACCCAAAAGAATCAGATTTTCCTTTTCATTGTTTACACACAGTGCATAGGACCCAATTGAATTGAGTTTGTGTGAACAGTGAATCATATTGTAACTATAGAGTACCAAAGTTTGATAACAGGATACATTAGACCATGTATAACATGAAAAATTTCAACACAGAGCAGATGACAATACAAGTCATGTTACTATTGGTAAAAATTGTGTCACATTATCAATAAATATTTAGAATATGAAAAGGAAAACATGTTAGAGTATCTTTTGGAAAAATCCTATGCTACTGCATCTTTTAACACCCAACAGAATAATTGGTAGTTATCCATTAAACATTCTAATCACATACTTACTTGCTTTTGCAGGATTAAAAGAGAGGAAGAATGGAGGAAAGGCTCAGATATGAGTGCTAAGGTATTCCTAACAGATCAAATCCATTAATATTGTAATATCCTTAGATATTTTAAGTCGTATAGTTAAAAACAATCATGAGCTGTGATCTTCTAAATACACATGACATCAATGGTAACTCCCCATATTTGTTTGTTTTAGGCAGAGATGAATAGTGCCTAAAGCTTGTCTAACACTTTATATTATAAGCCCATTATTATCTGTTTAATAACATTTAGCCAACTTAATTGTTCAGGCTGAAATTTTCCATGCTTGTTTTTGTGTCTGGACTTTTTTTAAATGTTTCAGTCATTCATTCCATAATTTCCAAGAAATGGGCTACTGAAAAAATAGGTAGTTTTGCCAATGCTAAAATTTTCATTTTTTTTTTTAATTAAAAGCTCTCTAATTACTGCTTGCTTGGGAGAAGAAATTTGATAAAGGAGTATTTGGAGTTAGAGATAACTATACCTTTAAGAAAACCCAGATTTGGCCAAGTTATAATTTTAAAACTACCATTTGTATGTGCACAGTAATGTAGGTTAGAAAGTTACCACAAAAATTTCAGAACATTGTACCTTAACTGAGTATACTGCAGACCAATGGAGGAGAATTTTTCCCAGTCCCCACTAAATCTCCTACATAAGCATCAGAGTTAGACCTTCAGATAGAGGATGTAGCAGGAACACAGCAACCAGACTTTGTTTTGACTTATGGGAAGGTGAACTGGGTTGGGAGCCAACTTGTAGTTCTAATGGAATGCACTTTACAACTCTTATTACTGCGCAATGCCTCACACTCCCTGCCTTAGGAAACAGGAGAGTAACATTCAACTGTTTCATAAACAAATATATATATATATATATATATAAAAAAAACAGACTGCATAGCATCACTGGAAATAGAATTCATCTGTAATATGGCAAGTCCCATACACTTAGCCATACTCTTTCAGAATGAAAGTACCAAATTCTGTGCTGTTGGCTGTATTATACGAAAGAGCCAGGAACAGAACTCAAGGATTCGGATTCTCAATATTCCTCTACTCTTTACTTAATAGTTGTGTAAGATACTGGAAAGTTTATACCATGTCTCTCTCTGTCGGTTGGACTACAGAAGTAAAAGTACAGCACTGATGTTATTTGACATTGCTTCAAGTGATAGATGTCTGGACTGCATATTTAAAGGACAATGGTTCCAATCCTGCGGACCTTCAAGAGGTCAAGGTGGTTCTCCGTAATGGAATTTTTCAATCTTTTTTTTTAAAAAAAAACAGACACGTGAAATCACTTTCTTCAGCATAGTTTTTTCTAATGTTTTGTTTTATATAATACCTAGTTCTGAGCACTAAATCCATGTACTACACAAGCTGTTCTAACATTCCTCCTTTGCTTGTTCACTCATATCACTCCATCCTCTCTCCATAACTATCTTACTTTCATGGAGAATCTGTCTTCTCTTCAGTGCCAGTGCTGCTCCAGCAGTTTAACTTGGTGACACAGAATATTTGTTAAAAGGATGGACAGATTTATTTAATCTCATGAGCAACAGCTATCACATCACACTTTTTTAAAGTGAATGCTAGTGAGTTACAGTAATCCCTGAGAATTCCTTCTTTCTTCTCTGGTGGATTATGCTGTCATTAAAAGACTTACATTTCATGAATGCTCGAGCCTGTCACATCCAGAATATGACCTGTATATAGTGCAGTTGTCCACATTCTTATTGGTAACTCAGCCCCCCGTATCACTCATTTTACAATCTTTAAAAAGGCTCCCTGTAAAATTAACAAATTCACGAGGTTTTACTGCTTACCATTAAAGTACACAATAGTTTTGTCCCATTACAGAGGATACATTTTTGGTTCATAAAAAGTTATGTAGCTGACAACATAACCCCAAGTGTGTGTGCCAGAAACTAGAATTGAACAACAGGACAGAGATCACTTGATAACCATGAGAATCTGCTCAATCCCTCTGAGACATCTGGCACTGGCCACTATCAGAAGACAGGATACAGGGCTACACTGAACATTAGTCTGACCCAGTATGGCCATTTGTATTTTTTTATGTCCTTAGATCTTAAGATTGAACAGAAATCCAAGAGAGGTCAACAAACCAGTTGATCTAACACTGCCAAAATAAAGAAAGCTATTACTTTAGGCTTAAATTAAAAAATATTTCCATAGCTGTAAATTTATTTGCTCATCCACCAATCTGGAAGGTTTTATATACATTGAATCCATAATTCAAAAAGGCAGGCAAATAGATTTGGGGTAATATGTCATCTCAATATAATCCTTCAGATTTCTTAGAAAAGCTATTCCAAAATTGTGTTTTCAAAGAGAAAATACTGCTCGCAACAAGCAGAGATTGTTGTGCTGTAATATATATTCAGATCCTAGAGGAAAGGATCTTGTGTGTTAGGGAAAAGCCTCTTTACTTGAAAAATTAGCCAATCTAATTTGGAAACCCCTGGTGCCATGTTAGAGGACTCTTTAAACCCCTCCACTCTCGATTAGATCCCCAGATTGGATCAAGTCCAACCAAACTTATTTTTCAGAAGCATGCCCTATTTTGACTCATTCAGCTTGACATATCAGGGCTTTTCTCCCCCATATCTAGTTTGGTTTGATTGCAGATCCTCTCCTTTTTTTGCCAAGATGGTACTTCTATTACATCTGTCCTTTAGCGCTTTTTGTCCACTTTGGCTATTACCATATAGCATCATTGTTCCTATCGTTGCAGTCTATTAATATTGTAAAACACTGTTCCATAATTTTGAAAGAGTGCTTTGATGGTGTTTGCTGCCACCTACAGTTTGAAACAGTTTGTGCCAAATCCTGATGAACTTAAAAGCCTAGAAGTCCTATTGACTTACAGTGTTATTCAAAATGTAGACTGAAGCCAGATTTAGATTTTTATTAGAACTTGATCTCCTTTTCAGCTACTTGTCACGATAGAACATTTCCCCACAACCAAGCACTTCCACCCCAATAGGCTTTGTAATCCGTTTAAATGAAAGGAATTGAGGGTATAATACAAATCTCTCATATTCTACATTTTTATAATATGTCTAAACAATACATTACAAAATGCATTCTGCATGTACAATACAGGAAGATATGGCACTATATTTTTTCACAATGACTTGAAGGAACCACATTGCTCATGAGTAGCAGATGACTCCAATTGTCTCCCAGCAATCAGAAATAAGTGCCAATAAAGCCTCTCTTCCACATATCAAGGATTTTTTTTGTTTGTTTTTTGGTGGAAAGTGATTGTTTTTTAATGTTTTTAGGTTTGCTCCTACTCATTTTACAGTCACATGAAAATCCTGGTGCCTTAGCTATTATGAGTCTGAGGGAAAAAAATTCTGACTAAAAAGTTTTAAAGACTCGAAAAACTATTGAAAAACAAGCTTTCTAGACATGTTAAAATTCCAGTATCTAATCTTTTCTGCACCTTACAGGATGAAATGTATTTTAGAAAGCTGGAAATTATCCCCTTTCAATGGAATAATGCTTCTGTTTCTAGACCAGAAAGATCGCAATATTGGAATTTACACATAATTAATGCAAATATTGCCCACTCAAGACCATTGTGTCAGTAATTTTGGAAGAGTAAAAGTGTGAAGAGAAAGAAAATATTTGTCTGGCAGATAATCTTTAAAAATAGCAGCTGTTTCAAGGCATTAAAAATTTGAGTGGATAGAATTAAGAAAGAAATGGACTGGAAGGCAGATTTCAAGAGACAACGATGCATGATAAATCTATATTTTATCATGCATTAATTATACATAGAAAACATACAATATCATGGTGTGTTATTAGCATAAACTTGAGATGGCTGCATTAACTGCAGTTGAATTTTTTAGGCTACATCATTCAAAAGATTACATGTTTCAAATAATGGAAAAAAGAGGAATAAGCAAAGAAGGAATAAGCAAAGAAGATACTTTAGGGTAGACAATTTAAATTTATAATCTATTTTAGTGCTTTACTCTGTCAGACATTCCTTGAGATTGTGATAAAAGGATGGGACGACTTAAGAACTCTAATACTGCTGGTTTCTCTAGTTAACTAACTGAAAGGAAAAAAAAAAAAAAGGAGACTCTACAACTCACCATAACTTATACTGTGAGTTTTTTTCTGGCAACTTTCCTTAGAAAACTTTGTAAGTTATGCCTAATACTATGCACAGGTTGCTAGGCACCAGTTGCTCAACTGAGGAGAGTGAAGAAAGTGCAAATAATCCCACTTTTAGATTCAGTAAGTAGCAGAGTGGAAAAGATTTGGACCCTCTCCAAAATCTTGAGGACATGCGTATAATATTTCAATCACTTTGCAGCAAGGTCAGCAACTGTGGAGTCTCAATCCTATACCAAAAGAGGACTTCCTAACAAACATGAATGAGCATGCTACTGTTTTCAGCATTAAGCAGCCATCATAGTATCTTCCCCTTTGGAGATCCCCAACCTACATGTCAACCCAGGATGATCTTGTAAACATAAGTGTTTTATTCCATTGCTTGTACATTTATCTCAACTTCTCCTGATAAATGCTCATAATTGTCAGTTATGTACTTTCTTTCACAGAAGCAAATGCTATGTTTGCCAAATTAATAAAACTGCTGATCATTCATAATTGATTGAAGAGCTGTTTAGAGGGTATAAGGACAGCATCTATGGAGCATCACCAGGGTCCCAATCCTACAAATACATATGCAAGAGTAGTCTACCTCTGAACTAAAATTTTAAATTCAGTGTATTCAGTCATGAACCTGTGTACGATCAAGTCCCCTAGTCCTGAGTTTTCACTTTAACTCAACCTAACTATATACAGGTTACAAAAATAGAACCTATCCCTTTCAGTAACAGATTTATCCTGTTTGAAACAAGCATTATGTCATGTGACAATATTACTTAAAATTTAAAACAGCAATTGCAACTCTTAATTAACTAACGAAATAGAAATAAGAAACCCTTACCAAGGATAGAAACTTGTGCAAATAAATTTTCTGTACACAGCAATACCACCTGAAGCAATTCCAATCATCAAGTCTAGATTATGTAGATCCTGGAAAAGAAAGTATTGTAAAAACACAGAAGCAGCCTATGACATATGTTCTTTATATCTGTGAATTCATTCATGGGTTTTCCATATACATGTATAAAAAGACAGCCTAAAAGGCTTACAATTCAAAGAGCAAGATTTCTGCACTATATGTTTTAACATGGTCAGACATATACAAGTCTTGCTATTGAGAGAAGCATTGTGTTATCTCATGCAATTTTATTTAGTACTGCCTAGGCGAGACTGCTATAATGCACAGAACAGGGTGTGGAGATATTGCTCTTGCCCCTAATCTGTTAGTTAAATGTGAAAAGCATGTAGGAGATTGGACCCAGGATCCCAATCCTTGATTGATTGAGAAGACTTGGAAAATCATTTCTTTCTCTGACTCCTGAACGACCTATCCATTACAGGCTAACGGAGAACTGGCCAGAGGAGAAATGATCAGTTAAGGATGTTAAATTGTGGTTATCTGGCTAATCGCATAATCAATACAATTTGTATCAACTACACGATTAGTTGATAAGGACTGCTCTGCAGAGCCAGGGTTACAGTTCGTGCCAGCTCTGGGAGCCACCGGCCCTGCAGCTCTGCATTTTAAATGTAGTAAGAGCCACCGGGCTCTTACTGCATTTAAAGTGTACAGGCACATCATCCCGGACCAGTATGAGCTGGGAATGCTTGATCCCAGCTCACACTGAGTCCCTCACCGCAAACAGATGCTGCTCTGACACAAGCCCCTTTTTGCGGTGGCCAAGGCTGGCCACAGCCAGGGACTGCTGCCAGTGCAGCCCCTGCACACGGCCAAAGTGGGCTGCTGTGAAGAGGGGCTGCATGGAGGCAACAGTCCCTATCTACAGAGAGGAGGGGGATAAGTCTCTGCCTGGAACCCTGTGGACAGGGGCTGCTACCAGAACAGCCTCTGCTCACAGCAACCCTCAGCCTGCCGAAGGCAGAGGCTGTTTTGCAGCATCCTCCCCCATGCTGCCTCTGATAGAGACAGTGGGGGGGAGGGGCACGGTTGCACTGCGAGGATGGTGTTGGGATGTACCAGCTTTTAAGCCAGCTCCCCCAAGCACCGCCTCCTCTTCCCTCCCCCCACCTTGCTGCCTCTTATAGAGGCAGCAAGTGGGGGTGGTGGAGGGAGCGAGTAGTGGATACTCCAGATAACTACTCGCTAATATCCTTAGAAATAACCCAAGCTCTCTACATAAAAGCGGGTTGAGGCCACATACATGTGTTAAAGTAGTAACAGGTCAACTTTATTGTTCATTATACAGTAGACTTCCGATAATCCGGAACCTATGGGACCTAGGTGGTACCGGATTATCAGATATGCCGAACTATCAGGAGGTACAATAAGCTGGTTATATATATACACACACTGTATACATTATATACTGTATATAAAGTGTTCTTAACCCTTTTTATCGTACATACTGTAAACAGTATACTGTAATGTTTTAGTCTTTTTAAGCCTTTTTTTACCCTTTTTGCTCAGTTCAGCTGCTGCCGCTGTTACCTTGTGACTCATTTTTTGCCGAAGCTCACTCACTAGGCTCTTGCCATTTTGATGCCGGACTATCAGGAGTGCCGGACTATTGTCATGTTCTGGTGCTCCTGATCAACATTTTAAAAGTCCCAAATTCTGGGTCAAAAAGGTGTCTTGTCTTATGAGTGAATTAATGCATCAGAACTCTTTTCTTTTGGGCATCTGTTACTTTTTTTTGGTGGTGATAAAGGTGATCCCAACATACATGAAACCCTGAAGAATGTATAGTATGTATGTTTTTCAACAGAGTTTTCAAAACTAAGGCCTTATAATGGAATCTACTATATAAAATAGCAGAATAAGAGTGACAATCAAGATTATGTTCAAACTTGAATCATTAACCATTTTTGATATTGCAGGATGTCCAACCTCCATACACACTAACCATTATATGCACACAAATTATTATCCACAGGCAGTATCTGCATAAGCTAAATACTGCATTTTAAGCTACTGATTTCAGCCAAACAATATTCCCCTCTGTCCTGTGGTCCTCATCACTGAGCTTAAATCTGAAACCATATTTATGGAATTCTTAATGAAGGGTGAAGATATTCACACAGAAATTTTAGAATTACCGCGTATAAGGATAGACATTTCCTTTAAATCCAATATACAACTGCAATCCTTGGTTTCCTAAATTCACTGTGATCTATATATGTACTCATAATGTACATACTTGTACAAAGAGTTGAATATTTGTTCCTAAATATAAATGTAGGTTCGTAGTCTTAGGAACCCAATATTTAAAATGTTGGCTTTGGTTCAGAAAAGCAGCATTAAGAAATTTTATAACACTTTAAGGTAATACTGGAGTCTCTTAAGAAAACATTCAATGGCAAAAATGCTCCTCTAGATGGCTCTCTTTGCTCAATTAGTATAAATATATTTCCCTTAATCCCCAACTTCCATTTTTTGTTGTACCATAACGACTCAGACTAAAAAAGTAGAATGTAATTCAAAAAACTCTGGCAGAATACAGAATGTATATGAACAAATTATTTTTTCCATTACAAGTTTATTATAAAATAAGAGATTGAATAATTTCTGAATATACTTTGTCACTCAGATGATCAGTTCCTATGCTGCATAACTCAAGTATCATGGTACATTGTAGAGGGTAAACACAGTACTATATTGTGCCAGATTTAGGATCTATCAATAATTCATGGCAACCGGAACAGGAATACAAATCCCATCTCTTCAGAGATTGATACAGAAAAAGAGTAAATAAGATTAGTTTAACAGCTCTAAGAAGGAACAATTGATTTGTACACCAGGATTCAATTACCTTACCTCTTTAGGCTGATAAACACAATTCAAGCAGCCCATTAAAAGCTAGCTTTGTAGAAAAAGCTGGGAGATCCCATAAGAGCTAATTAGGAGAATTTTTTAGCAGAAATAAGGGATTGATAACCACTGACCAGAGAACTAAATTATTCAAGTTCCTCCAGATGGTGTGTCTGATCAAGCTTGCAGGGGAGAGGAGGAAAGGGGAGGTTATGCTGATGTAACCTCATCCTGATATGATAATGAAACCTAAAATCTCTAAGACTAAACAATTCTGAGCATAACAATCAAGAACACAAGGGGAGGGAGAAATCCTCTCTGAGGGCATGTTTAACATAGCAGCTGGGCGCATACTTCTCAGCAAGGTAGACAGACACATGCTAGCACATTAAAAATAGCAGCACAGCCAGGAGTAGCACAGGTTCCAATTCAGTCTAGCAGCCTCACAGACTACAAACCTGCCTAGACCCGCTGGGTACATACTTGGTAGTTAGCCTAAGCTGCCACACATGTTACTTTCCCTCCCCCGCCCCCAGGTATGCAACCATTTTTAGCACCTGTTAAGTTTGCCTGACAGTTCAAAATTTAAAACCATATTCTCAGTTGCTTATAGTTTTGCCAAATTAACCAGAGAAACAAGGTAAGTGAGGTAATATCTTTTATTAAAAAAAAAAAACTTCTGCTGATGGAAGGTACAAGCTTTCAAGCGATATAGAGCTCTTCCTCAGGCATGGGGAAGGAAGCAGAGTGTCTAAGCTAAATTCAAGTTGGGACATATTAAGCAGAAGGGATAATACATGTTAGAGGCAGTCACTTGAAATGAAGTTTGTAATTGGGAGCTTAGATGTTAGGCATAAAGGTTTTGAAGTGGATAATTAAGGGTAACAGGAAGCATGATACATTACAAATGACCAAAACTGCAAAGGATTATCCTGGAGTATTTAAATGCTGATAAATTTATAATACACTTTACTTATCTGGTCGCGTGGACTTGTTTAGTGAATATTCAAAGCAGCAGCAGACCCAGTCAGAAAAACAGATGCAAAACCTGCAGGCAGAGCTCTACTGCAATGATGATTACTACCACCCTATTCTATACCTTTCAACATTCATAGGTCCTTCACATGCTTATTACAACAGGTGGTGGTACCTCATCATGTGCATCAAATGTCCCAACAATACCTGTGTCTAGTTTCACACACCATCACTATGCTCTCCATAGAAGAACTTCTTATAAAGAAATCCTCCATGTTGAATCTTTCAATACTTGTCCTTAGTGAAAACCACACAACACCAGCTCTGACAGACACTAAAAACTATGAACACACAAGGAGCACCAGTTTGTTAGCTCATTATAACAATGTGTAAGACACCACAGTGCTTGTTACCCTTAATTGCTTACTTCAAATAGTTTATGCATAACAATCTAGCCCCAAACGCACATTAATTTCAAGCAACTGCATTCAGCACGTTGTTCCTTCATCTTACCAATCTGTCCCAACTTCTATTTAGCTCAGATATTCTGGCTGCATCTACATTACTGAAGAAAGTAGACTTGAGCTACACAATTCCACCTACATGAATAACGTAGCTGGAGTAGATGTACCTCAAGTCAAGTTAGTGCCAGGGGTGGAGGTCAACAGGAGAAACTCTCCTGTTGACATCCCTTAGTCTTCTTGTCCAGGGTACAGTAACAGGGTAGATGAGAGAGTGATCTGTGGTCAATATGGCAGGTCTTCACTAGACCCGCAAAGTCAACTGCCAATGGATCAAACTCAAAGTCAATCTGGGTTGTACTGTATATGTAGCCTCTTTTCTTCCTTTCCAAGACCCAAAGAGGAACTCTGTTTACAAACTTTCAAGCAACCTTATACAAACAGGGGTGAGTCCAATAAAATATGACCTCATCTACCTTGCCCCTCTCAATTCCTAGAACCAACATGACTATAACAAAACTTCAAGCAAACTTCAACTACTCAGGCTCAAATTTTCTATTGAGTATGTGTCTCAGGTTGAATTTTCTTAGAATTTTTCAGCAAAATGGTTCAGCCATTTAAGAATGATAGTGGGGGAAAATATGCTGTTTTTCCATGTTAAAAACATTCTAGTCACCTTTTCTTCAGAAAGCTTTAGCTCCCTCCTGCTTTGGACCAGGGACTGACCTGTGTCAGGAAATGGGTCTCTAACTCTAATTCCCTTTCACAATTCTTAACGGTGATCAGATTGCACATGGTGCCATTCCTACAGAGCAACCAAGGATACTTCAGCCCAGAAGTACAGGATAGAAAATGGCTTTTACTTGCAATGGCTGCCCCAAGCTGGAATAAGGGTAGAAAGGGTAGAAGGGCACCTCCCTTCACATCCCTGAGTTTTCTACTAGAGATCTACAGTACCATACAGCAAAGTCCACTCTGCCGGGGGCCGGATTTCTCTTCGGCTCCCACAGTCAGCTTCCTCCACTGCATTAATTTCACCCTACCCTGTTCCCTTGTCTGCCTCCACCAGTCTACTGTCCTCTATTTCATCTGCCTAGAGGTCTAGGGATGTTATCTTATTACAAATCATAATAGATGAGAAACTGATTTTAAAACAGGAGTGAAACTGATATTTCAAATTTCTTTTACTTCTGCTTAAAGATAACACTTCAGTGACTGAATTGCCATTCTCACAAGAGAATACTTACAATCAAATAGTTAGAAAATTCCACATTGAACAGAGACCAAAAAAATGAGTCTTTTTTATATTTAGAGTTAGTGTGCATGTGTTTTTTAAGTGCCAAGCTCTGTTTGAACGCTGTGCCTCGGTTCCCGTTTGACACAAACAGGAGTAACGCTTGCCTATCTACCATATGGAATTATAAAGATTAGATTGAGATCTGTGGGACAGGAACATTAACATTTTCAACATAACCCTTTAAGTAACTCACCACAAGATGTCAGAACATGTTAGTACTGGTAGAACTTCTCTAGTCCAATACCCTGGGGACCTGACCAGTGCCAAACTACAGAATTTGCTGAACCTTGGGAGATCATTGTTGTCTAGCAGCATTATCAACAGTTCCACTGCGTATTGGGCTCTTAGATAAGATTTAGGGGTAAATTAGAGCTAAAAAACAGCACATAACAGAGACAGGACTGGTGGCTGTAGACAAACTTATGGGACCATGGGAAACTTGGCCACACCCATGATAAAGTGGAAATGCAACTAACTAAAATAATGCCAGACCATGGATGTTGCCAGACCAGAGAGGTTCAACCTGTATTAGAGCTAGAAATGTATCTCAGTTCTGATCCCCATTCTACTACTCTATCCTCAAGACCCCACACAAACTAAGCTAATGACTTAGGCTATGTCTACACTTTCAAATGAACAACAAAACTTGTATCATACACAGGTGCTTAAACAGCAATGGAAAACTTGTGTCTTTCAGAGGGAGGGGCAAGCGGTAGTGTAAAAAGTTTGTCATCAGCAGGAGTGCTCTCCTGTCAACAACACAACCCCTACTCATGGGTAGTGAAAGAATTGTCAGCAAAAGCATCAAACAGCATTTACCTATTAGCAACATGGCTGTGTCACTAAAAGCTGTATAGAGTAGACAAAGCCATACATGATTAATAAGATTGTTTGTCATCTTATATTTCCAGCCTGACTAAAATTAATGTAAATTTTTCTTTCAAGTCCAGTCATGCTCTTTAAAAGCGTAAAAAGATCCCTGCAACCAAATACATCTACTTTCTGTTACAAATCAAATCTGTTTATTCTATGGACCCAAACATGTTTTTACTCTTAATGATTTGGGAACCAGTATTTTGTTTGGGCTTATACATGAACAGAAATGCTGAATTCATTATTGATGAAGATGAAAGAAGCAGAAAGAACCCAATTTAGATTTCAGGATTAAGTCAAGGCAGGAATTAAAGAATTCTTTCCTGTTAATTGATCAAATTTAATCTGCAGTCAGAGTATCAGTAACTATGGGAAAGCAATGTTTAAATAGTAAATAAGTATTTAAATATTAAGAAAATAAAAAATATAAAGTATGTTAATCTGCAAACATGAATTAGGAGGATGTAAACTAAGATTAACAAAAAATTAAACACAAAAAGTTAATTTTAAATACATTTTAATCATTATGCTATTCTGTGGTCTCATTTGAGATTTATAATAGACATCTACTTCCTGTCAAAGATGTCTAAATTGGTGTAAAATGACTTTCATCATCTAATGTTGCTTGTCAAATCTGAGTTAAATTGATCTGTGTGGTTACAAATGTAACCCACAGTTTTAGTGTATCATAAAAATAACTACAAGAATGAGCTTATGGAAGACAGTAAACCAAACACACACTGACGTTAAAAGACATCTGTGTTTTAGTGACTTGGGAAATCATTTAGTGGTATATGATTTCTTTATACTGTAATTATTTTTTTATGATAATTGATGGTTTGGTCAGGGCTGAGTGGTTAGGTTTGGAATGGGACACAACTTTTATTCCGAAAAAAAATATAGAATACAGCTAAATAGGAAACATGCAGATTCTTAAAAAACTTACATCTTCACAAACAGAACTTCAGTTTTCAACTATTCTGCCCTCACCTGCCTCTTTTAAAAGAACAAATGGAAGCATGCATACATATTAAAATTTGACAAACTCACAGATGATGGGTTGAGATGATGCACAATTTAGGTAATACTATTCTTTCCAGAAGCAGAAAGTGAAACAGATATTACATCTGACAATGATCTTGTCTTCTCTAGGAAGTTTAGCCAGTGCTAAAGCTAGCTATGTCCATAATAATAAATTATACAAGAAATTACCCATTAGATCTGCAACCACTGTAGTTGGGAGTCTTGATGTTTACAAGATGCTACCAGCTTCTGTCATCAACAGGTTTAAAGATGTCTACACAGCAAAAGCTGTGAATGGGCTAGTGTGTCCAAACTAACTTGAATCCAGCTAGGATTGGTAACAACAGAAGTAAAGACAGCACAGACCAGTACAGCTCGCTAGAGCATTCTGAAGCCTAAATATACATATAAAGTCCATACCAGACTTGCATTATCCACAGTTTACAGGCTTAATCTTGACATTACTAATACATGTTTCAGCATCACCCAATGTCAGGAAATTTTTGCATTTGCTCAGGAACAGTACATCTTCTTTAGCCGTAGTTACAAGCACTATGATATATTTGTTAAGGCACGACTGAAGCTAGATCAAATGGTACTTGAGTTAGGTAGATTTCTTGAAATCTGCTAATTATGTTAGCACGATTCCTTCTGAAAACTGCTTGCAAGATATGGTAGAAACACTGGAACCCATTTCAGTTCCAAGACATGAGGGACCATCAGCTAACACTGAAAAGGGCTTGATGGTAAGACCAAGAGCTACTCCTTTCTTTGAGGTTCTTAGTTCTTCAAAGAATATTTAAGATTTTGAAACAAAAGGAAAAACTATGTAGCGCTTTAAAAACTAACAAGATGGTTTAATAGGTGATGAGCTTTCATGGGCCAGACCCACTTCCTCAGATCATATTCTGGAAGAGAACTGGCATGACCATCTATACCAAAGGAATACAATGAAAAAAGTGAGCACATTATTAAACTGACAAATCAGATTTAGTACAGAAGGTGGGGTGGGGGAGAGGGAGGGAATTAATGTGCTATGTCCTATGGTTGTTGTAGTAGGTTGATGGTATCTCAGCCTGGACCATTCAACACAAGAGATCCATTTCCTGGACACCACAGTACAAATCACTAATGAAAAATTAAATACCACTCTCTACAGAAAACCCACTGACTGGTACATTTACCTACATGCCTCCAGCTTCCATCCAGGACACACAATACAATCCATCATCTATCAAGCCCTTAGGTACAACCGCATCTGCTCTAATACCACTGACAGATCAGAAACTTCAAGATCTCTACCAAGCATTTGTAAATCTCAATTACCCACCGGGGGAAATAAAAAAAAAAAAAAAAATTGAAAAAGCTAGACGAATACCCAGAAACCATCTACTTCAAGATAGGCCCAAGAAAACCAACAATAGAACACCACTTGTCATCACGTATGGCCCCCAACTTAAACCCCTCCAACACATTATCAATAACCTACAACCTATACTGGAACAGAATACTACACTCCAAGAGGCTATGGGGGACAGACCTATAGTCTCCTATAGACAACCACCTAACCTCAGGAAGATTCTTACCAACAACCACAAGACATACCACATTAATACCAACCCTGGAACTTTCCCTTGCAACAAGCCCCGTTGCCAACTTTGTCCACATATTTACTCTGGTGACACCATCGTTGGACCTACCCATGTCAGTTATATGATCAAGAACACATATTCCTGTTCATCCAGAGATATAATTTATGCCATCATGTGCCAACGGCATCCTTCTGCTATGTATATTGGACAGACTTCTCAGACACTTCAAAGAATTAATGCCCACAAATCAGACATCTTCACAAGGAAAAACCAGTTGCTTTTCATTTCAACCTACCTGGACAGTCTTAACGACCTTACTACATGCATCTTACTTCAAAGAGACTTTAACACCAGATTACAGAGGGAAACTTCAGAACTTTCATTCATGCTTAAATTTGACACTTTATGAATGGGTCTTAAAGATGCTAATTACCTTACCCATTACAAAGACAGCTTCCCCGCTTATCACCCCTGATTCGCCATTCATTGATTCATATATAGCTATTCCCTCCCTCCCTTCCTCTCCCCCACCCCACCTTCAGTACTAAATCTGATTTGTCAGTTTAATAATGTGCTCACTTTTTTCATTGTATTCCTTTGGTATAGATGGTCACGCCAATTCTCTTCCAGAATATGATCTGAGGAAGTGGGTCTGGCCCAAGAAAGCTCATCACCTATTAAAGTGCTATATAGTTTTTCCTTTTGTTTTAGCAAGATCAATTAACATGGCTACCTCTCTATTAAGATTTTGAAGAGTGCTTCAGAAGAGCTGCAAAATGAAAGCCTGAATTTATCAAGTGCGATATAATTAGAAGGAAGCAGTGTTGCTGATCTTCAAAAAATGAGTGTATCTGAAAGCAAATGGAAGGTGTTCTGTGATGAAGGTGAAATCATTGCCAAGGAAGTTGAAATTGCTATTCCAGGTTAGGCAGTAGCTACTGCTGAACAAAGCAATACAAAAACAGTAAGAAGACCTTATTAAAAAAAAAAAAAAAAAAAAGTTACCTACCTTTCATAACTGTTGTTCTTCAAGATGTGTTGCTCATGTCAATTCTATTTTAGATGTGTCATTCATAGTTGTCAAAAACTTTTGCTTTAGCAGTATCCAGAGGGGCGGCTGTGGTGCCCCTTGGTGTGCTACACTCATGGCATGGTATATCAGGTGCTGCCAACCCTTCACAATCTCAGTTCCTTCTTACCGGAAACTCCAACAGGAACAGGAGGGTGTGTAATGGAACAGACATTAGCGATACATCTTGAAGAACAATAATCACAAAAAGTGTGTAACTGGCTTTCCTTCTCTGGGTGCTTCCTCATATCGATTCCATTCTAGGTGACCCACAAGCAGAATTTTTGGGGGCAACCTCAAAGTTCACAATCTTGCAGCTTGAAGCACTACTCTGCCAAAACCAGCATCATCTTCAGCTTGTTGAGTCAGTGCATAGTGTAAATCAATTGCAGGGATGACCGACCAAATCGTTGTACCATAAATTTCTTGGATTATGTAGCCAGACAGGAACCCCCATCTGTAACATCCATCTTGCTTGCCTGGAGCATACAGGGAACACACCGAGCAGTAAAATCAGCATAGTCTTTGAAGCCTTGACAGGAGGCCCGGATATGATAGCTCACAGTGACTCCGGATGGCTGTAAACAGAGATACGCCAATTGTTGACCTCGAGGCTGCAAGAACTGCCTTGGCTGGCACCTATATTGATATGAATACACAGCCGTCCGCGGGGGGAGGAATCTCCCGTCCAGTAAAGAATGTCCAGTACTCACAATTTAGTTCTCTCTCTTGCAAGTGTAAATTAAGTTGAAACTTGCTTGTAAGAACTGGCATCACAAAGACGGACCCACACAATTTGGCATATTAGATAAGAAAGAGGATACGGGCATAAAGATGGGTCCTATTGGCATAAAGATGGGTCCAGCAGCACACTCACTCTGAGTGTCAATCTACCATCTATCTGCTGGTCAGGTTAGGTGATTGGCCTCCCGAGGTTCCACAGGGATGCCCACCTCGTATTCATCTTTCCTAGGAATTGAGGGACCGGCCCTGGCCTGATACGCTGGAGTCAAGAGGCACAGAAGGGGGTAAAAATTGTACCTGGATGTGTCCTTTGTCTTAAGTGTAGACATAGACTTAGAGCTCTTTAAAGATTAAGCTGTCACTTGGTACCATTATTTCTATTTTTTATCTTCATTTTCTTTGTAACCATTTTTTTAAAGATCTATATTTGCTAGCAGTTAAGAAATAGAGCAATAGCCATTGTAACCATATGATTTATAAGCTTTTTTAATAAACCTGTAACTGTTTAAGCTTTAACCTGACTCTTTCAGTTGCTGTAACAGAACCAAGCACAATTTAAAAGAACTTCAGCCGATCATAGGGAGCAGACACAGGCAGAGCTGAGCGTTTGGATCATGTCGCCTCCAGGGGACAGATCCATGGGGCACCTCTCAGCCTTCCCTCGGCTGCCTGCTGCGAAGGGATCATGTGTCCTAGCAGTTAAAGTCTGGGGCGTCTGTCAGCCTGTTGGCTGCCCGCCGAGAAGGGACCCGGGGCCTAGCGGTCAAAGACACGGAGGTAAAACTTTTGGGGCGCCCGTCGGCCTTCCTTAGGCCCCCTGCTGAGAAGGAACCTTGAGTTCTAGCAGTTGAAGACTCGGGTGTATAACACACGCGCGCGCCCTGCCCTGACCATCGGCTGACAGATCAGCACCTGAGTGAGGAAGGCTGCTAAGGATGCTTGCTCCCTAGTCCAGTGAACTACGATCACTGGCAGAGGCACTTTAGCCAGCTCATAACAGTAGCCAATGTAGGCTGTGATCCATAATATTCTCTGGGCAGACACTAATCAACCCTTCATCCTATCAGAGACAGCAACAATCATGTAGACTTATGGAATGGCTTTATTCCATCTATGTAGAAGGTCAGGGCCCATCTGACATCTAGGCTATGCAACCTGCATTCCTCATCTGTTGTGTGAGGCTTTGGCCACAAGACAGGCTAGCATACATCTTGACTAATATGGGATTGGAAAACAACCTTGGGTAGAAAGGCAAGGTACAGAGGCAGCTGAAACCTGCCCTTACAGAAAATTGTGTAAGGCAGCTCTAATGCGAGTGCCCTGATCTCAGACACACTACAAGCCAAAGTAATAGTGTCTAAAGGAAATCTTCGAGGAGAGACACAGGAGAAGCCGGGTTCAGATGCAGAACATTGCATGGTTCTGGGACTGCAGATCCAGCCAAAGTGTCAGCTCCAGGGGTAGCTGCCAACAGACTCAACAGCATGCTGAAGCAGTGCTGACGAGGCCATGATCGAGCAACAAGGATGATAGTTGTTTTATTTCACTTCACCTTTAATAGAATCTTGTGGCTTAGTGACACTGGCAAAAAGGTGTACATCAGCACTACTGACAAAACCTGAGACAATTGTAGGACAAATGCAAAGGTGAGAAAAATAATACATATTCAATTAAAAATATATAGTGCAGTCAACACTGAAGTGCTATGGTTTTCATTGTTAATGAAGGACTCTTGCTTTAAAAACAGTGTTCATTAATTCAATTATTTTTAAGCAAAAAATGACAATGTAAACATACTCTACCACTGTGTAATTCTACTCCATAGAATTCAAGGGTTCGCGCTATGTTTATATAGCAGGACTCTGCTTCAGATTGTTTGAGACCACTAAAGAAAAAAAAAAACATAAAAAGTTACTAATTTTAAATTACATAAAGTCAAAATAAGAAATTAACCTCACTGACTAGACTATCTTAACTTACTAAAATTATTTTCTCTTCAAAGCAGACGATTTCTATATTCTGGCCTCTATTTTAGGAAGACATATCTGTGGTAATTCCAAATGGCTATTCTCTCACACAGTCATGTTTATTGTCCAGTCTGGTGATTAACTGAAAGTAGAAAGCAGCCTGCCCCCAAAGAATAAGCAAAGAAGAGCCCTGACAATTAAAGGAAACTAAATTGTAAAACCCACCAATCCATAAAGCAACATCTGAAGAAGTTACATCTACTTTAGCATTTGACAAACGAACAAAAATTCTCAGAACGCCACTCTGCAAATCTGCTCATAAAAACTTCTTTGTTTTTGCCAGAGATGTGGTAATAGATCTCAATGAATGTGCTGCAAAACTTGGAAGAGGTTTTTTCCCCAATATTCTTATAAGCTTCTAAGTTGCCTAAATTGAACAGCTGGGATACCTGTAAGAAATCAAGTTACTTTCACCACTGGAAGTACCTTGATTTGAGAGTTCTGAGGCTAAAGAAGGTATCATATGGCCTCAGAAGAGGAACTGTAGGCACTTGACATGGCCTTACACCATGGTAAAAAAACAAAGGTTATGAGACTTTCTAGACACAGGCTCGGGGGAGCAGAACAGATCCAACTGCGGCTGGGTCACTCTGCTTCCCTCCACCACAGTGAAGCAGAGCAACCTGGCTGGGAGATGGGCGACAGCAAAGTGTAGCTGCTTGGTCGCTCTGCTTTTCGCAGCTCCCGCTGCCACGAGGGCAGGGCAGCCCAACCCCTATTGCTGCCCCGCACCAGGATCCCCGGTAAACCCCGAGATTGCGTCTCGCAGGGCAGGGGGCCTCACGTCTCTCAGGGCAGGAGGCTTCACATAAGAGCTGCGATGGGGGAAAGAAGAAGGCTGAGCAGGGACAGACTTTGAGGGAAGAGGTGAAGGGGGTGCAGTAGGGGAGGAAAGACACATGGTGGGGAAGGGGCTTGGGCAGAGGGGAGGGTGTCCCAGACCCTATACCCCACTAGGGATGGCCCTGCCAGACACTAACATTAATTTATTATACTTAAATTTAGAAGTAAGTATTGAAATAAAATAATCAGCAGCTTAATTGAACTTATGCTACATTTAGTGCATAAGTTATGAACGAAAATATAAACATTCAAATCCATATATTTCTTAATCAAAAAGCTTAAGCTTATTAAAAATAAATCAATGCAACATTCACCAGGTTCAATTTTCCAGGAACCTTAACCTTCCTCTTGCCCTTCTTTTTCAACTCATGAAATGGAGGTGAAGGAGAGGGAATGGGAAAAATGCTAAAAGTTTGTGCTTACCTATGCTGTTCATGTAGTGACTCTACTTTGGTTAAAAAATCTTTGTTCTGATCTGGTATGAAGCGGTAATTTGAAAGATATCCTGAATGATGTACTGAAGAGTTATAGTCTCCCAACTGCGCTATTAGGAAAAAACAAATGCAAAAAAAGAAGTTTCACAGATAGCCTCTATCTAGTGAAAATACCATTTACATGAATTTTCCAAAATAGCATAACCACCAAGAGAAAATATAGTTGAGAAAACCACAGGATTAAAAATTACTTCCCACTGACAATTTTATTTCATATACACAATCTTAAACAACAGCACATGAAAACATCTTTCAACATATAAGTATGCTTACCATAAATAATTTTTTGGGCTCTGATTAGCTCAACACTGTTCAATTATTTATTAATCCATATTTTTGCTTTGAATGTTATAACACTTTTCAGACCACACATTACATCAGGAGACACGTAACCATGTGAAATCTCACAGATGAAACAGAATTGTCTAAATCAGGGAAAGCAAATTGAGCCTATTTTATATATGTGTGGCCCCATTAAAGATAAAGAAACTTCAGAATAAACATTAATTTTTTGAATATGTCTTGTATTTGAAACTATAAAGAAAATATTCAAAACCCATTTTAACTACCCAGTTGTCATTTATTCATCTCCATCTTAACTGAGTGTTAATGTTTCTCCTGGTAAGCAATTTCCAATAATGTTTCTCCATGGATTTGCAACAAAAATATATGCACCAAAATAGTTTTTCCATCTTTTATTTATTTGGCTATTTTATACAAGTGCCAATAATTAAATTTTCCCACAAAGGGATGCTGAACACAACAGTAAAGTAACAAATGGCCATATTGTTCTCTAGCTATGAAATACCGGCTAGAAATTGAACAGCATATGGCCCTAACTTTGTAGTCTCAGTGCATAGACAAAATCCAAAAATATAACTCAGCCCTTCCCAGAAAATAAGTTTGACACCTTCCATCTAAAGAGCACACTTGGACAGCACGTGCGAGTTAATTTTTTTGTTGATTTGTTTTATTTCAAGCACTTATCTGCTCTTACAAGAATTATCTAGAATGAAAGTGGAATTCCAAGTACCCAACTGACTCCACAGTAGAGCTTTCATATGCCAATCAAAATTAATGAAGTGATGTGATACCATGTAAATCACTAGAACTTGAACTACTTTTCTTAGCACAGAACAGCACTCATTTTAAATCATTTAAAAGCATTACAATATTTTTAAAAATTAAAGTTTTTTGTGAATAAGCACAAGAATACAAACTAGTCTGTGTTGAAGAAATTGCACACATTTGGCTAAGTCAGACAAAACACATTTTTCTAAACAAAATGCCATTAGGTTTACAAAATATTTAAAGGCTGTGCAATATGAAGAGGCAGGTTAGCCAAATGATCAATATTTCTTCATAAATAGAACTCATAGCTAACAATTGTAGGATACCTAACACAGAGGGAACGCCGAATTTAGGAACACTGAGCAATTACGACATGAAGAAACAATGTCTACTGAGATATAAAACAGTGGTAGAATGAAAGCTGTCAGCACATGGGAAAATATAGTCTCATATCACCTTGTCAGCCCCAACTACTATCACAACACACACATTTAAATGGGAGGAAAAAAAAAAAAAGAATGGACGAACATGAAATTAAAATTTAGTTTGGTTACTATAATGTTCCTACTTATCTTTGCTCCTAAATGCCTTTGAATGCAGCTTAAATTTTAATCAAAACACTCTCTTGGCAGAAAATTTTGCATTTAAATAATGAATAGGTACACAAACTTTAACAATCTTTGCCAAATATTAACTCTTCCTTTGAAAGCAAACCATTCACTTCTATGAATTGTACCAAACTGAAAAAATTCCACATACACATTAATATAGATCCAGGCCAATACCTTGACAGATGTGCACTACTCAGGCTAAGGCTACAGAACCACAAACTTTAGAACTATTTATCCAAAATAATATAATATCAAATGGTATCAAAATAAAATATTTGTGTGTCAGACAACTGTGGTTTGATGGGAGAGTATACTTGTTTTTCCTTTCCTTTCAAACAGTTAAAGTCTTTTCAATGCCTTCCATGTAATCTTGGGCTTACAATTTTTGTTTTTTGGGCAAAGTTGAGAAGTTTTTTCAACTAATTTCAAACATCTATTAAAGCTAATGTTAAAGATATGCATAGTACACATGTTAAAGAAAAGGAGATTCTGTACATGTGAATGACAGTGCTAAAGTTGGTTTGAAACATCCTGTCAAGAAGAGACTACTGCCAAAAGTAAAACAACTCAATTTTCTCTTTCAAATGTTCATGCCTGTGTTTTTTATTGTAATTTAACATTCTCTAAAGAGAATACCAATTGTTCAGTGATTCATTATGAGTTTGGGTTCTTCTAGTTAATCTTCCAATCATGGAGACTCCTCTTATGCTCTTCCTCTCCCAAGCTAAGGACATCCTTGATGTCAGCCAGCAAAGAGGTGCAATTTAGAGTACTATTTGCATCTCTAACTCTCCAGACAACTCCCATAGTTGAAGAGATCAAACTATAATAAATGTTGTCTAGTACACATTGTAAGTGCAATCTAAAAAATCATCACACATATTTCTTATTATCCAAACAATGGAAAAGAATGAGGGTTATCTTTCCTGCCTATGGACATCTGATGTTCTATGATTCACTGTAATTTGGAAGTAACCAGGAGTATAACAAATATGAAGAAAAGAGAGCCACAAGCGAGGAAAATAATGTACCTGTTACTAGATGTGCATTGATCATTTAAAATCTGTCTGAAAAGTTGTAATGAAGAAAAACAAAACCATTCACTCAAAAAGCCATACTAAGATCAAGTATAGTAAACAAGGACAGCACATTTATTTAATGGTGGAGTGTCAAGGAATACAAAAAACACCAAATAGCCAAGTAGCAATTTCTTTAGATGAACCTTCGATGATAATATGCCTAACAAGTAGCATAGTAGTGAGAATCTTCAATGAAATAAAAAGATCTTTTACAGATATTTGAAGGCTTGAAAAATTCCTGTGTGTATGTCTACATATAGAGGATATGGATGCTTTGTGGCCCGGACCTCCAGTGTAACACTAAAAATAGTTCAGATTTCTCCAAGAATTAGTTTTGTATAAGAGAATTTCACTGCCTGGTTCAATTGCGTAATAGTTTCTCTTGGCTGCGAAAAGGCATAAGATGGTGATATACAAAATAGATTAAAAGACAGGATGGGGGCCGGATTGAAGACGAAGGACAAACAGATCTGTAATACTGGTATAGCTATATCGGTCCCAGGATATTAGAAGATAAACTAGGGGGATGAGATATTCCTTTGCTGGACCAACTTCTTTTGATAAGAGAAACACTTTCAAGCTACGCAGACCAATTCTTCAGACCAAAAGAAGAGCTCTATGTAACTTGAAATCTTGTCTCTCTCACCAGAGAATTTGGTTCAATAAAAATTACTTCACCCACCTCGTTTCGCTAAACAGATTTGTAAACAGTTTCTAGATTTGAGCAAGAAGTCCATGAATTTTCATGAATATCCATGCTCTTCAGGCTTCAGCACAAACAGACCTTTAGGGGAAAAAAGGTCCCACCAAATCAAGAATCCAATGATGCAGATGTAACCACCACCAGGTGGATTTTAAACTGGGACCTCTGAAGCAGAGTACAGGAGCCTCTACCCTCTGAGCTAAAAACCAGCTGGCTCCCAGCCCAGGCTGTAGAGGTCTCTTGATCTTAACTGTTGCTGTGGTCTAGGTACCACTTGCATTGCTCATTAACCGCACTAGGTGTGTGGGTTATACAAACATGACAAAACTATGGAGAATTAATGGGTGAGTCAGTGAATATGTTTCTCTTAGATACTTTTGAGAATTTTGTTACTCATATTCTTCTATGTGCAATTTATATCCAGCCAGCCAGCCAGCCTTTGCTCTTTACTGAAATGCAATTGAAAGATGAAATAGTCTTAAAAAAAATCTCTATGCACAAGCTCCCTTGTGACCATCTCAAAAGATTCTCTGTCTGGTGTGGATTGTTTCAGTGGCTTAATGTGAAACAATTCTTAGGCTGGAAATTTCCTTTAGGAAAAGGTAAACCTTTGGAAGAATCCCCTTTTTCTACTATTCCTAAATGTAAATATCATAAAGCCTTAGCACGCGAAGGATGTGATATAGTGTCAGTAACTTGCTGGTTGCTATGCTTGGGCCGTGGGCTCTGGATGACCCCTACTGGCCTCTGTCTGTAAGCACTGCCCAGCAGGAGGGCGCCTTGAGGGTCCTACCAGTTAAGGGAAGGGACAGAACAAAAGAAGTGAGTGTTGAGGAAAAGGGGGTCTTTGGAGGAAACCATGAAGGAGACAGACTAAGGAGGAGACTGGGAGTTTAGGGGCCCATCTCAAGGGGTCTGAGGCATCCTGGCCCTGACTCCTGTAGCCACATCACATCTATGTTGTGCTGTATCCTGGAGAAGCAATAAACCCTCTCTATTCTACTGGCTGGTGGAGCCTGTTCTTGCTGCTATGTGCATATATATGTAACCACACTTAAGTTGTGGCCCTCAGCACCTGCTGTGACTACCATTGTGACCCCTGGGGCTTCCAAAGTTGAGTAGCCCTGTCTTAAGATTTATCTTCTCTGTACACAACAGAGATCGCACAAGGAAATTGCAGCTGTAAAGTCATCATAGTCCAGCAAGAAATTGGTCAAGCTGGGCCAACCAATGGTAGTTCAAGCCAGCAACATCTTCTCCTGAAGTTTGCTATTTTATAGTCCAGAAAAGGAATGTGCTCACTTTGTGCAGTAATCATGGTTCTTCGAGATGTGTCCCGCCATGGGTGCTCTATTGTACGGGAGTGCTCTGCTGTAGGTGTTGGGTCGCCTCACTGCCCCAGATTGGAGGA
Organism: Pelodiscus sinensis; assembly: GCF_052426305.1. Classification (NCBI taxonomy): domain Eukaryota; kingdom Metazoa; phylum Chordata; order Testudines; family Trionychidae; genus Pelodiscus; species Pelodiscus sinensis. The sequence continues at coordinate 150,817,979 of NC_143053.1, forward strand.
TTGCACAGCCATAGAAGGTTCAGCTGCACATGCACACAAGTCGCCTCGTGCCCTTCGCACCTTGTGCTTCACGTGTATAGCCTGACCCCTTCTCAGTTCCTCACGTGTGCCCGAGTATCTAGACTAGAGAAACAGAGAAAGCCTGTCCGAAGACAGAGGGGAGGAGAATGGGTAGCGGAGCACCCACGGGGACACATATTTCAAAGAACCGTCGTTACTGCACAAGGTAAGTAACTTCCTTTTCTTCTTCGAGTGATGTCCCCATGGGTGCTTCACTGTCCGTGACTTTGTAGCAGTTCTCAGTTATAACTAAAATGGCAGGCTTCAGAATCACCTAGTACTGGCAGTGGATAAGACTACTGAGGCTACTGACGTATTGTTAGACAGATTTTTAAGGATCGCATAGTGCTTCATAAAAGAATGGTCAGACCACCATGTGGCAGTTGGCAAATGTCCTGGAGGAATGCACTTTGTAGAAACACTGTGGAGGCAGAGACTGCTCTTGTAGAATGACCTCTAGTCAGAGTAAATAGAATTTTGCCCCACAGGGCGTAACATTGTGTGATGCAGGAGACAATGATGTGGGATATGCGTTGTTAAGAGTGTGGCTTGCCCGAGACAAATAATTGTTGTGAAGTGTGGAAGTCTCTAGTCCAGTCAACGTAGTACACAAAGGCTCTAGGGGGATCTAGAGTAGATAGCAGGGCCTTACGTGTGGACGAATGTGGTTTATAGTAAAATGTCTGAATAATCAGCTCTTTAATGCGGAAGTCTGACGAAACATTTGGTAGAAATGATGGATGAGTGCACAAAATAAATGGTGGAGTTAAGACAACTGTGTACGGTGGAACCACTATAAGGGTAGCCAGATCGGTGACCCTACATGCAGATGTTATTGCTAGAAGGAATATCACCTTTGCTGTCATGATGTGTAGAGGACAAGTAGCTAAAAATTCAAATAGTGGTCTTCCGGTCAATGTGTCAAGTACTAGTTGCAAGTTCCATGAGGGTGGTGGATCTTCATGGCAGGGAAAGCTTCTGAAGACCTATTAAAAAGCATCTTGTGATAGGATGAGCAAATATAGAGTATCCATGGACAGATGGGTAAAATGCATTGATAGTTCCTAAATGGATTCTCCACAAAGAGAGATTCAAATTAGACTGCTTCAGATCCACTAAGTAGTCAGATTACAGGGAGTGGAATCATGGAAGGATCCAATTGTCTCTGTTAACACCATCTGGATCTTGTCCATTTATGGAGATAGGTAGTGCAAGTAGTATTGCACCTACTGTGAAGGACTCTCTTCATTCTGCCAGAACATAGTGTTTTGGCATTCTGAAACCAGCGAGGAGCCAAGCTGTCAAGTGGAGGCTCTGAGGATTGAGGTGCAGAAGGGTGCCCTTGTCCTAGGTCAGGAGATCTGGACAACAGGGAAGGGAATGGGAGGACAAAGAGACACTGGAAAGAGAGAGAGAAACCATGTTTGCTTGGACCACGTGGGGGCTATTAAGGTTACTTGAGTGTGGTCCCTCCTGATTCTCAGAATCCAGACAGCGCGGTTGACTGTGTGTGCTTGCAGGCATTAGAGACTTCCTGGAGCTCCAGAATGTTTTTACATAATCTTCTCTTGGGGTCAGACCACCAACCTGAATAAAAAGACCTTCTAAATGTGGTCCCCAGCCTATCATTGAAACGTCAATCGTGATTTGTGCCGATGGTTGCACTAGTTGAAAAGGTACCCCTGCCAATACGCTGGCTGGGCTGGTCCACCACTTTAGAGAGGCCAGGACCTTGGGAGGGGGAAAAACAATTTTGAGGAGGTATTGCAACAAGATGTAAATGGAGGTCAGCTAATGTTGGTGGCATCACATATGAAGCTGAGCATTTTGTAACACGGGCGATATGGCCGCCACTACGTACATCAGTTGTAAGCACATAAGTACCGTAATTGATGGGCTGGTGGTAACACAAGTACCATGCTGCTAAGATCCAGTATTGTATGGAATCTGAGAGTCATAAAACGGCACAGGCCTGGATGGACTCAAGAGAAGCACCGATGAACTCTAAGGATTGTGTTGGCTGAAAAGTGGACTTTTGGTCATTGATAAGGATCGAAATAGGTCTTGTGTTACCAATATCACGTGAAGAGTCTCTTCTAAAGATGCAACCTTTATGAGGCAGTTGATAAGGTAAGGAAAGATAATCATGCCCTGCCAACGAAGAAACGCAGCAACTACAACTAGCATCTTTGAAGAGACTCGGGGCCATGGACAGGACACATGCTAGCACTTGATAGTGAAAATGCTCGGATGCTATGAAGTAGAGGAACCATCTGTGAGAGGGATGTATCATCACATGAAAGCATGCATCTTGCAGGTCAAGGGCTGCAAACCAATCTTCCTTGTTCAGACTGGAATAACAGATAGCAGGGTGACCATCTTGAATTACTGCTTTCTGAGATACTTGTTGAGCTTTCATAAATCTAGGATGAGTCTCCGTCCTCCTGTACATTTTTCCATAAGGAAGTAATTGGAGTAGGCCCCCTTTGCCCCTTCAACTGATCAGGCATTTTCTCAACAGCTCCTATGGCCAAGAGTCAGCAGACTTCTTCATGTAGAAGATCCTTGTGAGAGGGATCCCTGAAAAGGTATGAGAGAGGTGGGGAGGGTGAGGAATGTGAGATGAATGGGATGGAGTAACCAGAAAAAGTTATTTCTAAAATCCATCAATTGGCAGCCCACTGATGGTAGAATGGGCGCAAGCAATGGTGATTCTGGAGATGGATGTGGAAGAGGTTGTGCAGGCCCTTGACCAGGACTTCAGACGTGATGCTTGCTATTATGGGAAGCAAAAGGGCAGTTTTTCTGTTGCCTTTTCCTCTAAATTCTCTGTCTGGAGCAACCTTGCCTGAATGATTGAGGTACAAAAGGAGCACTTAAGAACATAAGAATGGCCGCACTGGGTCAGACCAAAGGTCCATTTAGCCCAGTAGCCTGTCTGCCGACAGTGGCCAGCACCAGGTGCCCCAGAGGGGGTGGACCGAAGACAATGATCAAGCAATTTGTCTCGTGCCATCCATCTCCAGCCTCTGACAAACAGAGGCCAGGGACACCATTCGTATCTCCTGGCTAATAGCCTTTTATGGACCTAACCTCCATGAAAACTCTCTTTTTAAACTCTGTTATAGTTCTAACCTTCACAGCCTCCTCTGGCAATAAGTTCCACAGGTTGACTATGCGCTGTGTGAAGAACTTTCACTTATTAATTTTAAACCTGTTACCCATTAATTTCATTTGGTGTCCTCTAGTCCTTATACTGTATTATATACTTAGACGATAAAGTCATTGCGGAGAAACTAAATTAATTCTTTGCTTCAGTCTTCAAGGCTGAGGATGTTAAGGAGATTCTCAAACCTGACCCGTCCTTTGTAGGTGACAAATCTGAGGACTTGTCACAGACTAAAGTGTCATTGGAGGAGGTTTTGGAATTAATTGATAAACTTAACAGTAACAAGTCACCGGAACCAGATGGCATTCACCCAAGAGTTCTGAAAGAACTCAAATGTGAAATTGCAGAACTATTAACTATGGTTTGTAACCGATCCTTTAAATCGGTTTCTGTACCCAATGACTGGAAGATAGCTAATTTAATGCCAGTATTTAAAAAGGGCTCTAGAGGCGATCCTGGCAATTACAGACCTGTAAGTCTAAAGTCAGTACCGGGCAAAGTAGTTGAAACAATAGTGAAGAATAAAATTGTCACGCACATAGAAGAACATAATTTGTTGAGCAAAAGTCACAGTTTCTGTAAAGGGAAATCATGTCTTACTAATCTATTAGAGTTCTTTGAAGGGGTCAACAAACATGTGGACGGGGGATCCAGTAGATATAATATACTTAAGATTTCCAGAAAGGCTTTGACAAGGTCCCTCACCAAAGGCTCTTACATAAATTAAGTTGTCATAGGGAAAGAGGGAAGATCCTTTCATGGACTGAGAACTGGCTAAAAGACAGGAAACAAAGGGTAGGAATAAATGGTAAATTTTCAGAATGGAGAAGGGTAACTAGTGGTGTTCTCCAAGGGTCAGTCCTAGGACCAATCCTATTCAACTTATTTATAAATGATCTGGAGAAAGGGGTAAACAGTGAAGAGGCAAAGTTTGCAGATGATACTAAACTGCTCAGAGTAGTTAAGATCAAAGCAGACTGTGAAGAACTTCAAAAAGATCTCACAAAACTAAGTGATTTGGCAACAAAATGACAAATGAAATGTAATGTGGATAAATATAAAGTAATGCACATTAGAAAAAATAACCCCAACTACAGTAATTCCTCATTTAACACTAAAGATACATTTCTGAAAATGTTCATGCTAAGCGAAAACGTGCTATGCGGGGTCAATTTTCCCATTAAAAATAACGGAAAAAGTGGTGGTTGAGTTTCAGGTGGTGGTGGCAGCAAAGTCATTTTTTTTGTTGGCGCTGGGTCATCAACGACAACATTAGATATCTAGCAACACAAGATAACTAGCAACACAAGTCACCGCAGTTTGTTAAAACACAAAGAAACACGTGAGTGAGCGGAGAAGCGCTGTGACCAAGTGTAATTATCCGCTCATGCATATTACCGCTGTTTTCACCAAATTATACCGCTGTGCAAAGCAGTCCACCACTTGATTATTTTTGTGTTATTTCGGGGACAGTCATGTTATTTAAAAAAAAAAATCATGCTATTGCAAAAGCATGTTAAGCGGGCATGTGTTAAATGAGTAATTACTGTATAACATATAATATGATGGGGGCTAATTTAGCTACAGATAATCAGGAAAGAGATCTTGGAGTCATCGTGAATAGTTCTCTGAAGATGTCCACGCAGTGTGCAGCAGCAGTCAAAAAACAAACAGGATGCTAGGAATCATTAAAAAAGGGACAGAGAATAAGACGGAGAATATCTTATTGCCCTTATATAAATCCATGGTACGTCCACATCTGGAATACTGCGTACAGATGCAGTCTCCTCATCTCAAAAAAGATATACTGGCATTAGAAAAGGTTCAGAGAAGGACAACTAAAAAGAACGGGTCCCATATGAGGAGAGATTAAAGAGACTGGGACTTTTCAGCTTGGAAAAAAGAGGAGACCAAGGAGGGATATGATAGAGGTATATAAAATCATGAGTGGTGTGGAGAAAGTGAATGAGGAAAAGTTATTTACTTATTCCCACAATATAAAAACTAGGGGTCACCAAATGAAATTAAGAGGCAGCAGGTTAAAAACAAACAGAAGGAAGTTTTTCTTCACTCAGTGCATAGTCATCCTGTGGAACTCCTTGCCTGAGGAGGCTGTGAAGGCTAGGACTATACAAGGGTTTAAAAGAAAACTTCCATGAATTTATCTAGCTAAGTCCATTAATGGCTATTAGCCAGGATGGGTAAGGAATGGAGTCCCTAGCCTCTGTTTGTCAGAGGGTGGAAATGGATGGCAGGAGAGAGATGGCTTGATCATTACCTGTTCAATTCACTCCCTCTGGGATACCTGGCATTGGCCACTGTCAGCAGACAGGGTACTGGGCTGGATGGACCTTTGGTCTAACCCAGTATGGCCATTCTTATGGGCGTCTGCCATATTTTGTCTGCAGTTTCCATGATGGCCTCATCAATGGGAGGCAATATCTTTGATTTTTGTGTTGGCTGAAGATTTTTAAGAAGTCAATGTGGTTTCTCGCTGACCTCTGCAAGTAATACCTGTTAGGTTGTGGGTACTCTTTTAAACAGCTCCTGAAATTGTTTGAGGCTGTCAACAAGGGAGACAATCGCCAGGTATGACAGCCTCATCTGGAGACAATGAGGTTTGATCTGTAGGAGACATATTCGGGTGTTGAATTTCCTCCTCCTTCTCCGCTTTTCAATGAGGTGCCACAGATGAAGTGCAAGAATGTGGTGACATAGGTGGTTGCCTGGAAGGTGGTGTAAGAGAAGCACAGGAATAATTTTGAGAGACTGAGCACCAACAGCATGGTGACCAATGGCAGCAATGTCTTGGGAGATTGACGGGAAGTGGTATGAGCATGGGTACCTGTATCTGTTGTAATATAACCTGGTCAGAGAAAAGTGTCTAGGAGGAGAGAAGACACTTATGCACTCCTGAAGGACACTGCGAACTGACAGCAGCAGGGATCGCAGAGATCTGATCGAACCTCTGGATTAGGGGTGAGGAACTGCAGGCCCGGGGGCTGGATGTGGCCTCTGACTTTCCTGGGTCCAGTCCCCAAAGTTCAGTGTCCCACCCCCCCAACATTAGGAAGCCCACACTGGTGCTCCAGCTCCCCGCTGCCTCCACTATGGAGCTGGAGCACACAAAATCTACTAGGTTGGGCCCCTGTAGGCTCTGGTGTGCAAAGGAAATATGAGAAGTGTCTTTCTCCTTCTCAGTTAGGTGGTCAGTCAGTGCGGGTTTTTCTTTTCATTTATGTGTGTCCCCTGACTGATTTCTTTTGTGGGTCAGTGATCCATGACCCAAAAAAGTTCCCCAGTAAGGATGTTAAATCTTGGTTAACTGAAGAGTCGAGTAAAAGAACTGTTACTTACCTGTAACTGTTGTTCTTCGAGATGTGTTGCTCATGTCCATTCGAAGTAGGTGTGCGCGCCGCGTGCACCACGTCTTCCGGAGCGTTTTCCCTAGCGCCCTAGTGCCGGCGTACCCGTAGCGCCGGCGGGGCGCCCCCTGGAGTGGCGCCGCCATGGCGGGGCATAAGTACCGCTGCTGACGCTGACCCACCTCAGTTCCTTCTTGCCGGATACTCCGACGAAGGAGAGGCAGGGAGGGAGTCGAATGGACATGAGCAACACATCTTGAAGAACAACAGTTACAGGTAAGTAACCGTTCTTTTCTTCGAGTGGTTGCTCATGTCCATTCGAAGTAGGTGACTATCAAGCTAACCCCATGGAGGAGGGGTCGGAACAATCATAGCACCAAAGTCATAAAGGAAGGTGAATAATAAACAGATTTATTTGAACAATTAAACCGTGACAAGTCACCAACCCAGAACAAAGACAACCAGATCTATATATTTACATCACAGATTCGAGGACTGCAGAGCCCACCCTTGCATCCTCCCTGGCCTGTTGAGGTAGCGCATAATGTGTTGCAAACGTGTGAAGGGAAGACCAGGTGGCTGCCCTGCAAATTTCTGTGATAGATACTTGGGCACCAAAAGCTACCGAGGACGCCTGCGCTCTGGTAGAGTGTGCCTTCACCCTGGCTGGGGTTTTACCAGCCAGTTGATAACACTCTGCTATACACTGCACCACCCATCTTGATAACCTTTGCGTAGAAATAGGTGAACCTTTCCCCTTATCCCCAAATGCAACGAACAATTGTTGGGATTTACGGAAGGGCTTGGTTCGGTCAATATAGAATGCCAGCGCACGCTTGGCATCCAGGGAGTGTAGAACACCCTCCTTACGGGATACGTGTGGTTTAGGGAAGAACACCAGTAGGTAAATCTCCTGAGACAGGTGAAAGGGAGAAACCACCTTCGGAAGGAAGGCTGGATGAGGCTATAGCCTCACGTTATCATGTGAAAAAACAAGGTAGGGCGGTTCTATAGTCAACGCCCTTAGCTCTGATACCCTTCTAGCAAACGTAATGGCTACTATGAAAGCAACCTTCAATGAAAGGTGCTTCAGTGAACACGTAGCCAAAGGCTCGAAAGGAGGGGACATAAGCCTGTGAAGGACCAGGCTGAGGTTCCACTCAGGGTATGGAGCCCTCCCCGAGGGGTACAATTTCTCCAAACCAGTAAGAAACCTTTTAACCACCTGGTTAGAAAAAAGAGAGGCTCCTGCCATACCAACATGGAAGGCGGAGAGAGATGCCACATGGACTTTAATAGAAGAAAAGGACAGGCCAGTATAATGGAGTTGAAAGAGATAGTCGAGAATAGTTGGAATAGGGGTTGTACTCCTCTCTGGGACGCCCAAGACGAGAAGCGCCGCCACTTGGCAGCGTACGACCATCTAGTAGAGGGCTTCCTGCTGCTAAAGAGCACCATCTGTACTTGTCGGGAACATTCCCTTTCTGGTTGGTTCAACCACGGATAAACCAGGCCATTAGGTGAAGAGACCGGAGATCCGGGTAAACCATTACCCCTCCACCCCCATCCCAAGGTTGGGTTAGCAGATCCCGAACTGGAGAGAGTGCTATAGGGTCTTGGGTCAGCATGTCCACCAGGATGGGGAACCAGAACTGCCTGGGCCACCTGGGTGCTATGAGGATGATCGAGGACCTGAAAGTTCTTGCTCTGGTCAATACCCTGGAAATTAGTGGAAATGGGGGAAAAGCATAGAGAATGCCTTTTGGCCACACAGTCGTCAGGGCATCCCCCAGGGAATATTTCCCCAGCATTGCGTGCCAAGACAAACAGGTCTAGGTGGGGATAGCCCCACCTGCGGAAAACCTGGCTGAGGACAGAGTCCTTGAGCGACCGCTCGTGGGCTCCAAAGGATCTGCTCAGTGTGTCTGCAAGTAGGTTTTTGCACCCGGGTAGGTACTCTGCCTGAGGCGTGATATTGTGCGTGACACACAGATGCCATAGACGCAGGGCCTCCTTGCATAGGGGTGGCGAATGTGCCCCACCCTGCTTGTTGAGGTAGAAAACCGCTGCAGTGTTGTCCATATGTACCAGAATGGAGCGGTGGGAGAGCCTCGGCAGGAATGCTTCGCAGGCCCTCCTCACCGCCCGCAGTTCCTGGACATTGATGTGCAGGGACCGTTCGGAAAGGGACCAGAGGCCCTGAGTTCTGTGGCACCCGAGGTGTGCACTCCATCCCAGGTCGGACGCATTGATGACCAGCGTCAGCGAGGGGGGAGGGGAGTTGAAAGGAACCCCGCTGCGCACCACGGATTCCTGGGTCCACCAGAGTAGGGAGTCCAGAATGTCCAGGGGCACTGAGACTATGGAGTCCCACAGACCCTTGGACTGGCAGAAAGCCTTCGCCAACCACTCCTGCAGAGGTCTCATCCTCATCCTGGCATGTCGCACCGTGTAAGTGCATGCCGCCATATGGCCCAGGAGCCTGGAGCAGACTCGAGGTGCCGTGATGGGGGACCGAGTTAGCTCTGAGATCAGCTCCACTATGGAGAGGAACCTGCTGTGGGGGAGGAACACTCTTGCCACCTTTGCATCGAGGAGGACGCCCACAAACTCTATGCTCTGGGAGGGGGTCAGGGATGACTTCGACATTTATCATGAGCCCTAACCTTAGGAAGAGAGCTCTTATGAGTGATACGTGAGCTTCTACCTGCTCGTACAAGCGACCTCGGATTAACCAATCGTCGAGGTACGGGAACACGTGTACCCCTTGATTGCGCAGAAAGGCGGCAACCACAGCCATACATTTTGTGAATACCCTTGGTGCAGTACATAACCCAAAGGGGAGTACCGTAAACTGAAAATGGTAACGGCACACCATAAACCGGAGGAACCTCCTGTGACCGGGCCTGATAGCCACATGGAAGTAGGCGTCCTTTAGATCGAGAGTCGCGTACCAGTCGCCCAGTTGTAGCACTGGGATGACCGAGGCTAAAGTCACCATTCTGAACTTGTATTTTACAACCGCCTTGTTTAAGTATCGAAGGTCCAGGATAGGACGAACTCCCCCTTTTGGTTTTGGGACGACAAAATAATGGGAGTAGAACCCCTTGCCCCGCAGATGCGGGGGGACCCTTTCTATTGCTCCTTTTTCGAGGAGTGCCCCCACTTCCTGAAACAGGATGTGTTCGTGAGGGGTGTCCCTTATTAGGGACAGGGTAGGGGGTTTTGAAGGCGGTGGGCCCAGGAACGGGATAGAATAGCCCATATGTACAATGTTCAGGACCCAGGCATCTGATGTTATCCGGGCCCACGCCTGGGCAAAACGGGAAAGCTGGGCCCCAAACGGGGGGGGCCAGGGTGGCAGACTGGTATGGGACTCTCGAATACCATGTCAAAACTGGGGCTTGCCCTGATTGGAAGGTCCGTGGGGACCTGCCCACTGGGAATCTGACCTGGGGCGACGATGTCGACCCCTAGGCCCTTGAGGGTGCGCAGCCACCCCGGAACCTCCACCGGAGGCCCGGGAGCGGCACCTCCAGAAATCCCCATGGGGGACCTGGGGCTGCACTCTACCCTGCTGCCTATACGGCAGTTGTCGCCGCTGCGTGGCTGGAGTATGTATGCCTAAGGACTTCAAAGTTGACCTAGTGTTCTTTAGGGTATGGAGCCTGTAATCGGTGTGCTCCGAGAACAAGGCCTTCCCTTCAAAGGGCAAGTCCTGGATGGTATGCTGCACGTCCAAGGGAATCCCCGAGACGTGGAGCCACGCCCCACGGTGCATAACGACACCAGTCGCCATGGTGCGGGCTGCCGAGTCCACAGTGTCCAATGCCGCTTGGAGGGCAGTTCGTGTAATGACTTTACCCTCGGAAGCCATAGCTGCAAACTCCTGGCGGTCCTCCATCGGGAGTCAGTCTCTAAATTTTTTGACCACCTGCCAGGTGTTGAAAGCGTACCTGCTCAGCATCGCCTGTTGGTTAGCGATATGGAGCTGCAGAGCACCCGTAACGTAGACCTTGCGGCCCAGTAAGTCCAGCTTCTTAGGCTCCTTTGCCTTTGGAGAAGGCCCGGGCTGCTGAAGCCTTTCTTTTTGGGCCGCGGCCTGTAAGACCAATGATCCTGGGATGGGCTGGGAGTAAAGAAATTCATGACCCGACTGCGGGATGAAATAATGCCTTTCTACCCCTTTTTGGGTAGGAGTCAGAGTTGCTGGCGTTTGCCACAGGGCATTGGTAATCTTTGAAACAGTTTTATTGAGCGGTAGAGCGAAACGCGCAGGGGTGTCCTCAGTGAGGATGTCTACCATTGGATCGGTATCCTCAATTATGGGCTCAACCGGAACAGCCAGGTTGAAAGCCATGCGCCGCAGGAGGTCCTCATGTACTCTGGCATCCATTGATGGTAGCCCAGGCGCTGGGTCTGCCAGCGCCTCATCGGGGGACGACGACGACTCCTGAATCAACAGGGGAGCGGTCATGACCAACTGCGGGGCCGGTTGGACGGTCTGAGCTTCCAGAGTGCCTGTCTCCGGTACTGGTGGTTGCGGTGCCGCAGGATCTTGTTGCGGAACTCAAAGGGGGGAAGGAGGCGCCCTAGACAGGGACGCAGAGGGGCGGGAACGGTGCCCTGAAGCCTCCGACCCCATAGATGGTGGCGGTTGGCCCTGCCACTGATGATAGGCCCAGGGAGTCCAAAAGGGCCACTGCGGATGAGGGGGCCACATCTGCTGGTTGTGGTCCCTCCGGTGTCTGGATCTGGACCTGTGGGTCGAGGATGCTCCCGAGGACCCCGACCGAATCGACACCGTGTCCGAGTCTGAAGAGTAATCGGATTCCGGCCAAGGGGGAGCCGACGAGGAGTGCGGTGCAAACTTGGCCATCGACTCCGGTTTGCCCGCATGGGCCCGGCGAGGACGTGCCGTCTGCGGTACCGGGGAACCCATGACCGGTGCCGTAAGGGCTGCTGATAACTGCGGCACCAGGGGACCCAGACCCGGTGCGGTGAACTCCGCCGAGTGTGAAGCAGTCAACTGTGGCACGGGGTGCCCAGGCCCTTTGCCGGTTGCACCGTCAGTAACTGTGGCACCGGGGTAACCAAGCCCAGTGCCGTTTGTGACGCCACCATCTGCAGCACCGAGGTGCTCAGGGTCGGTGCCGGCTGCAACGTGTGTGGCACCGGGGTGCATAGGTCCGGTGCCAAGTGCGTAGCGTGAAGTTGCGGCACCGGGATGCCCAGGTCCGGTGCCGGCTGCGTCGCCAGTAACTACGGCACCGAGGTGCTCAGGCTCGGTGTTGGTTGCGATGCCTGGAGTTGCGGCACCGGGGTGCCTAGGCCCGGTGCTGAGTGCGACGTGAGAAGCTGCGGTACCGGGGTGCCCATGCCCGGTGCCGATTGCGTCGACTGGAGCTCCGGTACCGGGATGCTCAGGCCCGGTGCCGATTGTGTGGCCAGCAGCTGCGGCACCGAGGTGCTCAGGCTCGATGCCAACTGAGTCATGCCCGACTGAAACGGTACCGGGGTGCCCAGGCCCGGTGCAGGGGTAGACCACTGGGTCGATGACGGTGCCGATGACGGCACGGAGACGGACGCCAACTCCTGGGAGACCACATGGTCATGGGGGTATGGCGCCGGTACGGCCAAGCAGGGCTCTGGCAACGTGGAGAGCAACAACCTGCCATGGCTCGAAGCTCCCTGAGAATGACGGTTCGACGTCGTGAAGGGTGCAGTAGTAGTAGCGGGAGCCGACCACACCGGGGTTGGTCCCGACACATAAGCCACCATAGCATGCCTACCCGGGCCATGCATGGGCAACGGCGGTGCCCTCCGAGCTTCCAACGGGGGCGACCTCGACCCGTCCGACGACGGCGGGGAGGTTTTAAGACTGATTAGGTCCTGCGCCGCTTCAAAGGTGTCCGGCGTAGATGGACGATGAGAAGGCAGGCGACCAGGGCTCACCAGACCCCCTCGGTGCCAACGGTGCACCGGAGGGGAAACACGCACCGGTGAACTGCCAGTGCGGTGTCCAGCCGATGTTGGATTTTTAGAAGGAGACCTGCCCCGGGACTTCTTCACCCTCTTAGATGGTGTAGAGTGAGACCGGTGCCGGGATCTTGACATCGAAGCCCGGTGCCGGTGTGCGGCCTCACTCGTGGAGGCCGGTGCGCTGTGCACCGCAGGCTGGTCCGGCAGTACAGGTTGAAGCGCCCTCTCCATGAGGAGAAGCTTCAAGCGGGAAACTCTTTCTTTCCTCGTACGGGGCTTGAAAGACTTGCAGATTTTGCAGGCAATTGCCAGATGAGCCTCACCCAGACACTTAAGGCAGCTGTCATGTGGGTCGCCCCTGGGCATAAACTTCCTGCAGTTGGCGCACGCCTTGAAGCCTTGCGGCCCTGGCATTCCTTACCCGCAAGGGGGGGAAGAAGCAAAAAACAAAAAACCTAACTAACTACACCAACTATTTACAATGTGAGAAACGGGAACCATTAACTATCTAAGCCTAACAGATAGAGAGAGAGACACGCTCCAACGACCGACATGGCGGTAAGAAGGAACTGAGGTGGGGCAGCTCTGGCAGGGGGTACTTATGCCCCGCCATGGCAGCGCCACTCCAGGGGGCTCCCCGCCGGCGCTACAGGTACCGCTAGGGAAAACGCTCCGGAAGACGTGGTGCACGCGGCACGCACACCTACTTCGAATGGACATGAGCAACCACTCGAAGAACCACCTCATTAATTCTTACTGGTTAGTCTATTATTCTATAGTCCCTGGGGTCGGGGCGAGCAGCTACGGCGCTCCAGCCTCCCTCCCGAGTAGACCCCTGCCCACTTTGTGCTGCTGCTGCTACTATATCAGGGTATGTCTACACTACAGCACTAATTCCAACTAAGCTAATTCAAATTAGTGCATCTAGACTTAAAAACTAGTTCGAATTAGCGTTTTGCTAATTCAAACTAGCATGTCCATACTGAGTGGACCCTGAACTGAGATTAAGGATGGCCGGAAGCAGTGCCGGCAGGGCATCAGATTAGGATTTAAGAGTGTGGAACTGCTGCCTCAGGCTAGCTGAGGGCTGTGCTTAAAGGGACCCGACCCCCACCCCGGACAGACAGTTCTCAGGGGTTCCCCGCTTGCAAAGCAGTCCTGGCTTGGAGTGACCTGAGTGCCCACACTCGGCACATCACAGCACTTGACCATCAGCACTTGCCGCAGGCTGCCATCCGGAGGGGGGGGGGTTCAATCAAGGGGCTTCAGGAGAGTTTCCAACCCGAGGAGCCCGCAGAGCCAGCCCAGTCCTCACCATCAGGGGCTCGTACCCCATTCCTCCCTCACCTCCTTCCACTTACCCCTCCCTAAACCCCCTTCCTGATGTTCAAAATAAAGGACACGTGTGTTCAAAAATAGAAACTCTCTTTATTGAACAAAACTGGGGGAGACTGGGAAAAGAAGGTGGGAGAGGGGAAGAGAGAGGGTGGGAGAGGGGAGGGCAACTAAAATGATCAGGGGTTTGGAACAGGTCCCATATGAAGAGAGGCTAAAGAGACTGGGACTTTTCAGCTTAGAAAAGAGGAGACTGAGGGGGGATATGATAGAGGTCTATAAAAGTACGAGTCATGTGGACAGGGTGCATAAAGAAAAGTTCTCCATTAGTTCCCATAATAGAAGGACTAGAGGACACCAAATGAAATGAATGGGTAGCAGGCTTCAAACTAACAACAGAAAGTTCTTCTTCACAAAGCAAATAGTCAACCTGTGGAACTTCTTTCTGCAGGAGGCTGTGAAGGCTACAACTAGAACAGAGTTTAAAGAGAAGTGAGATAAAGTCATGGAGGTTGGGTCCATGGAGTGCTATTAGCCAGGGGTGTAGCACCTTTGATGCCCTGGGAACACAGGTTTGCTGCCTGTCCCTGACTCTACCATAAACAGAAACCAGACAGTAAATGGGCTAGCTGACGACCCGGGGCCTCCCGTCGCCCTGATGGCTAGTACCAGTAATTGACATGCCTGCACTGTCCCAGAGAGGAATCTTCGCCCATCACATACCAGAGGTGCCCATTGTCTGCATTTTCCCAGGTGTAAATTATGCTTTGCACCCTTCGTGGGAAACTTGGCATTCAAAGCCATTTTTCCTAATTGGCCACTTGAAACCAGGAAGAAGCCTACATGACCCAAGGGGTATAAAAGAGGTTCAGCAGCCCACCCCATTTGAGCTCCAATCATCTATACCTGCTGGCAGGTATTGATTGTCTCCCGAGGTCTGTGGGACGCCCAACCTCGCCCTACTTCTTCCCGAGGGATTGAGAGAAAGACGCTGGCCACGCCAAGTCTGGAACGCAGGGGTGAGAATATATTCCTGCTAGGTGTCTATTTTGCATGCATTTAATAAGAGCTCAGAGAACCAAAAGGGTTTCATGGTACCTGTAAGTGACTTCTTAGTGTAATTTCTGTCCTGTCCTCTGTAGTGGCTGTGTTATCTGTAACACAGCAGTAGCATTTAACAACTAAGTTTACCCTGTAACAATAAAATAGTAACTGTTTAAGCTTTAACCTGACTCCTTCAGTTGCTGTAACAGAACCAAGCACAATTTAAAAGAACCTCAGCCGGTCATAAGGGACTCACTGCCCTGACCGTCGGCTGACAAGGGGGTAGGAATGGTGTCCCTGGCCTCTATTTGTGGAAGGCTGGAGATGGATGGCACGAGACAAATGGCTTGGTCATTGTCTTCGGTCCATCCCCTCCGGGGTACCTAGTGTTGGCCGCTGTCGGCAAACAGACTACTGGGCTAGATGGACCTTTGGTCTGACCCAGTACGGCCATTCTAAGCTCAGGGCTCAGGGTCGGGGGTCTCAGTGGACCACCTTGATTTTCATGCCAACCTGCTCCTGGGTGGCCAGGCTGGCAGCTCTCCTGCCCTAGACGGCCACTTTCCTGTGCCTAGTGCGGAGGTCGTGGATGAGATCCACGATGTCTGCACTAGACCAGGAAGGTGCCCGCCTCTTGCAGACCTGGGCATGCTCCCAGGAGCCGCCAGCCTGGTCCCGGGAAGAGGCGGAGGGCTAGGTGGTAGCGGGTGGCCGGCTCGAGCCGTGCCAGTTGCAGGGTCTGCTGGCAGGCTTGCACCTGGCACGGGCACCGTAGCCAGCCCATGCCCCTTTAAGGGGTCCGGGGCCGGGAGGGGGGCAGACGAGTTTCCCTGGTGGTGCCCAGAGTGGCCACCAGGGAAAGCTGGGGAGGGCTAGCCTCCCTCTAGTTCGAATTAAGTGGCTACACAGCCCTTAATTCGAACTAGTTAATTCGAACTAGGCATTAGTCCTCGTAGAATGAGGTTTACCAAGTTCGAATTAAGCGCACTGCTAGTTCGAACTAAGTTCGAACTAGCGGTTTCTATGTGTAGCGCCTATTCAAGTTAATTCGAACTAACGTCTATTAGTCTGAATTAACTTTGTAGTGTAGACATACCCTCAGAGACAGCAGTACGGGGTGCCAGGTGGAAGCTGGTCTGCGAGGGGAGCCAGTTTAAACCCCAGCTCCCCTTGTGGACCTGTGCTGGCACCCTGTGCTGCTGCCTCTGATAAAGAGGTAGTGGTGCGGAGTGGCAGCAGCCCCGGTATAGGGAGTGGTCTGAACTTCAGGAACCGGCACAAGCCAGAACTGAGTTGGGGTGCTGGCCAGCCTTCTAAAAAATGTACTGACAAGTGGAGGGAGTATGCATATAGTCTACAGAGCTAACCTATAAGCTTATTTTATCGATTAATCAGTTAATTGACTACACTTTTACATCCGTGTTCCCCACCCCTGCTCTAGGTGATGGGTGGAGATAGAAAAAGCTGTCTAGAAGCTCTAGAATGTGGTATCACCTGCACTGGGGAGGCATGAAGACAAGTATGGTCATGGGTATGTGGCAAAGCTTCTCTAGGTGCCAGTGAACGGGGCACCAATGATGGTGATAACGGTGCCGGTGAGACGGTTGATTCTGGACCCAGAGCTGGATGGGTGTGATTTGTCTCTGCATGATACTTCTTTGGCACTGGTTGGATAACCAGAACCGCTGGTGCTACTGAGGAAGGTCTGACAGGGTCTCTTGGTTTACTCATGCTGAAGATTTTGATGGCACCGATGTCAGGGTTATTGGTGCCACAGTAGCTTTACGGCAGTCTTCAGTTCCATAGTCTTAGCAGGCCACCTATGCATAGTGCTGGACAAACCCAGTTTATCGCAGGTGCTGATCCAGGCAGATGTAGAAACCAGCAAAGATCTAGTAGGGGAAAGCCTCCTCTGATGCCAGCTTAGGTGCTGGTGAGGTTGTCCACCATTTCTCTGCCCTGGGTGGCTTGGGACAAGCGGTAGAGTCACCCTCATAAGATGG
The DNA here is from genome assembly GCF_052426305.1 of Pelodiscus sinensis. NCBI lineage: Eukaryota > Metazoa > Chordata > Testudines > Trionychidae > Pelodiscus > Pelodiscus sinensis. The sequence continues at coordinate 150,834,937 of NC_143053.1, forward strand.
CTGAAGAGCCTTATCGAAAAGGAACATGCAAAGTCAATGAGCCTGGGCGGTTCGCTTACTGCAGTGAGGGCATTTTTGTGGAACATGCCCCTCACCAAGAAAGCAAATGCAGGTAGAGTGCCCATTGGAAGCCAGCATGTGTTGCATTTTTTAAACCTGGGGAGCCAGGCATGGTTCACAGTATCAAGACTGTCCTCCAAGTTCATGAGAAAGCCGAATGAAATAAAGCTCCTTTCTCTCTTCAATCTTTTTTTTTTGGGGGGGGGGGGGGGGAGAGGGGGGAAGCCACAAGCAGCTAGGCCACGGTGGCTCCGGTTTTGTTTTTTGTTGAAACAGAATGATAACAACTAGAACTAACCTAACTAACTCTAAAAACACTTAACTATTGAAGACTAAAAGAACAACCAACCGACCAACCAAGTCAAGTTTCTGAGTTAACTCTTAGGGTATTTCTACACTAGCTCGTTAGTTCGAGCTAGGTAGGCAAATGAGGGCAACCGGGGTTGCAAATGAAGACCGGGATTTAAATATCCCGGGCTTCATTTGCGTGTTCCCGTCCGAACTTGGTACACCTCGTCGAACCGGTAGTTCGAATTAGAGATCCTAATTCGAACTACCTACTCCATGCCGCGTGAAGCCGCAGGCACGGAGTTTGGACTAAGGGACATTTAAAAATGGCGGCACCCGGGAACACGCAAATGAAGCCCGGGATATTTAAATCCCTGTCTTCATTTTCAACCCCGGTTGCCCTCATTTGCCTACCTAGCTTGAACTAACGAGCTAGTGTAGACATACCCTTAGAGAGCCGTTCCCAGTTCCATCTGCAGCCAAGGGCATCAACGAAGGAACTGAGGAGGGGTTGGGGCGCACGCACGCAATACAAGGCACAAATGGCACCTAGCTACCACTGTGCACAACTTTGATCTGCGGTGCCAGATGGTTTCAACAAAAATACTGGACACGTTTGACATTACATCACAATCTACATTACATCTTATTTAGAAAATACCGGACATCTATATTTTCTCAATTTGTTTCCTGAACAGAAAGCTCAAATACTGGACTGTCCAGTTCAAAACCGGACACCTGGCAAATCCTAGCCAAGGCGACCCGACCCGTCACCTACAGTAGAGCACCCACATACAGTGGAGCACCAACAGGAACATCACTCGAAAAAGAACATCTGCTGTAACTTAAGACAAATTAAAATCCAAAACACAAATGACAACAGTTTACAAAAAACATTCTCAGATTAAAAACATTATCTATATCATAATATAGTAATGATACATTCAATAAAAATAATGGAACCCTATTAGCAAGAGAATTGACATGTATTTTATTCACTAGGGTAGTATTTTATCCCTATTAGAATGTCCCATATTTTGCTGAACCCCAACCCTCACAGAATGAACATGGGAATTACATAAGTAGTGTTATAATGTCAGTTTGGATCTGTGCAAGAATCAACTGCCTAAATAGTATGAGAAACTCAAATAGCTTACAAAGGAAAATGAAGGAGGGATATAACTTCTTTACTGGGAACAACATTATCAACATATGGCAGGGCTATGGATATAGACTGATGGGGGAGGGAGGGGGAGAACCGAAATATAGTAGAAAAAAAAATCATGTATACTATAGACAATGCACTGTAACCTTAACAATAGCCAGCAACATGAGCCTTCTTCCCATCTTTAATTGCCCTTCTGTATACACTGCTTTACGAAATACTTCTTCACACCCTTAGTTAATTCATATTAGCTTTCTTGGATGTTTCCTCATAGAAAACACTTATAACAAAGATATATATTTTAAGCCAATTCATACTGTACATTTTATACAGAACACAAATCAGGATTCCTAAATCAATCTTATATTTTCTATAGCGCAGATTTAATGAGCATTTTACCTCTATTTAAGTGAAAATGCCCTAGACATCCAAGTATAGATCTATTCTTTCCTTCCGAGAGCTCCTTAATCCTTTTTTACAATGTATCAACTTCAGCAACAATTTTATCCAAAGTGACAGATGAAAAAAGTTTTCTGCATTAGAGTTATCAATACAGCTCAGCTGAAGATAAAGAACAGCTCAATGATGGTCAAATATTTTACCAGACAAGAAAGATCCATTACTACTTACACTGTACAGAATATGATGCAAGGACAACAGCAGAATTAAGAGGGCATAACAACCTGAGAAAAGAAAAAACAGAGGGTGTGTATATATATTTACACAGAATAAAATATTATTTATATGTAATAACATTTCTCAGCAAGCAATGTATTTGGTAGCTTAAAAAAGAGTGAAAGTTGCTTAAATTAACACAAAGTCAATAGTCAGCATCATAGGTTGGTAACAGCAAGTTGTTTAACTAATCATTAATAGAATGGAAATAGCTTGTCTTAAATGGATATATGTTCATTGTTGGATACTTATTCTGGAAAGTGAAAACAAAGAAAAAAGGTTTTTTGTTTCATTTTGTTTTTGTTTTTTGCTCTAGATACAATTTTTATAGCTGCGGTCTAGTATTTTTAACTAGAGACATGAACATTAAAAATAGAAAGTGTAAAAATGCAGCTCTCATCTATAGTCTGCACAGAACTTGCTACCAATTTTTAAAGAGAACAGGTAATGAAGATTAGAGGCTTGGACCACATTTATTTATTTTACTTTTTCATAGATGAATAAATAAGACAAAGAGCCTTCTAACATACTTGGGGGTAGAGGAAGTGGCTCTTTCCTTCTCCCATCATGCCTCCCCAGCACATTTCCAGCTCATTCAGCCCCTCTTCCTAAAAGCCGGGCCCAAGGAGGAGTGGGATATAGACCCTTCTCATGTCTGCTGACAGTCACTACCACTCACTACCTTTGTGACATGTGGCAGCTGCCTAAGACAAAGCATGGCAAGGGAGGCTGCAGCAGCCTGTCCTCTTCCCCACCCTGTCTATACCTGGCTTCTGGGACCAGGAACCAAGCCAGCTGGAAATATGCTTGGAAGGTGGGGCGGGGGCTCTACCTTGCTTAACTCCTATCCTCACAAGACAGACCTCAGTGAGAAAAGGGGGCAAGCCACTACCACCTCCCTAGCTGGGTTCTTGCACACAGCTGTTGCACTGCACAGAGCACCAACCTGGAGTGGCAACCCTCAGCCAGCATAAGTAGTGGCTTCATGCTGCTCCTTCCACTCCCCACTTGGGCCTCACTGCCAAATGTGTGACAAGGCAGGCCCAGTGGGAAAAGGACAGAGCTCCTCTTCCTCCCCCATCAAGCATAAATCTGAGGAAGATCATTTGACCCAGCATCTCCCTACCACCCATCACCTATGACTTGAATAAGAGCACCACCTAGAGCTCAGACAAGGCAGCTTCCTCTGGCCCAGACACAAAATGACTTGCTCCTTTACCTAAACAATTAGCTTTATATTTTTAAGCAATATTCCATTAAGAGTATTTTTCACAATAGCAAAAAATCTACTCAGTTTTTTTCCTCCTTGACTTTTCTTTTTTGAAGAAAGATTACTTCATTACCTTCCTTCCAAAATATCAGTCTTCAGTTGTAAGAAGAATAAATGCCTAGAAAACAGAATTTGGAGGAGTTGATTCATGTTCACAGATCCAATTTAACTATTTTTAAGAAATTTCCATATAAAATTAAGTTATATGCATGTATTTATAAACAAATTATATGTACAAAAGTATATGCATACTTGAATATTCCTGTACATCTGAAACTATGCGAATGCACACTTTCATTCACAAGTAGTAAGGTCTTTTGTAAACCACAAAATCATGGAACAGGAAGGAACCAAGAGAGCTCATCAAGTCCAATCTCCTCATGGCAGAACCTAACATCATCCACACCATCCTTGACAGGTATTTGTCTAACCTGCTCTTAAAAATCTCCAATGACAGAGATTCCACAAGCTCCGTAGGCAATTTACTCTGGTGCTTAACTTTTCTGACAGGAAGCTTTTCCTAATGTCTAGCCAAAACTTCCCTTCCTGCAATTTAAGCTCATTGCTTCTTGTCCTATCATCAGAGGTTAATGAGAATAATTTTCTCCCTCTTCCTTTTAACTACTTTTTAAGTACTTGAAAGCTGCTATCATATTCCCTCTCAATTTTCTCTTTTCAAAACTAAACAAACTCAGTTCTTTCATTCTTCCCTCATAGGTCATGTTTTCTAAACCTTTAATCATGTTAGTTGCTCTTCTATGGACTTCCTGCATATCTTTCCTGAAATGTGGCAACCAGAACTAGACAGAGTATTCCATTTGAAACCTGATCAGTAAGAGTAGACTAAAGAATTACTTCTCGTGTCTTGCTTAAAATACTGCTATTAATACATCCCAGAACGATTTTTCTTTTTTGACAACAGTGTCATACCATTGATTCATTTAACTTGTGGACTACTAAGACCCCTAGATCCATTTCTGCAGTCCTCCTTCCTAGATAATAATTTTCCATTTTCTATGTGTGAAACTGATTATTCCTCCTGGAATGTTTTGCATTTATCCTTTTTGAATTTCATTATATTAAAAAGCAAGTTCCAATCTTTAATTAGATCAAAGGGTCATTGTTAATTGATGAACGGTTTCCCTAGATTCAAGTCCTAAGAGCACTGCCTCCAAAGTACTCAATGTGCACACTTAAGACTCAGGGGACGAGAACCATAGATGAAAAATTAACTTGGTCTTATGCCTGACATCACCAGTAAAACCATTAGAAAATGAGGCTTGCCTAGTTCCCATGAAGTTTGATTGTACATCCAATCTGTTGAATCTTAAGGATGTAAGCAACTATAAGCAACTAGTCGACTATCTAATAAGCATATGCGTATTGGATAGTCAACTTGACTAGTCACTTCCCCTCACTTGTTGCTTCTATCAATCAGAGAGGTGAGGGAGGGGGAGCAGGACCCCGTGTTGGGAGCAGCTGGCTTAAAGGCTCTTGTGCGCCCTGCTTTTGAAATATACAAGGCCTGCAGGGGACTGCTTGAGCTCCCTGCAGCACTTCCACTTTTGAAATGTAGCAAGAGACAGTAGGACTCTTGCTACATTTCAAAGGCAGAGATAACCTTGTCAACTAATCGAACAGTCAATGGAAATTGCATCCACTATTCCATTTGCTGATTAATCTAAATTTAACATCCTTGCTCAATCTGTGGATCAAACACCTTCTTCATAACAATAAATTATTAGTTTCAAGCACTCATTCATGAAGTAGCTTCAATGTCCTCATATTTAAGATTGTGATAGGATCAGAAATCTTAGTTAATATATGTGAAACAATTTATTTTTATTCATATAGTCTAGTCTATGTGCATGCTATTAGACAGCTCTTTGTATGTCATATAAGCTGGTATTCATTACAATTTAAAAGGACAACTCAGTAATGGCATCTAAAAAAGGCCTGAGTTCTGCATATGTTAGCATATTTGAAATGTTGTAACAGTTGAACTATCCTTTCTATGGGATTAAGGTGAAACTCAGTGCATGTACTGCATGTACTCTTCCAAAAGAAAGGTCATGCAAAGTTACTATATTATCAAATATATGAAACTGAAGAATGCAAAAACATTAAGATTTATGATCTGTCAAGTCTGCTATGCTTGAAAATCATAAATGTTTCACCTGTCAATCAATATAGATAAAATGCACGATGCACAATTCTGTATTTAACTATGGAAGTTCTACTTATAATTCCATTGTTAATTGTTAAGGATTAATTAAATGTTTTAATTAAAATTGAGATTAAATCATGGTATTATTAATTATTTGTATCATCTTAGCATCTAGGATTACTAGTCATGGACCAGGACCCCTTTGTGAGAAGCACTGAACAGACTCAGAAGAGACACTCCCTGCCCAAAAAAGTTAGATTATAAGAGAAGAGAGAACCAATGGATGCAGACACAGTGACTTAGGAGTACAGGAAAAACAACAGAATAACATTGGCAAGCACAGGCAGTGATCTCTGCACAAGAGCAGCCTAGTTGGCAAATTTTTAGGAGGGTTTTGAGAAAGAATAATGATGCCATTTTGGAGATCTTTACATGACACTTCTCCCACCCAGAGAGATAGCATAAGAGAAAGTATGAAGATGCCTGTTTGAAAATATGGCAAGTGGGCAATAGAAGCTGATATCATGCAACGACTGGAGACAGAAGTCATCCTGTTGATATTTAATGAGAGGTGATAAGTAGGATGGAAATAGGTCCTTGAAAGTAAAGACAACCAGCTTACATTTGACACAATAGCAAAGAAGGAGCCAGTGAAGTGATGTAAAGAAGGTTACAGTCAAAATGATGGGTTAGGAAAATGATCTTTGCAGCAACATTCTGAATGGATAACAAGGGGGCAAGACTGCATTTCTCAAGGCCAGAGAGAAGAATGATGCAGTAATGAAGACATTAGATAATGAGAGCCTGAATAAAAGTTTCAGCTGACGCCATATCTTAGAATTGTGAAGCAGCAAGAATCTACAAAAAGTTCAAGACATAGCCTGGATGCGAGGACCTAAAGAGAAGTCTGAGTTGAACATGACACGTAGGTTCTGGGTCTGAATGAGAGGGAAAATGGTGGTGGTGTCCATAATGAACAAGAAAGCAGGTTATGAGGAGGGTTGTGGGTGCATGGAAAGCAGCCGAAATTAAAAGCTCTCTTTTGTTTAAAATTGAAAGCTCTTAACTCATTTTGTACTCAGAGTTTCTTAGAATTAATAAGTAAATCTTACTCGGAGTTAAAATAGTAATAGAAATGTAGCCGTTTTAGTCTGGTGTAGCCGAAGTAAAATGCAGGACTATGTAGCACCTTAAAGACTAACAAGATGGTTTATTAGATGATGAGCTTTCGTGGGCCAGACCCACTTCCTCAGATCAAATATTAGTTAAATAGGAGTTAAATAGGAGTTAAAATAGGCTCTTTAATAAGTGTTCCACTGTGTCACAACATGTTTTTGTCCTTACTGATTTCAGTAACGAAACAAACTCTTCAAAATTTCCCATCTAGTAAAAACCTCACAGAAGTCTTGGGCGACTTAACCTCCCTTCCATTGGGAACAATGTGAGATGGGGTTTATTTTGAAGTACATTGCTCATCAATCAATGACACTGCAAGGAATTTTTATAAGAATATGTCTTAAATCAGATTAATCTAATCCAGGACTATGAAGAGAGTAGTGCACTTATAGTTGTATGGGTATTGAATGCCATCACTATAGAACTGAGTTAAGGTTGTTTGAGCACCTTCTCTATTCATTTTCAAACAACAATAGGTTTGGATTTCTTTTATATAATCTTAACTCTGAATCTCTTAGGTTTAGAACAACTAGTTTTAGAATGATTACAACATCACTTTATTGTTTTTTACCATTGAGTATACATATTCGTAATTTAATCCCTATTTCAGGTTAAACAGTTTAGAATGGGACTATTGTATAATTGTTTACTTACATAAGAAAAACTACTCCCACTTGTTCTTATTACAAATGGCTTTAATTATTTTCATTCTGGCTCAAATGTGAGCAGCTATGAATCCTAATCCTAGTGATAAGAAGCATCAGGTATTAAATGCAGGTTGAACCGCTCTCATCCAGGACTCTGGTCTGGCAGGACCACAGATGATGATAGACCAGAAAGCCAGGGCCATAGAGGTTGAGAGCAGCTGGTCTGGTCAGTGGCAGCTTGCAGGACCAATGACCTGAGAGGTAGAGCGCCCCAGGAAAGACTGCCGCCCAGTGGCATGTCTCTCTCTCTGTCTCTCTCACACCATTACTGTATGGCATATCTCTCTCACACTCACCACTCAACTTAAATAGCAAATCCACACACAACAGGTTTCATAATAAATATTATAGGATAAACTCCATTCTAAAAATCAGAAAATAAAAGGAGCATGTTTCCAATTCTGAATTGATGGATGTAAATTTTGAAAGTAAAGTTACCTGGTTTGTTCCTGCCGCAGTGTGTTGGGATCTGGTATAAAAAATCTTACACGAAAATGCATGGTCCAGGGAGCGCCTCCTACATTTTACATAAGTAAATTAATATTTCCATTTTAGGTTTATTTTTGTAAAATTTATATCAAAAGCTACAACATAAAATAGCCACGTAATATGCTAATGTTGCTATACTTTCTTTTTTGACATACATATAGATACACACATCTGTCTATTATTTCTCCACTTCTACTATTTTCTTAAATCTTTTGCTACTTTCAGAACAACAACAACTTACAAATAGATCCTTCTTTCAAAAACAATCCTGTTCATGAAGCAGTCACCAGTATGGTGTACTCAGTTAGCATCTATTATATTTTTCCATCAGTGCACTTTTTAAAATGGCAATTTGTTTATAAATGGTTCATTCTATTACTTTCAGTATTAAAGGAGGAAAGTCTTTAAAAAGAGCAAAATATACAAGATGCAAATGTTTTATAAGATAAGCAGTAATGTTATACAAGGAAAATTTTAATAATGCTCTATATTTCCTCTCAAAGCAAAGGGTAATAAACTTTAATCTTATTTAAAATCACATGCTAGCTTCAAAATAAGCTAAAGTAAGGAGAGATTGAAATTTGTTTCAACTTCATTAGTGATAATGGCAGACTTAGCATTAGCTATTGCAACACCTATATTGAGGGGAAAACCATATTACCAGAATTTGTTTATAAATGATTCGTGCTAAAAAACAATTATGCCCTGTACTTTTTAAAGACTGAGTTCAAATACTATAGACTAATTTTGCTCTACTCGGAGCACACTGAAATGGTTTAAAATCCGTATTAGAAACTGGCTCGATTACACTCTCTCAACCAACTACTTAACAAGGTTTGTCTCAAAAATCCCTCCCCCTCTACTGCGGACATCAGAGGAGATAGTAATGAACAGAGGTCAGCTTCTATTTTCACTACTGTGTTGTCTAACTTGGCTCAGAGCAAGGCTAATGCTCAGGGTGATAACACAACCTGTCGGTGACTTACAGGACATATTCTACACACAAAAGCAGTTACCACTACCAAAGCTTAAGTAGTACTAAAAATTGTGGGAAGTGTTGCCAAAAAGCCTACTGTACACAAGACCATGGTGGCCAAAAGTAAATTTGAGAAATGTATTTTTCCTAATCAAAGATATATATAGAAGAGGAATGCAGGCCAGAAAAATTAGATTTTAATGTAAAGTATCTTACCTTTAAGCTGTTTTCTAATAGGTTTGCTTGATTCAAGCCATCGCTGTGAAATGAAAAATTAGATGGATTTTTAAAAATAAATAAATATATGTAAATAAAATATTAAAAATTAGCACTATACTTACAGGGGAACCTAAGGACTCTTCACTTTGCTGTAAGCCAAAATATTCCTTCTCTGTCACACCCAGGTGGTTACAGGCCATATCCAACAAAACCTGACCAGTATCTTGTTTCTGAAAGAAAAGAACACTCCATAAATGAAATGCACACTATTTAGTTTAATAAAATAATTTAATGGAAAAAATAGGTTATAAAGTGTAGTCTATAAACAAAATAGTTCTAAGTTTCTCAGAACAAAGGTCATTATACAGAGTACATCAAAGTGAACAATCTCTCAAAGGAAAATTCCGCTATTATTTTGAATATTTCTCCTTGAAAAATATGGATTGATACAAGTTAAAGTTAAAAGTTGTTAAGCTTAAAATTATAATTACCAGTTATAAAATGTGCTGGCTCATCAAGATAGAAATGGTCAGCCTGGGACAAACCAATAGTTCATTTAGCCCAATATCCTGCCTTCCAACAACAGCCAATGTCACATGTGTCGGGAGGTAGAACAGAAGAGGTAATCAGCAAAAATACATCCCATGTTGTCATTCCTAGCTTCTTCAGAGGCTAAGGACACCTAGCGAATAGGGTTGCACTCATGACCATGTTATCTAAGGCTGTGTCTAGACTGAAAATCAAGCACTTTGAAAGTGCAAATGAGCCCGGGGTTTAAACATCCTGGGCTTCATTTGCATACTCACGTTCGGGCACTGTGCCTACCACGCGCCCTTTTTAAAGTGAAAGTAAAGTCTAGCTGCAGCTCTGTTGACAGCAGGGAGCTTTTTCGGCAGATCCTGTACCCCCAGCTCACTCCTGCAGCCTCCTTTGCTCCTGCCTCCAGAGACTCACTCCTCACCTCTCCGGCATCCAAATTCCTCCAGCCCCCATCTGGCTGCAGGGTCCTGTCCCCAACCCTAATCCTAGGGCAGGCCCCGCAGTCTGGTCCCCATCTGGCTGCAAGAAGGGCTGATGGCAGCCCACCTCCAACTGCAGCATGGGTAGGAAGGGAGGCCATGATCCGGCTGCAGTGATACTGGCCCAGGCTCTCATTCAGTCACTGCTGGCCAGGTGCAGCAGCCCAACTCTGGCCAGGTAAGGCAATCCAGCCCCAACGTCCCTCCCCAATACATACTCTATTTCCCATCCCCACCCTGCCTCCTGCACTCCCAACCCCCTGCCTTGAGCCCCTCATACATTCCAAATCTTACTCCTGCATCCCCATATCCACTATCTCCATCCCCAGGAGCAGAAGTCCCATTGAATAAAGTCTGAGTGCAATGTTTCATTTATGCTATTATTAATCATGTGAATTATCAATAATATCAAGTTGTATATTTTCAGTCATGCAAATAGGCGTTCTTATGCAGCTCTCTGTTGACCACTTGTTCTGAATTTTGATTTAGTTTGACTCTTTGGTTTGAAAAGGTTGCCAACCCCTGGGTTAGAGGCCCTCTCCATCCGTCTCCTCATTCTCCAGGGTTAGATAATCCTTACCCTGGAGCCACTGAGCTCAACAAAAAGGGAAGCCAGGCATCCACCATTCAGGTCTCCCCAGCCTGAATTCCATAATCCTAATCCCCAGCACACACCCCACAACCCATACCTGTGACAAGAGATTTCTGCTTTAATTGCCTGAAATGCCTTACTACACTCTAATTGAAAACCTGCAAAAAAAAAAAAAAAAAAAAAAATGCAGATCAGGTTGTAAAATGTTTAATTTAACATAAAATGAGTGGTGATGGTGTAAGGACCCATTGACATGCTTAAAACCGAACACTATTCTAAAGATAAGGCATTAGTTTAATACAAAACACAATAGTTTAAAAATAAAGAATACAGTAATGATAGCCATAAGGGCTATATAATAGAATGGTGTTGCCACTACATCTTATATAGGTTTGGTGAGTGAAATAAGCTATACTAGCAAAAACATTTTATGCTAGTGCAACTGTGTCTATACTAGAGCTCTAACCAACATAAATTCTCTCCCTAATTCTCCCAGTCCTCCCAAAAATAAATCATGCCTTAACTGATATTGTTCTGCTGACCAACTTTGTAGTGTAGACCAGCCTTAACCACTTCATACTTTGAGCTCCTCTGATGAAATGTTTCATTTAGTGTCAAGTACTTTATAATATTAAGTATTTTTATCCTCATTTTACATGGCAGGAAACAGAAGCAACAAGATGACTGAGTAGAGCTCGAAGTAGAATTCAGCTCTCCTGACCCCCAATACCTTAGTGAAATGATTAGGCGATAAGGCATCCAACAGGCAGAGAATAAAGTTATGTACACTGTACATGAAACAATGTATTTGTCATCCCAGAAACCTTTCTGAAAACTCACATTTTAAAAGACTTAATATAAGAGAAATCAATGTTAGGAGATTTAAAAGTTTCTCTACAGAGATAAAGGTCTTTCAAAATACCTACTTATTCCACCACTGAAATACAGGCACCTCATCATCTCTCCCCCCTCCCACACCACACTTCAGATTATTATCAAGAAATTAATATCTTGCTGTGGATGTTCCTTTCAGTATAACCACCTTATAATATAAGCGTTCACAATAGTCAGCTGCATTAAAAGAGATCCATTCTGAATTTAACCTTAACTGATAACAGCTTGACAGATTAAATATAGGATTGCCACAGCTCAAACATTTCCACCACCTACCTACATTCCCCTTTTGACACTTAATTACTTTTCAGATTTATGAGGAGTAATAGTAGAGCTGACACTCAAAATTCTCTAGCTTATCAGAGGGCACAGTGATATTGTCTTTGACTTTGATTACAAGTTCTCTAAATATAGTCTTTAATGTTTATATTCACTAGTAAAGCCTAAAGAGGATGGGGCCACATTGTTCTAGGTGCCAAATAGACATACAGAAAAGATTGTCCCTGACCCCAAAGAACCTATGATATGGAATTATTAGGGGGCAGTGTCCCCTGTTCGCCAATCCCCCTCCCTCCAATCCATCAAGGCTGCGCCAGCCCCAGTTCTCCCCTTCATCTTCTCCTCCTCTGGGCTGCCGAGACTGCGCCAGCCCCAGCTTTCCCACCCCCCCCCAGCTACTACAACACGGCAGCCCTGGCTCTCCATGTGGACCCTAGGGAGGGCCAGGATGGGAGTGGGCGGGGCTTGGCTCCTTTGGATGCAGATGATATGATGACATCATTCTGTCGTCCCGCAGGAAAATTTTTATTATACACTGTGACGGGCCGCCAGCGACCCGCACGGGAGATGGCCTGGGCCGCGGAAAGCGGCAGCACGGCCCAAGCCCCTCCCACCGGCCCCGGCTCAGCGGCTGTGCCGGCGGGGAACCGCTGGTCCCTCCCCAGAGATCATGCTGGGCGGGGGCTGGGCAGAGCCAAGCAGCCAGGCGGCTCCTGAGAACGCCGGCACGCCACCGGAAGGGGAGGAGCCCCGGGCGGCATCCGGCGCGACGGGCCATTTTAAAAAGGCTCGCCGCCAGCGAGGAAGGGGGCACTCTCCTCGCAGACAGGGAGGAGAGCCCCCGGACGCAGAACGGACCCCGAGTGGCATCGAGGAGGCAGTTGGCCCGGCCTTGGCCCAGGGGTTACCAGGACAGCCACCGCAGCTGGCGGTCGACCAGTCCCGGCTCCGATGGAGATTGGACCCCACTCCGCCGGCCCTGGAAAGAACGGCCCGGCAGAGAGCGGACCCGGCGAAAGGAACGGACTCACGAGGCATCGCCGGAGCAACTCCGGACCCGGACTCCTGAACCAGGGTAGGCTTCGGGAACCGGGGCGACGACCCAAAGGGACCTGGGAAGGGAGGAAGGAGCCCAGGGCGGGGGCCTTTTGGCGTCCGTGGGTAGACGGGTTATGGCAGGAATGACCCCCCGTCTACCGCGTCAGGCCGTGAGGAAGCCCCGACACTTAGGGCCCCGGGCTGGGACCCGGAGAGAGGATGGGACCGGGTCCCCCTCCCTCACCTCCAAGGAGCATTCAATCCCGGGCAACGCCGGCTCAAGCGTACAACAGAACCAGGTGACAGTCAAACCAGAGAGACTGGACTGTGGACTCAGGCCCCACCCCGCAGGGGCAGGTGGCAGCTGCAGGGTCCGCTGACCCCCCCCCCCCTCCTGGGGAGAGGGTGATCGCACCCAATTGTCAGGGCTTATAAACAGGGGCCCTAGGCAGGATACTGACGGAAAGAGGGCGGAGGGGTTCGCCTAGCCCCCCTCTCGTGCTGGAAGGGGGTGATCGCACCCCGAACCGCCCACACACACACACACACACACACACCCCCCTCACCAACAAATTAAATGCAACAAATTAAATGTGATAGTTCAACAGCACGCTACAATATTCTTCACCTTCCTTTTCCTCCCCCCCGATGACAACCCAACCCTGACCTCATTTTCTACCAGTCACAGTTCTATAATGGAATTTTCTACACTTTCAAAATTTGATCCTAACTTCAGAAAAATAACACTGTTTGGCCCCTGTAATCCTGTCATATGTTGTTCAAGGGCCACCCACCTTCATTTATACCTCTTTCACAGTCCTTTGCCCACAACTAGCCCAATTCATGGTTATGTTTGACACTCTGTGGCTGTGTCTACACTGGCCACATAACCCGTAATAGCTATGGAAATGAGAGAAGTCAGAATAGGGAAATGCGCGGGGGATTTAAATATCCCCCGCGGGATTTAAATAAACATGGCCGCCGCTTTTTTCCGGCTTGGGGAAAAGCCGGAAAAGAGCGTCCAGACTGGCGCGATCCTCCGGAATAAAGCCCTATTCCGGAGGATCTCTTATTCCTACTTGCAAGGAAGTAGGAATTCCTTGCAAGTAGGAATAAGAGATCCTCCGGAATAGGGCTTTATTCCGGAGGATCGCGCCAGTCTGGACGCTCTTTTCCGGCTTTTCCCCATGCCGGAAAAAAGCGGCGGCCATGTTTATTTATATCCAGCGGGGGATATTTAAATCCCCCGCGCATTTCCCTATTCTGACTTCTCTCATTTCCATAGCTATTACGGGTTATGTGGCCAGTGTAGACACAGCCCGTGTGATTGTGAACAAGTCATTAAACATATGCCTCAGTTCCTCACCAGGGTTTGCATCATGCAGTGTAACTGCCTTCCTACCACAGATACCTGATTCCCATACGGTGCACAGAGAACTCTCCAGAGCTCAATCTGCACACAAGCCATCAGTATATGACTAACCATTCTTTCTTTCCCAGATAAGGCAATTCTCTCCACACCAATCTGCTGTCCATATGGCAATGAGTGGCACTAGAGAAAAGCCTGTGAAATGCTAGTAGCTGACAGGGAATATGGGATATTATATTGCTTGAATTGGAACGAAATAGCCATAGCATAATCAAAATGAAGGAGTGAAGACTAAGTGGAGGATGGAACCAAAAAGAGAAATGGGTAGAGGATAGCGTAAAATATATACACAGAAGATGCAACTGAGGAACAACAAACGAAAGAAAGAATAGCTCACAAAGGTGTGGCTATTGCAACAAGACTCAGCACAATCAGCACCACAATCTTACTCAGTACTTTCTACAATATGTAAAAGGGTAGTTTCAGCATTGAAAAATCACTTCTATTTAACAGATTAAAACATGTACTACCTGGGACAACACACAAGGTGACAAAAAAAGCCTTTGAAGGGCAGATGTCTTTGCCACTATTATAAATTACAGTGTTCTTGGAGCTGTGTCATGAAAATGCCCTTCTCTGAAAAACTGTGGGGGAAAGACTTTACTGAAAAAAATGACTAGAGAATTGATTCTCAAAATCCACTCAGCATTTGATTAACAAGATTTTTCTGATGTTTCAGAAATAAAACAAGTACACAAAGGAAATCAATTTCATTCTAGTTCAAGCATCCTCTAAGCCTTGTTTTATAGATCTGGGTCTAATTAAGAAAAGTATGACATCTAAAAATGTGTACTAAAGCACTAAGATACCCAGCCTCACTTGGCTGAGTATCACTAACTCTGAGATTATTCATGGTTTTTCAGGTTTACATGTAAATGCATGTCAAAAAAGATTCCAAGATGCTCAATCAGCAGAGTCAACCCTGATTTGACAGCCATCTCTGTGGATACGAGGGCAACAAGAGAAACATCACTTGCCACTTGACATTCTGGACAAGTTATTCTTAAATTATTAATGATTGATATGTTTGATTTTTACAAGGAATGCCTTGTTAAAAATTGACTAGTTTAAAAGAAAAACCACATTCCCAAAATACAGATTCAGAAAAGGGAAGCTTAGATTAGAAATCATAACACAGAAGAAAGTAATACAGAAAAAACTTCTTATACTGAAAAGCAAGTTTGGATGCTTCCCTGAAAGTCTCACATCTGTAGTATCCAAAACTATAAAACTTCCAACATAGAGAGATCAAAATTCATTATCATCATCTGATAAATTTATTTTAAAAAATGTTTAGTTCTCCTTTTACTAACTCGAATATTCAGTTACACAATATTATGGGTTTTGATCATTTCTTTCCAATTTTTATTGATTAAATTTTCATAGAGATGCACAGTAAGGGAGGGGTCACACAATTATTTAATGACAGTAAACACTGCAATTCAACAAATTAAAGCTTTAACACTATTAAAACAAACTGTCAACATCCCGCCTGATTGGTGCATTGTATAGCCCCAGTTCTGAGCAGCTATTCGACAAAGGGAGCAGTGACAAAACAGAAGAGTTCTCCCACGATGGTTCCAAACACAAATATTGAGGCCACAAGCTCCAATACAGCTAACCTGGTTGATCTTGCCACTGTTACATCAGTACCCTAAGAGCTGGTTACCCCATGGCTCCTAGCCTGCAGTGAAGGAGGAAATCGCCACAGTACAATGAGAACCTCTCTGACAGTCATGTCTCCAGAACAGAAAAAGTGGATGATGTTGAACACCCACATCCTCAGAATTAAAGAAATAAATGTCAGTACTGACTGAGCTGTCAGAACCAGAAGAATTAAAGGTTAAATGGATATGGCTAGCAGGTGGCAGATTTAATACAAGACATGAGGCCCTTTGAGCAGGTGAGTGCAACAGAACACATGGAAACCTCTCTCTTCCCAGAGCAAACAGTTTGTGAGGACTGGGAGCACTTCCAAGTCTCTCCGGAGTCAATGGTACCCAGTCTATGGACAAAACTGGGACTGGTAAAGAGATTTGTCTCAGGATGCCCAGGGACCCAAAGCAGAAGAGGGTACACTGTTCTGGAACTGGGACCAGCAGATTCAGTGAACAGTGCAGCCTTTTTGTCATTCTTGTGAGTTTTGGAATGGGTCACTCCTCCATGACTGGAACGTGGGGATGGTGTAGAATCTTTCTTGCATCTGGAGAAAGACTTACTGCCATGCATATGTGCATATATCCCTGGCTCATGGCTAGGCCTTGGCATGGGGTCTGCAGCACTGGTACTAGCAAACCTGACAGAGGTGCTGTGGTAGGGGGAGCACTCTTAGATCATTCAAGCCAAGTATAGGGGAGGGTTCCTGTCAAGGCTTCTTTTCCACTCTGGCATGATAAATAAAAAAGTGGGGGCCTGCAAAAAGTACCCCAAAACCTTATCTTTCCAGGCTTTGGTAAAAAACTCCCCGCTCCCCCATCTTAACCTAGATTTTGGGGAGAAAAACTCCGCTGCCACCACCCAAGTAAAGATAAGAAAATCAGGGGAGAGATCACTTGGGAAATCTCACGCCTAAAGTACAAACCAGGACACAAAAATTAACCAATACCAGGTTAATAAAAAGAAAAGAGAAAGAACTTTTATTATCACCACAATATTCCTGTTGCAAGCATAATGACTAGATGGAAAAGTAACAAAGTAGTATACTCATGGAGGGGAAACCCACCATGGGCCAGGAGCTTAATTACAAAGGAGAGCAAAACCTATTTTTAAATGCACAGACATCAGATCCCATTTCCTAAACCATAAAACAACACCACGGATTTATCTAAACTTTACCCTACTTACATACAGGGAAGAGTCCCTTCTTGGGAGACATTCGGTCTGGGCCCTTCACTAGCTGGAGAGCAAACTGCTCAGGGACAAAGGAGAGAAAAACCAAAAATTCCTGTGTCCCACTTTGAAATTCCTACCTACATTCCTATTGGCCGACACTACCTGGCTTCGGTATAGTTAACCCCTTAGTCCCCAGGCTGCTGGCCATCTCTCATGATCATGACAGTTCCCCAGCCAGGATCTGTAGCCTAGTTGTGGTTCCCAAGAGATACTTTTTGAGTCAAAGAGCTTGGCCTTCCCATGGGTAGGCTGGGAAGAAGAGACAGACACTGCACCTAGACGTTGTTCTGTTCATGGAAAATCCACATGATCAACACTGGTGATCATCACTAACTGAAAACAAGCAAGGACAGGAAGAACAGACTTTGAATCCCACCATCTTTGGGATAATTTAATATCTAGATCTGGGTGCTGGTAAGGGTAAAAGGAATTGTTTGGTGAAATGTTTAATCCTATAACATTTCTAGGCATTAGAAAATAATTCCAAAAGCAATAAAATCCTAACTATGAACAAAATAAAATCAGTTTTTCCTAAAAAGTTTGGAAAATGTGTCACCAAAGGTAAGAGGACAGCAAAAGCTCCAACTCAAACCATGCTACTGTGAGAAGAAACTGGAGACACACTTGGTCTGTCCAACCTTCACCACCTATACAGCAGTAACGTTTAGGAATGTTAAAATGCGTGTAATTGATTAACCATGTAACTGCTGAAAATTTCAGCAATCACACACTTAAAAGCTGGCTCCCAGCGCACACTGGTTCCTGCCTGCCACCCCACTCCCAGGGTGCACGCTGCAACCTGTGTTACAGGCACAACACAGGGTGGCAATCAGCTCCTCAGAAGCCGGACCAGGAGCCACGGGAAGCCATTTGGGTAACCAATAAGCTCATGATTATCAGTTACCCGTTTAAATGGCTATTCTTACATCCACAGCAAGGACCCATGCATGGACCAACGAGCAATACAGGCAGTCCCCGGGTTACGTACAAGATAGGGACTGTAGGTTTGTTCTTAAGTTGAATCTGTATGTAAGTCGGAACTGGCATCCAGATTCAGCCGCTGCTGAAACTGATCAGTTTCAACAGCGGCTGAATCTGGACGCCAGTTCTGACTTACATACAGATTCAACTTAAGAACCCCAGGCATCCCCAAGTCAGCTGCTGCTGAAACTGATCAGCGGCTGATTCCAGGAAGCCCGGGGCAGGGGCTTCCTGTAGTCAGACACTGGTCAGTTTCAGCAGCGGCTGACTTGGAGACGCCTGGGGCAGAGCAGCTGGGGTGCTGCTGGGTTGGTCCAGTAGCGCCCAGAGCGGCGCTACGGGACCAACTGGCAGCGCCCCAGCTGCTGTACCACAGGTGTCTGGAGCAAAGCCGCGGAGCACGGGGGCAGCGGGACAGCCCAGACGCGCTGTGGCTGTCCTGCTGCCCTTGGGCTCCGTGGCTTTGCTCTGCTTTGCTCCCCGTCCCCCTGGTCTGCAGACCAGGGGGACGGGGAGCAAAGTGGCGGAACACGCGGGCAGCGGACAGCCCAGACGCGTCTGGGCTGTCCGCTGGCCGCGTGCTCCGCAGCTTGGCTCTGCTTTGCCCCCCCGTCCCCCTGGTCTGCAGACCAGGGGGACGGGGGGGGGGGGGGAAAAGCAGAGCAAAGCAGAGCCAAGCCGCGGAGCGCGTGGGCAGCGGACAGCCCTGTCCGCTGCCCACGTGTTCCGCCGCTTTGCTTCCTCTCCCTGGTCTGCTGGAGACCAGGGAGAGGAACGGCCCCGTTCGTAACTGCGGATCCGACATAAGTCGGATCCGCATAACTCGGGGACTGCCTATACTACTTTGAATAACTCAAAGTCTAGGTACACATGCATAACCCTCAGTGGAATACAAAACGCGCCATCACTGAAAGAAGGAGGAACAAATGCTTTTTAATGGTAAGCCATGTTATGAAAAAGAGAAACAGAATTTTCCATTTAAAAAGAACAAAGTAACAACTGAATAGTTGTGCTATACCATAAAAGTGACATTTACCTTAGAGGTCTTCACAGTAAATACAGTAATATTGGTTACGAAAATCTAAGCAGTTTGTTAATTCATACATTTGGATATCCATCAGTCTGAAATAATCACATTTTACAATATATAAACACAAAGAAATATATAATATGCAAATCAATGTAGATGAGGATAGTGTTGTATCACTCAAAAAAGACACTAAGAATTGTTTAATCATAGCGAGAGACATATTGGCACGCTATTTAGTAACTTACTACAGCTTCACTATCAAAAAAGATATTTTATTCTCGCTAATGTGTGTGGGGGGGAAGTTTGCCTTGTTTAGGATTTTTAGTGAGATAACACTATCAGGATTTTGCTTTTTTTTTTTTTTTTTACTACACTGAAATGCAGCTAGGATAGTATAATGATCTATCTCCTCCACCTATTTTTGATCTCACCTAGATACACTACTGTAAGAACTACACCGTGTTGTTTCTACAACGATTTTACAATGCAACAGCTAAACAACCTACTGTGACAGGGTGCACATACCCTGCACTGAATCAGGTGGAGTTAAAACTCTGAGAGTGGAGGAAATCCTGCCCCGTTACCCAGACAGGACATGCTCAAAATGCTGAGGTAACATATAAGGCAGTAGCACAGCTCAGTCTGGGTTGACCACCAGAGGAGACATACCAGACAGAGACTTAGATGGGACTCAGAGACCCAGGAGACCGCTGGGAGCTACCAGCACCGGAGGAGCCCCAGTGAGAGGCAGCTGCACATGCAACAGAGGACCCTGAGACCACCTAGAATGGACCTGCACCATCGCTGGTAGGAAATGACCGAGGGTTCCAGCCATCGGGGTTAGATGTGAGCTCTGAGCTTTTGCTTGCCAAGGCTGGGCAGGTGGATCCCTGAGCCAACTTTGCAAAGAGAAGTCCCCTTGCTACTGGCCACATGACTGTGTGTACTGTTCTCCCGGGGGCTCGGTCCTGGGGGGAGGAGGGTCCTGCTGCTCTCAGAGGGTCAGGTGTGGGCCAGGAGCCATCAGCCCCCAGGGTCTGTGGCTCCTCGGGTCCTCCGGGTCAGGGTTCCCTCCTTTCATAAATTTCCTAAATTTTGTTCCTCCAGTTTCCCGAGCAATGCTGGGTAAGTCCAGCTAATTTTTCCTAAAGTGTAGTGCCCAGAATTAGACACACTACTCAAGCTTAGGCCTTATCAGTGCTTAGCAGAGATAAGAATTACTCTCTTCTCTTGCTATAACATCCCAGAATGACATTTGCCCTAATCGCTCTCTCCAACATTTGTAGTAAAAAGTTATCTTCAATTCATTCCAAGTATTTGTTGGTTAATCTGAATTATTTGCCCAACAGATGTCTGGATAGTTCAACTCTCACATCACCACCAAATCCTGATCTTTGGATACTTGGGAAGGACATTGATTAGGAAAATCAATACTTTCAGCCATAGTAATTAGACAGTTAATGTTTATTACTTATGACAAGAAGCTTTAACAGTAATTTTGCAGGATACAGCTGTCCAGGTTATTTAATTGATTTGTTTTATTGCAATAAATTGATAATTTCCTTTAGATAAAAGCCATCAGTTTCAATAATGAGGGTTTTATATGAGAAGGTTGTTGTTCTTCAGAGTATTTTTTTAATTATAATGCAGCTTTTTTTAAAAAAAATGGCTAATCAATTCATTCCTAACAAAAAGGAAAATCTAACTCCCTGCAAATTGAATTGGCCATTGGAACTGGTACATTCACTTTTCATGAAGGATAACGCCAGTTTTAACACCGTTCACTAATATCCTTATTTTACTCAGGCCAAATCTACTCTACAAATAAGCTATAATAAAAATCAGAAGGATTCATAATAGCAAACTTCTCATATATGATTGAGTTTCAAATTCTATTTACCGAAAATCAGCCCACAGAAGTGCAGGAGCCTGAGAATGCAAACTTCCTCTTAGATCATGCTCCTATTTCTCCCACCCACCATCTACATCCAATTAGTATAAGCAGGGAGAAAGAGGAAGTTGCCAAGCATTTTCTAAGATAAAAGAAAATACAGGATTATGTAGCACTTTAAAGACTAACAAGATGGTTTATTAGATGATGAGCTTTAGTGGGCCAGACCCACTTCCTCAGATCAAATAGTGGAAGAAAATAGTCACAACCATATATACCAAAGGATACAATTTAAAAAAATGAACACATATGAAAAGGACAAATCACATTTCAGAGCATCCCCCTTCTGTTCTGAAATGTGATTTGTCCTTTTCATATGTGTTAATTTTTTTTTTTTTTAAATTGTATCCTTTGGTATATATGGTTGTGACTATTTTCTTCCACTATTTGATCTGAGGAAGTGGGTCTGGCCCACGAAAGCTCATCATCTAATAATCCATCTTGTTAGTCTTTAAAGTGCTACATAGTCCTGTATTTTGTTTCAGCTACACCAGACTAACACGGCTACATTTCTATCACTAATATAAAAGAGTACTGGAAAAAAAAAAAAAAAAGAAAGAAGTGCTCATTCCCGCTTCTGTAAGAAAGCAAGCACCAATATAACTGTACATGTTTATCAGGCACACTCCCTAAAACACCCTCCTTCATTGTTACCACCACCACAAAGATAGAGAAAATGCCCCCCCCCCCCCCCCCACCCACACCACCACCACCAGCAGGTGACATCCAACAAAAACGAAGCTTTAGTCAGTTCGCAGATCACCCAAGCAATCCTACTCCTGGACACATTCTGTATGAAATAAGTTTATTAACATCAAATAGTAATTGAAAGAGTGCTGAAATACCAAATTTACATACTCACTTCATAACCAATGACTCTGAGGACAGTCAGAAATGTACATCTTCAATCCCATATATAAACCATTTGCCTAATAATCCTCTATTCGAGTCTCAAATTTTAAGCCAATGTGGGAAAAAAAGTCTTCAGAACTTACATTGACTTGGAAACTTTGTACTGAGCCATCCAGAAAGTAGACATTACAGATGATCTCTGATCGCGTTTTCTCTTTTGGTAGCTCTGATGCTCGTATATTATTTATCCTCCCACCTAATGCTCGTAACCGGGAGTTCATAACTATTGCTGAATAACCTGTAAACCAAAAAAGGATATTTGATATATTCCTTACGATGTAGTAAAGAGAACAATTTTGTATATACTTTTCAGACAACCACAGAAACACACAATTCCACACAACAGGGGTGGACAACCCACAGCTCTCGAGCCGCATGCAGCTCTTTGTTCAAAGAAATGCGGCTCTTGCTAGTATGGAGCCACGCGCCCGAAGTACTCACAGCCGGACGCTCTGAAAATGCGCCCTAGCGCCTGGAGGGAGAAGTGTGTGGCAGTGGCTCCAATGAGGTCCAGGCATTGGGTTAGAGTAGGGGAGAGGGGGGAGGAAGGGGAGCTGGGGAGTGCCTGGCTCGGGGGGAGGGGAGAGGTATTGGGTTAGAGCAGGGGGGCTGAAGCACCTTAAACTCAAAGTCTTCATCAATGCAGAATACGGCAGCCGACAAATGTCATATTGAAAATTCCAGGGCAAAAAAAGAATCAGCATGTATCTGGTTCACACTGTTTCTTTAAAGAAAATTCAAAGGCTATTGTTTTCCAGGCTGAAGCAATTATTCTGAGATATGAGTCTCTCCCTTATTGTTTTTGAACCTATCACATATTTGCAGTCTGGGACAGACCTGAATTTTTAGAACTATAAAAAGCCATAATCTTCATTAGGTTTAAAAAAAAAAAAAAAAAAAAAAAAAAAAAAGGAAGCCATACCAGAGATCAACAAGCTGGAGTGAAAAAGGCACTTCAAATTGTGCTAATTTACTTCTCAGTTCAGTTTAATTAAAAAAAAAAAACCTCACAGGACATTAAAGATTAAAGGCAGTAGTATTAAATTTAAAGTATATGGTAGGGATCCCTTTTATTTATTTTTTTTAAGCGTGAGAATATTACTGTATTTTAAAGGGGTTTTTTTTAATGTGATGTTTTTCTTGTCAAGTTCTCTGAAGATCTAAGGAGTGGCCATGAATTTTTTAAGTGACTAGAGACTTTTATTGGTTTTTGTCCAAAATGCCCTGTAACATTATTTTTATCACTACATTTTGTGTACTATATCTAGATAGAGAGATAGATAAAAATAAATATAATACATGGCTCTTTGCACGCTATCCACAGCTATTTTGGCTCTTCGTCTCTAACTGTGGGGCAGGAGTGGCCAATCAACAAAGCAAGGGACTGTCTTGCACACAAATATTATATTGGTTTAACCAAATACATTAAAAAAAACAATTTAGTTAAGCCTGTGCAGATCCCTAATATAGGCCAACTGTAAAGCAATAAAAGTCAGACAATTTTACACCAATTTAAGTGTATTCATAGAAAACACTGTACAATTTTTAAATCAAGTGTAATTATACCAATATAAGTTGTTCATATTAGGCATATGTAATTCACCTTAATTTTAAACAGGATTGTACTCTTATTGTGCCTTTCAAAAAATGTCTGATCTAAGCATTTAGAAAGTGACCTTAGAAACTCTAATAACTTCATTATACATTCTGGAAGTATGGTTTTCAAAAAACTCTATATTCTCTATCCAAGCTTCATTCTACTCATTTAACCTTTTTTTTTTTTTTAAGAATTAAAACTTAGTGAAAGTTTAGAGTTTATGTCACTCTTTCAAAAAACACTGTTGCAGAAATGCATATTATTCATAAAGAATGTTATTATTCATAAAGAACGTTATAATTTTTCATAAAACTTAAAAATATAGACTCCATCAATATGAAGCCAAGGTTTTATAGCTACAAAGAACACCCTTTCTCTTACTTCCTAAATGGAAATACAATTCAAAATAATTTTAAAAAGATACCCAGAGCTCAGAACAGACAATATTATAGACTGTACAAAGTCCCAAAAATAAATTAATACAGCCTCATCCTTCCTGACTGAATGTACCTTGTTATCTCTAGCCTGATTCTTGCCTGCATATTTATACCTGCTTCTGGAAATTTCCACTACATGCATCTGACAAAGTGGGTCTTTGCCCACGAAAGCTTATGCTCTAATACATCTGTTAATCTATAAGGTGCTACAGGACTCCTTGTAGTTAATTCACATTAATTCATTTATATTGCTTTGCAAACAACTGCTAAACAAACAGAAATACTGCATGGCTCCTTTACAAAGGTTACTTGTTGCACACCTACTTCCTATGACTTCACCCACGAGCAAACAAAAAGAAGAAAGAAAGAGAAAAGGAGGCAAGATGAAGCTTGCAGACAAAAACATGGTAGGGCCGAGCAGGGTTGCCAGGTGCCCAGTATTCTATCAGACAGTCTGGTTTTTGTGCCCTGTCTGATAAAAAAATTCAGAAAATACCAGACATATGTAACGTCCAGTATTTTCTGTTTTTCCGGATGGGTGCCAGACGGAAGCCTGGCAGGAGCAAGAGAGTGGATGGGACTCCCAGCCACCCCCCCGCTTCTCCACTCAACCAGAGGCTCCAAGCACCGATCACAGCCCCGCCTCCCAGCTGGGAGCCTCTGGTTGCGTGCAGAAGCGGGGGTGGGGGAAGTGGCTGGGGGGGGGGGGGGCGCGCAATCGGCGCTGGGAGCCCTCAGCTGATTGCATCTGAGGAGGAGTGATGCCTTGGGGAGGATGAGTGATGCCTTGTCCCTGCTCCTGAGCGCTGCTCAAGCCCATTGTGGCACCATAGTCCAGAAGAGAAGCCCGCAGGTGCTTTGTAGGTGCGTTTAGGCGCCATCCATGGGCTCTCAGCCAAAAGTGACTGGGGTGGAATTTCTGCTTCTTCCCACAGGAACACCCAAAAACCTGGCTATGGGGGAGTCACCTTCCTACCTATGGTCGCCCCCCTCCCCGCCGCCCCGCCATTGTGCTGCCCCAGGGTCTGCCTCTCTCTGCTTTGGGTAGCAGGCAACAAATTTTTAGCCCGTGTGTTTGGTATTTTTTGGGAGACCATCTGGCAACGCTCGCCAACCCCACTCTGTCTGCCGCAGCCAGATCATGGCCTCCTCTCCTAGAATCATAGAATTCTAGAGCTAGAAGAGCTCTCAGGAGGTCATCAAGTCTAGCCCCCTGCCCAAAACAGGACCAACCCTAACTAAATCATCCCAGCCATGACTTTGTCAAGCCAGGACTTAAACATCTAGAGATGGAGATTCCACCACCTCCCTAGGTAACCCATTCCTCATGCTGCAGCAGGAGGGGGGGCTGCCATCAGTCCTACCTGCGGCCAGCTAGGGGCTGGACTGCAGGGCTTGACCCAGGATCTGGGCCAGGGCCAGAACGCTATGGCCAGTTGGGGCCTGGGCCTCGACTGGGGCCTTGTGTGTCAGGCTTCATTTTAAATAAAATAAAAATATGTCTAGGGTTGCCAGGTATCCGGCTTTCGCCCAGACAGTTCAGTATTCAGGTCCCTCATCAGGTAACCAAAAAAAAAAAAAAAAAAAAACCAGAAAATACCAGACATGTGAAATGGAACCCCAGTGTGGACAATTTTCCCCTGCCACGTCCGGCGGAGACAGGGGAGCGAGGAGCCATTTAAAGGCACAGCACTCTGGGTTTTTTTTTTTTTTTGCTTAACAACTTTGGTCTCCCCCTCCCCCGCCCCAACAGAGTTTTTTTGAGGGGGAGGGTCGGTATTTTTTGTTAAACCATCTGGCAACCCTAATTACGTCCAACCCAAATGTTTCAACGATGTCTTTATTTATGGCAGGGGTGGGGAAACTTTTCTGGGTCAAGAGCCAATGACCCACAGAAAAATTGGGTCGGGATCACACAAGGGAAGGGGAAAAAAAGCCTCTCCAAAAAGCCCGAACCCTCATTGATGTGCTCCCCCATCCCAACTGAAACATTTCACTGCTCTGGTGCTCTAGCCCCATGGTGGGGCGAGGGAAGGCTGAGGTTCAAGGCCTCAGGCCAGATTAACTCTTTTGGGGTCAAGGGATAGTGGATTTTGTGGGCCCCCCATGGCTCTGGGATGGGGCCAAAAGTGAGGGGCTACATGTGTGGGACAGGGCTGCCAATGAGTGGGATAGGGATGGGGGCGTAGGCGGGGGTGAGGGTGCAAGGTTTCAGTGTGAGGTAGGGTGCCGAAACAAGCTGGGAGTAGGGTGACTAGCCAGTGACAGGAGCAATGGAGAGTGCAGGAGCAGGTTAGGGTGGATAGGGTGTCTGGCCAGAAGTAGCTGCAGGAGCAAGAAAGGGTACAGGAGCTTGCCAACCCCTCTCTCTCTGTCTGCTGCTACTGAATCATGCCCATCCCTCCTACCTGTGCTGCAGCAGGAGGCAGCCTGCCACCAGCCCTTCCTGCGACCAGCTGGGGGCTGGACTATGGGACATGCACCAGGATCAGGGCTGAGGACAGGATGCTGATGCCAGATGGGTGTTGGGCCTTGAATGGGCAGGATGTCTAGCAAGAGGGGAAAAGAAGTCAGGAGCAGGCTGGGGGCAGGGTGCCTGGCTGGAGGGGGAGGGGGCAGGGTGTCTGGCCAGGAAAGAGAGGGAGCAGGAGAGACATGAGGGGTCTTGGCAGTGTAGGGGGTGAATGAGATGCTGGAGGTACAGAGGCTGGGGGGGGCTCCTGTTTTTGCGTGGTGCACCGTTCGCTGGCATGGAGGCTTTCACTGCTGCTTTAATGGGAGCTGAGACACTTCACCCTTCTGGTGCTCCAGCCCTCACGGGGTAAAGGGAAGAGCCAGGGAGGATGGAGGTTCAGGGCTTCCCACAGGCCAGATTTACTTTTCTGGAGTTCCAGAGTTAGTGGATTTTGTGGCCCCCCTCTTACACTCTGGGGTAGGAACAAAAATGAGGGGTTCAATGTGCAGGACAGGACTGCCAGCAAGTGGAACAGGGATGCAGGACAGAGCAAGTAGGGCAGGATCTGGAAGAGAGTTTGGCAGCAGGAGAGGGAGTGGGGTGAGGGTACAAGAGGGGACTTGGCAGTGAGATGAGGAGTAACATAGAAAAGGTAAGACAACTAAATAGCTCATTGGGGAGGGAGGCAAAGAAGTGGGAGTAAAGGAAAGTGCAGCTTCTGCAAAGTAATACTGTATCCCCCTCATCTTCCCTCTGCTCCAGTCTTGCTCCCCTCAGTCCCATGATCCCCCCCCCCACCCTAATCCCCAGAATCACCCCATTCCCCTCATGCAACCCCTGCCCTCTCCCATCGTGCACCCAACATCCCTGTGCCTTCAGCGCACTCAGCTCCCCAGGGCTGGCTCCAGCTCTGCCGGGCACAGAGGGGCACTGGAGAAGGGCTCCCCCATCCCACACATAGCCCATGGTGAGCAGCCTAGGCCCCGGCATGTCATGTGTGACCAGCCACCCAGTCCCAGCTCTGAAGAAGCAGCCCCGCCCCACCCCCTCCTGAATAGGGTTGCCAGAGGGTTTAACCAAAAATACCGAACACACACACATACACCAGGGGAAAAATTCTGTTAAGGGGGAAAAAAAAAGGAGGGGGGGGGGGGACTAAAGTTGCTGAGAAAAAAAAAAGACCGTGAGAATTAAGCAAAACAATAAAATGAAACAAAAATAAAAACAAAACAGCATGAAAACAGCATGGCCCCTTTAAGTGCATGCAGAGTGAGAATAGGGGTAGGAAAAAAGGGGAGGGGTTGAGCACTAAGACCCAGGGAAGGCTTCCCCTTGCTTCAGGTCTTTAGGCTTTTTGCTGGCAGCCATCTTGTTTTCTTGGTCAAGCCAGAAGGCAGCTTCCCTGCAGAACCAGATAAGCAAGAGGTCCAGGGATTGGGGGGGGGTCAGGCCCAGTTGCCGAGTGTGTCTTAGGGTTGCCAGTTGTCTGGCATTTTTACCTCCTGTTAGGGGGAAAAACCCAGAAAATACTGGGCATTTTAGGTGTCCGGTATTTTCTGATTTTTTTTTTTTTAAATACAGGACAGGAGACGAAAATACCGGATTGTCCGGGTCAATACCAGACACCTGGCAACCCTGCTCCTGAAGCAAGAGGCCTGTAGCTGGGAGTGGGGGTTATTAGCTCCTTAGCTCCCTGGAGCTGCACACCTAGGCCAGGCAGGGGCAGCCCCATGGATGCATGCCTCTCCCAGGCCCCCCTCCTCCAGCAGGAAGCCAGAGCTGTTGCTCCAACTGCAGCTGTATGGCTGAGTCTGAAGCCCCAACACAGGCTCCCCACTGCGTGGGGGGGGGGGGAAAAAGGGGGGCAAGCCTGAGCTCCCGCCCCACATGCCACAGGAAATCGGCTCGCATGCCACTTATGGCACACATGCCAGTGGTTGCAGACCCCTGAGTTGGTCACTGTAAGAAAAATACTATTTGAGAACTTAGAATGATTTGAGGATATTTAATCTGTATATTTTGGCATGTGATGTTAACTATTTGTGTTTTAACAGTTAAAAAGCTTTAACTTTTTGAATCTCAACATCATTAATTGCCAGATCTCCCCCCTAATTATTTTAAATTTTCACAGAAGAAATTAATTGAAAAAATGTTTAACAAGAAATTCACATCCCACTGAATTTATTTTATATGCCAAGTCTAAATAAGCTCAAGTATGTACTCTTCATTAGCCAATTTACAAATGATCTTTGTATATTTTGTAACATCAACAGCCATTTATAAATGAGACTCAATTCCTTATCCAAAATGCTGCTTTTCTGCTTTAAAAGGTAATGTTTCCTTAATCCCCCATAGTGAAACAAATACAAAATAAAATCTCATCTAAAAATAGTCATTTTTAAGTGCAACATGGAGGATTACTTCTATGAAGAATTACAGATTCAGTGCTTACTGTTTTGAAATATAATTAGCATGTCTGAAACTAGAGTGTTAAATGGCATGTTTCTCAACTGGTGAACACCATGTATTGTGTGGAATGAATAAGCCAGGGCTCTTGTCAAAAATACTGTATGTACTCCTGGAATTAAAACTACTATAATGTATAATGAATTACAGTTGCATGGGAAAAAACTGTTATTCACTCTGGATGTGAATAGTTAACTGATTAAGCGGCAAGCATCAACCAGTAAGACCCTGCTCGTAGGAGGTCGAGCCCAGTGCATCACAAGCAAGGCCACTCCAGCCCCTGCTAAAAGCAGCCCCCCCCCCCCATTTAAGCAGTTCACTGGTTAAACTTAACATTTAATCGGTTAACAGATTTAACTGGATTTTACATCCTTATTGTTCACCTTTTCATAACTATTGTTCTTCAATATATGTTGCTCGTGTCCATTCCAATTAGGTGTGTGCATGCTGTATGCACAGTTGTTGGAAAAAAATTGCCCTAGCTGACTGTGGAGTCCCTGGAGTCACGCCTTCATGGTGGTGAATACAGGTCCCTGTGACTTGTCGGCTCTTCAGTTCCTTTTGCTAGCTACTCCGACAGAGGGGAATGCAGGTGGGTCTTGGAATAGGCATGAGCAACACATCTGAAAGAACAGTAGTTGAAGGAAAAATGGGTTACTCACTTTCTATAAGTGCTTGCTCTTGTTTATTCCAATTAATTAACTCCCAAGCCCTATCCAGGAGATGGGACTGGAGTTTATGGAATTACCGGTATACAGTAAAACTCAGATGGTCCGGCATCTGATGGTCCGGCTGCCCGGAGCACTTTTGGGTTCCTGATGGTGCCGGACCATTGGTGCTGCTCTGCCCCCAGCTTCCCGGATTCAGCCAGTGCTAAAACTGACCAGCGGCTGAATCGGGGAAGCCGGGGACAAATCAGCTCTGTCTCGGGCTTTCTGGAGTTAGCCGCTGATCAGTATCAGCAGTGGCTGACTTGGGGATGCCTGGGGCAGAGCAGCTGGGGTGCTGCTGGGTTGGTCCCCGCAGCGCCCCACCTCGGCGCTGCAAGACCAACCTGGCAGCTCCCCAGCTGCTCTGCCCCAGGCATCCCCAAGAGCAGCTGGGGTGCTGCCGGGTTGGTCTCGCAGCGCCAAGGGGCAGTGCTACCGGACCAACCCAGCAGCACTCCAGCTGCTCTGCCCCAGGCGTCCCCGATTCAGCACTGCTGAAACTGACCAGCAGCGGCTGAATCAGGGACGCCTGGGGCAGAGCTGGACTATCGGAAGGGGGGGCTATGAGGGTTCTGGGGTGGCATCTCCCCACCCCACTCCAGACCCCTCATAGCCCCCACTTCCGATAGTCCGGCATAGCTGATAATCCGGCACCCCCTGGGTCCTATAGGTGCCGGATTATCGGAAGTTTACTGTGGATTCAAGTACCACTCAGAACCAGCAGATCATGACACGAAGATCGATGGGTTGAAGGAAATAATTCGCTCAAACCACCTTTGAGTTATGTATATTCATGTCCACGAGTCCATTTCATAAACCATGGGGAGGGGGGCGGTCCGTCACAGGTCCATCCAAGGAAGGAGGGAAACATCTGTGAAGGAGCCTGGATTGTGATTCTGCAATGGACAGAACTGGAGGCAAGTTCTGCCTGTGTCTGCACCAGTCCATTTGGTGCCGACTGCACCTCGAATAGTAGACTCTGCCTGTGAGTCTAACAACTAGGACCAAAAGCGTGAAGATAAAGGCAGTGCCGAGTAGGACAGAGCTGTGGAGAATGGGGAGCAGCACCTCATCACTGGAGGTTTGCCTGTGGATGATGCTATGCAGTGTGTCTCCAGAGGTCTATCTCAGCTGGCGGTGAACTGTGGAGTCATCATGGCAATCGATCACTGGCCATTTCAAATATGTCCAGGTTCGAAGGAAGCTCCAGCTCCATCACCTGGCACTCTCAAACAAAAACATCCAACAGCATCAAACTCAATAGGCCTCTTTGCAGGTCCAAAGTCAATGGTGTCAGTTCCTGTGAGACTGGGGTCGGGTGTCCCTGTGCAGGACACACTGTAGTGGCATGGTGAGCGCCCTCTGTCTGCCCTCTTGTGCTGCTTATACCATACTGGAGAATGCAAGTGGTGCCGTGCTGTGTCCACGTGCTTCAGCACCACAGAGTCAGTGCCAAGGGTCTCTACGGCCAGAGTCCTTCCTCCGTATCATTTCTTTAATGGAAACTGGAGTGTTCTACATGGAGACAATCAGTGCCAGATCCTGCCAACCCAGAGCCAGCTGGGAACAGAAGGCTGCATACACTAATGAAATAACTATTTAGAGAAAACTTCATTTCCGTTTCAATCACCAGGGAAAGCATTTGTCAAGGCAAGTGACCATAGTTCCAAAGACTGTCACTGGTGGTAAGAAGGAATTAACGAAGTGATGGGTCCACTAGAATCTCTATTAGCCTCCATGAAAGTGCAACTCCAGGGAGACAACACAGCCAACATGATGGATGCTCCAAGGGAGAAAACCTTTCAATAACTGTGCATGAACGTACCTAACTGATATCAACATGAGCAAGCACTAGAACAGGGGTTCTCAAACTTCACTGCACCACAACCCCCTTCTCACAAAATGACTACATAACCCCAGCAATAGGGACAAAAGCCTAAACCCACCCAAACCCTGCTGCCCCATGTAAGGAGGGGACCCAAAGCCCAAACCAGAGTTCCAGAACTCTGGGTAGGGGGACTAAAACCAAGCCACAGGACTTCAGCCCGAGGAGGGGATAGGGGAAGAGACTGTAACCTGAGCCTGCCACACATAGCTGATGCCCTCAGGCTTCAGCAATGGCCCTGGGTGGTGGAACTCAGGCTTTAAGTCCAGGCCTCTGCCCTGGTGATCTCATTAAAACAGGGTTGAAACACACTTTGGTATCCGGACCCACATTTTGAGACCCATTACAGGGTCGGCAACCTATGGCTCGTGAGCCAGATACAGCTCACGAGATATGGCTCTCTTGCAGTTCAAGCTCAGCCCCCTTCGCTCCCTCCACAGCAGGGTACTCATGCTGCCTCACAGCCCCCTGAAAGATTAGAGCACCAACACCAGCTTCTTATAGGGGGGAAAGCCCAGATCCTCCCCACTGGGTGCGGCCTGCAGGGAAGCCAAAGCCAAAAGCGGCTGGACACTGCTACCCCCTTCCCCAGCTGGGGGAACAGCAGCATGCAGAAGCACTTCCTGGAGGCTTTCCTCATTGTTCCCATTGGAGCAGCGGGGAAAGCCTCCGGTGCCTGGAAGCAGCAGTGCCCCCCCAGCCATAAAACCCTGCCCCTACACGCCCATCCCCCTCATGCATCTCCTCCCCCCACCAAGACCCCCACACCTCCAACCTGCTCCTACCCCCTCCCCTCAGTCAGACACCTACCCCCAGCCAGCTCCTGCCCCTCCCTCCTGGACAAACACCCTGACCTCAGCCTGCTCCTCCACCCTACTTCCCACCCAGACCTCACAACTCACCCCTTCCTGCAGCCCACCTCCCACCCAGATCCTACACCCCTATCCCTATCCTACTTACTAGTAGTCTTGTCCCACACACTAAACCCCTCATTTTTGGCCCCACCCAAGAGCCTAAGGGGTCTCTCACAATCCACTAATCCTGGAACCCCAGAAGAGTTAATCTGGCCTGAAGCCTTGAACCTCAGTCATAGGTCTACAGCACCAGAACAATGAGGTGTTTCAGTTGGGGTTTTAGGAGGGACTGATTTTTCTGTGGGTCAGTGGCCCCCGACCCAATAAAGGTTCCCCACCCCTACGATAATAAAGACAGTGTTGAGAACTTTTGTTGGACATAATATTTTACTAGATTTAAAAATGAAACCTGGCCAACAAGTGCCCAGTTGGGACCCAGCCTCCATCTGGCTGTAGTTTCATAACATTCCTGCACTCCTAAATCCCAGCCCTGAGCCCATCATACACCTGAACCCCCCTGTACTGAGCCCCTCCTACCACCACATCCTCAAACTCCTACACCACACCCCCCAACTTTTGTGCCCTGAGTTCATCATACACGCCAATCTCCTGCCCTGAACCCCTCACACTCCAACCCAGACGCCTACACCCCCACCTCTCCAGCCCCCTTTCATAAGTTGACAAAAGTTGACAAAAAAGACAGCCTGAATGTGTGCATGAAGCTGGATTTCACCAGTTATGACGTAAACTTCAAAGAAACGCATGAAAAGATAAAGCAGCAGAAGTCCCATTAAATAAAGTCTGTGAGTACAAGGTTTCATTTATTAATCGTTATGTCAATTATCAACAATATTAAGTTGTATATTTTCAGTCATTCAAATGGGTATTCTTTTACAGCTCTTTGTTGAACACTTGCTCTGAATTTTTATGTAGTTTGTCTCTTTGGTTTGAAAAGATTGCTGACCCCTGAGGCAGAGGAAACAGTGAGAATTGGGGATTGAAGAATGGAATGCATGTCAAAATAGTTTTAAAAATCAATTGAGAAACCAAGATAATGATGTATATAGAGGACAAACAAAATTCCAAGGGAAGACTATAGCAAAGTCTACTGCAATTTCTGAGGACTAGCAAGAATGAACAATATTAACATTATTGGTGCTTAACTATTTGAATTCATCATAGTGTAGAACAGAATTACAGAATACAAAAATAGATATATTTAAGAACAATCCTATATAACCTCTCTTTCCAGGCAACTCAAATACTGTAAGCTGAAAAGGGCCAAAAATGAAAATGAAATATGGAGCCTCACACACATTTCACTTCCTGATTTTTCTTTCTCTTTTTCTTTTTGAGGAGGAGAGATGAGGTACTAGCTTTTATATCTAATTGTTTAAAAGCTATATAATTTCTTACTTATTTTGAACCATTATTTTAAAAATCACATCTTAAAACATATTCATTACAATGATGTCTGGTTGACCTGTTTCCTGTACTCTGTGAATTGAAGAATTCAGGAACTCTATTGCTTCCTCTATAGCCCACTTCAACTTTAAAACAAAGTCATGATGTAAAACAAACACATCTGGCAACCAGACATTGAAAAGTTACAAGCTCTGCTACTAGTTTCTCTTGTAAAAACAATGCATCCTCTATTTCCTACTACAATCTGTTCTGCATAAACTGCAATAGGAAACTGCAGATCAATATCAAGAAGTTTACCATCCTCAACTGAATATAATTTTAAATTAACACTGAGAACTGAAGGAGCAAGAAAAAAACAATGCAAGCTAATTGGCAGTTTGAGAGCCAGCAGCCTTAACTAGCATTTGTCTCAAATACTATTTCAGGACTTTTTTTTTTTTTTTTTTTTTTTTAAAAAGGTGGGAGGGGGGATACATAGATATTGTATTGCACTCCTCACTAGGGATGTGAAAGATTAGTTTACTAATCGACTATCAGATAAGCAAAAGCTTATCGGGTAGTAGATACACCAAGCACCATCTCCGGGGAGGGAAAGTGGGGAACTGGCTGCACTTCTGCCTTTGAAATGTAGCAAATGCGGGGCTCTTGATACATTTCAAAAGCAAAGCGCCATAGGAAGCACAGGGCAAGCAGGGGACTCAAGCAGTCCCCCACTAGCCTTGTGCTCCTCGCAATGCTTCTTCCATTGAAATGTACAAGAACCAGCTGGGCTCTTGCTACATTTCAAAGACGGAGGTGCCCTTATCGACTAATCAAATAGTCAATGCAAATTCCAGCCCACAGGTAAGTGCTGAATGTGCGGGACTGGGAGATGGGTTGGAAATGGGGGGGACTACGGCCTATAATGGCAAGGAGAAAGGAGGGTCAGGGCACAACAGGGAGGCAAGATCAAATCAGTATCTTAGATGCCTATATACAAATGCGAGAAGTATGGGTAATAAGCAGGAAGAACTGGAATTGCTAACCAATAAATACAACTATGATATCATTGGTATTACAGAAACCTGGTGGGATGGGACGCATGATTGGAATGTTGGTATGGAAGGGTACGGCTTGCTCAGGAAGGACAGACAGGGAAAAAAGGGAGGAGGGGTTGCCTTGTATATTAAAAATGTACACACTTGGACTGAAGTGGAGATGAACGTAGGAGATAGCCGTGTAGAGAGTCTCTGGGTTAAGCTAAAAGGAGTAAAAAACGAGGGTGATATCATGCTAGGAGTCTACTACAGGCCACCTAGCCAGGTGGAAGAGGTGGATGAGGCCTTTTTTAAACAATTAACAAAACTATCCAAAGCCCAAGATTTGGTGGTGATGGGGGACTTCAACTATCCAGACATATGTTGGGAAACTAACACAGCGAGGCACAGGCTATCCAATAAGTTTCTGGACTGCATTGGAGACAACTTTCTGTTTCAGAAGGTTGAAAAAGCTACCAGAGGAGAAGCTGTTCTGGGTTTGGTTTTAACAAATAGGGAGGAACTAGTTGAGAATTTGAAAGTGGAAGACAGTATAGGGGACAGTGATCACGAAATAACAGAGTTCATGATCTTAAGGAAAGGTAGAAGGGAGACCAGCACAATTGAGGTAATGGATTTCAGGAAGGTAGATTTTGATAAGCTCAGAGAACTTGTAAGTAAGGTCCCATGGGAAGTAAGACTGAAGGGAAAAACAACTGAGGAGAGTTGGAAGTATTTCAAAGGGACGTTGTTAAGGGCCCAAAAGCAAACAATTCCGCTGTGTAGTAAAGATAGAAAATATGGCAAAAGACCAGCTTGGCTTAACAAGGAGATCTTGCATGATCTCAAAATAAAAAAGGAGTCCTATAAAAAAATGGAAACTAGGACAACTAACAAAGGATGAATATAGGCAAGCAACACGGGAATGCAGGGGCAAGATTAGAAAGGCAAAGGCACAAAATGAGATCAAACTAGCTACAGGCATAAAGTGAAACAAGAAGACCTTTTATAAATACATTAAAAGCAAGAGGAAGACCAAGGACAGGGTAGGCCCACTGCTTAGTGAGGAGGGAGAAGCAGTAACAGGGAACTTGGAAATGGCGGAGATGCTCAATGACTTCTTTGTTTCGGTCTTCACCGAGAAGTCTGGAGGTGTGCCTAACGTAGTGAATACAAGCAGAGAGAGGGTAAGTTTAGAAGATAGGATACACAAAGAACAAGTCAAAAATCACTTAGGAAAGTTAGATGTCAGCAAGTCACCAGGTCCTGATGAAATGCATCCCAGGATACTCAAGGAGCTGATAGAGGAGGTATCTGAGCCTTTAGCTATGATCTTTGAAAAATCATGGCAGACAGGGGAGACTCCAGAAGACTAGAAAAGGGCAAATATTGTGGCCATCTATAAAAAGGGGAATAAGAACAACCCAGGAAACTATAGACCGGTCAGTTTAACGGAAAGGGATCTAGGGGTCATAGTGGACCACAAGTTGAATATGAGTCAACAGTGTGATGCTGTTGCAAAAAAAGCAAATATGATTCTAGGTTGTATCAACAGGTGTGTTGTAAGCAAAACTCGTGAAGTCATTCTGCCGCTCTACTCTGCACTAGTTAGGCCTCAGCTGGAGTACTGTGTCCAGTTCTGGGCGCCACATTTCAAGAAAGATGTGGAGAAATTGGAAAGGGTACAGAGAAGAGCGACAAGAATGATTAAAGGTTTAGAGAACATGTCCTATGAAGCCAGGCTTCATGAACTGGGCTTGTTTAGTTTGGAAAAAAGAAGATTAAGGGGGGACATGATAGCGGTTTTCAAATATCTAAAAGGGTGTCACAAGGAGGAAGGAGAAAATTTGTTCCTCTTGGTTTCTGAGGACAGGACAAGGAGTAATGGGCTTAAAGTGCAGCAGGGGAGGTTTAGATTGGACATTAGGAAAAAATTCCTAACTGTCAGGGTGGTCAAATATTGGAATAAATTGCCAAGGGAGGTGGTGGAATCTCCCTCTCTGGAGATATTAAAGAACAGGTTAGATAGACATCTGTCAGGGATGGTGTAGACGGAGCTTGGTCCTGCCTTGAGGGCGGGGGGCTGGACTCGATGACCTCTCGAGGTCCCTTCCAGTCCTATTATTCTATGATTCTATGACTATTTGAATAGTTGATTAATCTAAATTTAATATTCCTATTAGGAACTGGGCTGTTATGCCATAGGTGAAGATCAACCTGCACTGAAACTGAGGATGAGAAGCCAACATAGGACCTTAAATGGATGAAATGTACAATCAATTAAGCTTAAGATGAACAAAGTTATCCAGGATCAACTCCAGTGAGGCTTGAGCTGAACTCCATCTGGTAAAACTTTTCCATTTACCCATAGAAATGGATCCAGTGGAGGTCTCAGGAATTAGAAAGGCCAAGCATTCCTCCTGCTCTTCAGCATTCAGCTATGAAACAACCAAGCTCTTGGGTGCAGCAACTTCAAGTTTGGATAGGAGAACTGGCCGTGATTCTGTGTCCAGAGATCCAGCCAGTAGGACAGCAGCACTGGGGTGGAGACCAACAGGTCTAGGAGTGTAGTGAACTAGCATTGGTGAGGCTAAGGGGCAATAAAGATGACTTTGGCCCTATTCCGCTGCACCAGCAAGAAGGCATACATCAAATCCTCAGACTACAGCAGCAGAAAGGCATCCAACAGGAAGTCCCTGTCAATCCCCCAAAACGAGCAGAAAGAATGGCACTTTGTTCTGGTGAGTCACATGGGAAGACCCCACTTTTGGAATATTCGGTCTACCACATTGATCCCCAGCCAAGGTCCGAAGCAACAAATACCAGAGTATAACACACCAGAGTAAGCAACAAAGACAGGAACAGGACCACTGCAGGGATCAACCATGGTATCAAACATGCCCAAATGTAGTCCAGCACCTTTATTACCATGTGTCTAGGTCATGTCTGTTGGGGGCATAGACTGATGCCAACCACACCTGCTGCGGGTGGAAATGGCACCAGGCATGTCGAACCACATAAGTGCAGGCCACCATAAACGTAACAGTCATAGGCAGATGCAGGCAGTAGTGAGCAGATGATCCCTCATGTAGGCTATTATATCTGACATGATCTGGAAACATGATGCAGAGAGTAATGCCCTCACCCATGTAGAGCTGACAACTGCCCCAATGATTTCTATCTGTTGCACAGGTATGAGACTTGACTTCTTTCTGTTTAATAATGGGCTCAGGTTGTAGCATTTCCTGATCGAGGCTACTCTCAATAGATCGAGGCTGCTGTGCACATGATCTTGCCATTTGTCCCTGTTGAGCCAATTGTAAGGTAAGGGTAGACCAGGACCCCCAGGAGACTCGGGTAAGAGACCACAGGGGACATGCATTTTGTTAAGACCTGCAGGGACAATGATAGGCCAAAGGGTGGTGCCATAAACTGGAAATGGTGCTGACCCACAAATCACAGGAACCATCTGTGTCCCATGAAGATAAAACCATGGAAATAAGCATCTTTCAATTTGAAAATAGCATGACAGTTGCCCTGATTTAGGGAAAGAATAATGGAGGCTAGGGATTTGTTCAGATAATGAAGGTCCAGAATGGGACACAGATTTCCTTTTGCTTTCAGTATCAGCAAAAAGCAGAAGAACCCTTTCCTCCTTTTTGCCTGAGGTACCTCTTCCACTGCTCCCAATTGCTTTAGATTGCCTGCCCCCTGAAAAATGAGTTGCTTGTGAGAAGGGACTCTGAAGAAGGGACGGTAGCAGAGAAGGGCAGTAGTAAATTGGAGGGTGTAGTCCAATGACATTTTGTCTAATGTCAATGGTCTCAAGTAGCCTTTGACAAGATCAAACTGAAAGGGCAGAAGTGGTCTAGGAAAAGGAGGAGCAGATCTAGTGAATTGATTGGTGTGGTACTCCCCAGCACATCCTCAAGATGAGTGCTTCTGGACCCTGTAGTGTTTAGCCTGGCCAGGTTGCACAAGAGAGCAGGAGGGGGATGAAGGACAGTGACAGCTAAATCTTGTGACTTCTCCTCACAGGCCCCTGCTAAGATGGTCACTGCCACTGCAGCAGAGGAGGCTGAAATGGCTGCCTGAACTCTGAGGCATATGGCTTCCCAGTAAACAGAGGGTAGCCTCGCATCTGTCTGGTCTGAGAATAGCCCAACATCAAGGAGAGGTAATGAATTGAGGCCTGCATCTCCTGGGATAGGCTGGTAGACTGAAGCCAGGAACAGCACCTCATGACCTCTGTCAAGACAATCACAAAGGCAGCTAAGTTGGCTGCATCCCAGGCCATCTGGAGGGAATACCCACCCATTGTAGTACCTTCCCCTGCTACAGTCCTGAACATTTGTGCCGTCTCCTGGGATCTGGAGGCCATAA
The DNA here is from genome assembly GCF_052426305.1 of Pelodiscus sinensis. NCBI lineage: Eukaryota > Metazoa > Chordata > Testudines > Trionychidae > Pelodiscus > Pelodiscus sinensis. Next base: position 150,874,374 of record NC_143053.1, read on the forward strand.
CTTTTGGGACCCCGTCTTCAAATGGAACACTAACATCCTGTGATGGGGCATCTGCCCCACACTGGCCCTTTAAGGGTAAAATCCAACCCTGGAATAGGGCTGAGAGTGCAAAGCCCCATATCTAAGGCAAGTATTAGCTAATTAGGGCCTAGTGGAGGGGGAATATAAATAAAGGCTCCCGGAGGGGAGGAGACTCAGACTCACTCTTGCTCTAACCAGGGAGCAGGAGGGACCTACTGCCAGGGAAGAGCAGAGCTGAGGAAAGGCAGGCAGAGCTGGGGAAGTTCTGGCCAAACAAGCTCCCATACTGCAGGGCCTGAAGCAAGGCCTGATGCTACTAGGGCTGCACCGAGGCAGCAAGTCCACACACCTCTAGCCTATGATAAGTGGCATTTCAGATTGCAGTTTGCATAGAGGCCAGATGAAGACTAGTAGTAGCATCAGTGAGAAAAGGTGAACATAGGGAGTTGGGGGTTCCCAGAAGGGAAGGACCCCAGAGCATGGGGCACTGTAATACAGCAGTACCTAGAGGAAGAAGAAGAAAAAAAAACCCAACAGATAACAATGGGTAAGACACCAGCCGAAAGGAGGCACTCCAGAACTAAAGAGCTAATTCCCAGAATTACCAGCAGGAGGCACCTATAGCAGTGAGGTACGTCCAGTTACTCACCCCATGAGGGCCTGGTAGTTTGCCACCCAAAACTGAAGGCTGGCCATGGAATAAATTGTGACCAAACAAGTCCAATCTTTTGGCTTCTTTATTCTTCTGGGTGGAAACTGGTTGGCCCCTGTTTGTCCTTTTGATTGGCCATCAATATTACCAACAATCCCACGAGCGGATGTACAAATATTCACAAACAAACACCTTTACAGTGATGAAATTCTCTCTCTCCTCCCTCTTCGAAGTGGGCAGAATGGAGGATAGAGTTTGCCAGATGGTCTTGGCAATGTTTAGGAACCCCTTGTGCACTGTGCATGCAACACCAGCAGGGATGTAAAGGAGAAGCACACGGAACAATGTAGCCACTTGCTCCATCATCTTTCCTGTAGGCCCAAGTTCACAGCCATCCTGCAGAGCAGCACCTGATGTTCCTGAAAGTCATCTGGTGGGCTAGCCGAAGAGTGTCCTGCCCCTGTGTTGGGAGGAGGAGGATGACTGGACTACCAGAGAGAATATCTTGAGGCATCATCATCCACCAGAAAGAAGTCACAGGATGGGCACCATTTCCTCACCCTCAGTGTCCACGGCACATGCTGCACCAAACCTAGTGCTGTCAGGGCAACTTTGGTTTGTTCGATGCAGCGACCAAGGATTGGCAGAATTGGGGCATCACGACAATAGGTACAGGCCAGGCATTCCAATAAGGCCATTGTGTCTGTTGGCAAGGCCAGTGGCTGATTGACATCACCAGAGCCGTTGAGCCCTCCAGAGCCCAATCACACACTGCTGACTAGATTAGGGGCTTAACTCCAAGCAAAAGAAGTCTTCATTCCCTTGTGACCAAGGCAGGACCATCAAGACCTGGATCTGGCAGCTAACTTTCAGCACCAGTGATAAGTGCCGGGAGTGATCCAACCGGTGCTCTCTGTAGAGTGTTGCTGCATTGGGGAACATCCTTGAGGGCTCAGAAATGAGTAATCTTTTCTCAGTCAAATTCTGATGCCAACAAAGAGACTGGGAGCATGGTGCTTACAAATCACATCAGCAAACCAGAGACCTGAGCCAACATGGACACCAAGAACATGATGACCTAGTGCTCTGCCTTAGTTTCAGAGATCAGCAGTGCTTGCCTGACCTATTCAAGGCCTTTCTGGAGGGCTTGTCCAATGGAGAACATTGACCAATTCCAACACCTCATATGATGCCAGCTGCAGTGGAAGCGCTCATTGCTTTCCAGGTGCCAGGAGCTGAGAGGGCATCAATTAAATTGTCAAACCTGCGTCCTCTACCACTCCCTGGAGTTAGTGGTGGGTCACATGAGGGTGAGAAACTCCCCAGGGCTGAGCGCCCAAGTGGATCCAGCATGGACAAGCAGCCTGAGCAGAATCCTTTAACCAGTGGCCCTTGATCAGGCTTGCTCAGTGCCATCTTCTTAACTCACTTCTTTGGCACCAGTGACAGAGACCAGTGCAGTAGGAGCTCAGTTTTGGAGGTGCACTACATATCAAAGCTAAAGCGCTGGATGCTGTGTCAGACCATGCAGACTCCAAGATTGGGCAAAGAGCAGCTTCCATCAGGAAAGCCCTCAATCATGTGTCACATTCTTTCAGTGTTCTGGGATGAAAGTTCTTACAGATGTGAAATTTTCTTTTATGTGGAATTCCCACAGGCACTTCCAACAGCTACCATATGGTCTCTAACAGGTAGAGGCTTCTTACAATCAAAACAGGGCTTAAAACCTGGAGACTGGGTTACGGTTCTTGAGGGATCCCTGACTAACATTTAACAGCTACTCACTAACCCTCAACAAACAGAATTATTTACAACTGGAACAGCAGGTTCAGAGAAGGGGGGGGGGGGGGAGTGTTGACCAGTTGTGAAGCAAGGGAAAGTAGAACTTCAACTGACCACCACAGGTGGTAAAAAGGAACCAAGAAGGCATAAGGCTAACAGTGCTGCATAAAGACTGAAGGAAAAAAAAAAATTCTGGAAACTACTGAACACTAATGTAAACTTTTATCCAAGTAACGAAACCTGAAGTTCACAGAATAAAAAGGACAATGAAATCTACACTTTGTGAAATTGCTCTGTGAAAAATGAAAACAAAGCCTTCGATAATTTGTCATACATGAACTTTATTGCCAATTAAATTCATGCTAATTAAATGGAAATGTAATTATTGGCATTACTTATAGTTTTAGCCAGGGGAGAGAACGAACTAAGAGAAAAGTAATGACCATAACAATGTAAGAGTAGAATACATACATTTACCTTGAAGGGTGATTTTGTTACATACTTTGAAATAACATTTTTTTCCAATATACATGCTGTGATGAATAAAAAAAAAGCATTTAAAAAATAAGAAAAACCCTATATTCCATCCTGTAAAAAACCAGTAATGCTGTAAACCAGTATGTTGGAAACTCATGGTTCTTGTTATTTCAACCACTACTAGTAATAAGCAATAACAAAGCCAAAAAACAAACCCCACCAAGTACGGAAGATACATAAAAATGACAATCACTAATTCCGAGCAAAAATTTTCCAGAAGAAAAACTTGGAAGCCTATTTCCCTGGTCAAAAGTTAACTATTGCTGCTATTCAGTACTATGGTACAATGGAGCATGAAAGAAGAGATTCAAATTACACAAAGCTTCTTAAGAATAATGCCATCAAATTGAGTGAACAACTAACAAAAATCCTAATCAGATACGTCAGTCAACTCATTCCAGACACTGAACATTTCTTTCTGTTTTACCAACTTTATAAAAAGGACAAAACCAACAGGAACAAAATTAACGGATAATACAAGATTGCACTGAGTAGCATGACATGAAAAAAAATCCCTCATTTCTCAGGAAGCACCTGCAACCTGAAGAGATTGCTTCACTTAATGTTAATTAGTTACAGAGAATCTTCCACAGAAAGTGAAATTGTGTTCCCAAAGCTTTAAGCCAAAAGTTCAATTCTCTACTACTGTTGGAGCCTGTTTCTTAATGAGCCCCAGGACTTTGCCACTTCCCAGTCTTAAGAAAATAGAAATACTGTAAACTTCCAATAATCCGGCACCTTTAGGACCCAGGGGGTGCCGGATTATCGGATACGCCGAAGTACCAGAAGGGGGGCTATGAGGAGTCTTGGGGTCAGCGGAGAACTGCGCAGCATGGGTGAGGGGCGGCGCTGAGGGACCAACCCGGCAGTACCCCAGCTGCTCTGCACCCTGCTTCCCCAAGTCCACCACTGGTCAATTTCAGCAGCGGTGGACTTGGGGAAGCCGGGGTAGAGCAGCTCCAATTGTCCTGCTGGTCAGAGCACTTCTGGGTTCCAGTTGGTGCTGGACTATCAGGAGTGCTGGACCACTGGATGCCGGACAACTGGAGTTTTACTGTACCAGCATACTTCTCCCTCCCTCCCCCCACCGCCGCCAACAAATAGTGGGAGAAGCGACTCCTGAGACAGATAGAAAGAGACTGAAAGTTCAGAAAAATCCATTAGTGTGTGAAGGATTTAGTTCAGGTAAATAAAAATTTATTGCCATTAAAGATCAAGTTTTGCCAATCATATTGCTTCTCCTGCATCCAATCTTTTCCTTAGATCAGAAAAAACAGAATTCAAACTTGGTAAGATTGTTTTCCACATCACTACATAAAGTATCTTGAATCCATTTATCCTAAAAAGACCATTAAAGTTCTTCCTTCAGGCACAGCAGTAGATTTATATAGGCCACAAAAACTGAAGTAGCAGAGCATCCTCACTCCACAGAAGGCAGAATAATGCCAGTAGTAATTTTGTAGTTAGCCTCAAAATACTTCTTTTGAAAGAAATAGGGAGCAGGGTAGGCAGAGCACAATTATTCTTTTAATAAGAGGGGAAAGGGCAAGACAGAGCATAAATGACTAAATTGAAGAGAGAGTCCAATATTAGTTAGTGTTTGGGTGTTTGTTTAGATTGGCTGTGCCTAGCTGGTCCTTAAAAAGAACACTTTGAAACTGCAAAAGTTCAGTTTTGACAGCTCCCATGATTTTCATCACACTTCTCATATTTTCAAGTAGGTACAGAAGACTCGATTTAGTTTTATTTTTTAAATTGCATAGCCTTTATAGTTACAAAGAAACCCTGGGAAATGCAACTTGGGTGAATCTCAAAAACTCAAAACCCAGAAGGCAAATATTAATATTTGTTTACATCTCATAATTTTTAAGACAATCTTATGATCTGTTGGGGCCTTGACTTGAGAGTTTTGAATACTATGTATTTGCAAAACTGAACTTGGAACATTGTACTGAAACCTTTGTTACCCGGCACTCTGTTAACCAGAAAACTTTGTTAACCAGCATTGCCGCTAGCCACAATACTGTCACATCTGCAGGTGCACAGGCCTGGCTTGGTTTACCATGATTGGCTTAATTTTTTATTTAAGAACTACTAATCATCTTTAACTCAAAATAGAAATGTGAGACCAACTGCCTCACCCTACAAAACTACCGATATTAATAGTAAAACTTAAGTTTTTATTATCCATTGGCTTTTCCTAGGTTGATGGGACCCTCAGATAACCGGAATGCCCTAATCCCCGAGTGTGCCAGATAACACAGATTTTACTGTATTTAGGATTTAGCTTGCATTAAGGAAAAATGCTGTTACCTCTTCAAATAGAGACTCATAAAACAGCACAAATTAAAAGCTAATGATTTCCAGCTTGTTCAGGAAAGCAACAAAAAGCACAAGTCAGTGTCTAAATACAACTGTATCTTGTAAATAATGCTAATAGGAAGAATAGTCTATTTCTCCTTATTCTGGATTTTCCTCATATCTGACAATTAGCTGTCTCATTTATAGTCTCAATTCACGGAGGGCAGGAGCTAGGTCTTATTTTTTTGCAAAGGGTCTAAAACACCCAGGATATTACATAATACAATTAATACAACACCACAAGTCAAACCATGGACAGGAGCCAAGGATGGGAGCAACTGTTGCCCTCTTTTTACCTCCACTGAAACCTCTTCTTATAGGAGAAGAATAGAAAACTACAGTACATGATACCACCAAAGTTTACAGTTAACCAATGATCCTGGGCTCATAGGTTAACATGCGGAGTTACACGTGTGCATCGGCTCCTGCCTACTCTCCTCCCCCCCGCAATGCCAATACAGAGGCAGTAGCACAGGCGGAAGTGGGGTGGGGGAGGAGGGGAGTAGGAGCTGGTGCACATGTGAACTGTGCACATTAACCTATGAGCCCAGAATCATTGGTTAACTGTGTAAACAATCACACTGTCACATCCCTACTAAGGTCGAGCATACATAAATCTGTGCATAACAAGAAAACAATTCTGCTACATGGTGATTAAAAAAAAGCTACAGCAACGTGAATTTCTTACAGTGCATGTCCAATCTTGTAAAAAAGCTATTTTCCATGAGTATTGTAACCCACTGAAGACAAAGCAAATATCTATAAGATAAAAGCTAATAGCTAATACATGAATAAGAAGTTAGTTTATGCCAGTTTTTTCATGGGTTTACCAGTTGAACATGTATCTAGAAATCCTTAGTATATTATGACTCAAATAAAGCGATCAGCAAAAAAGCTTGATTCTCATTAGTTCATTGCCTTTTCTTAAATGTTTGTCCAGCAAATGAGCCAAAATTACAAAACTCCCTGCTGCTTTCTGAATGAATAGTGTTTCTGAATTTTACATTATGAATTAACCTACCACAAATAAGCACCTATATTCAGACTATTCAAAGATTTTTTTAAAATAATCATGATTAATCTCAAAGTTAAAAACAGTCTAATAAATTGCAGTTTTAAATCACACTGTAAACAGTATAAAACACCTTATATTTAAATACTTTTCATGTTGGGGGAAAGAGGGAGTGGAGAGTCCTGTCTCTTTCCACAGAGCATTCAGGAACCTGAACCCTAGCAAAAGTTGCTGCCTATAGCGTTTACTCCTGAGCGAGGTACAGACAGGCTTCCTCTGTACCCAGATCCTGCTCAATGCTGATTAGGTACAAGGAAGGGAGAGGGGGCACACTGACATCACTGTGCAGTAGATAGGACAGAGGCAAGCTCCTGTCAAGAGAAGCTTGGTCAGGGGTGTTTCCATGGGAGGTAAGCGGGAAAGAAGTGACACATAATAGCAGTTATATAGGTACACAGACCATACGTCCCAAATTTTCCAGGACAGTCCCAAACAAATATTTTGTCCTGGTGTCCCCGTCAGGTAGTGAAATGTCCCGGAAAGCCCCGCCAAACACTTTACCACTTGATGGTGACACTGGCATGCAGGGAAGAAGAAATAGCTCCATGCCATTGCTCCCGGTGCAGCACACCAACTTCCTTGCCCCGCACAACAGAATATGTAGGAAGCATCACTGCAGCTTTGACCACGGGCAGGTGGGATGGCTTCCAGTGGCACGCAGTTTCCAGCCACCAGGCCATATGCTGCCCTACCACCAGGCAGCTCCCTCCTTCCCTGCCTCTGACTTGCAGGGCTCCCGGTCCAGCCACGTCTCCTACTCCTCCAGGCCACTTGTTCTTTGCTATTGCGGCCGATGCGGACACTGCTGCAGGGCCAGGGGGGGGGGTCCAAGGCAAAACCTGTCAGGGCCACTCCCAGATCTCCATGCCTTGGAGCTGCTGCCTCAGCAGCACAGAGCCCGGCTGGGGCGCTGTGGAGTGGGGCATGGTCAGGCTCTACAGGTGCTCTCCGTGTGCTGCTGCTCGCTCTTCCCCCACCCCACTGGCAACAAGCCTGGTCTGGTGGAGAAAGTCATGGATTCTTCACACACATCCCTCATGCCCTCTGAGCAAGGAACTGGTATTGATCAACACTGCATGGGGGGTGGAGGGAAGGAAACTGAGCTCCCTCCCCCTTCCCACCCCACTGGGGAAGCGGCAGCATGCTGTGCAGAGACTTTCCCTGCTGCAAGGGGGCGCAAAGCCAGGTAAGCATCCCCCATCATGCCCACACCACCATACCCCAATCCCTCTCATTCACTTCCCTCCCCTTGCCAAGATCCCGCACCCCCATCATGCTCCAGGACCCTTCCTTGCTCCTGCACCTTCCTCCTGGCCAGACACCCTCCCACCAGCCTGCTTCTGCACCCTACCTACCATTTTTGTCCCCAAAGCCTAAGACAGTCCATAAAATCCACTAACTCTGGAACCTCAGAAAAGTAAATCTAGCCTATAGGAAGCTCTGAACCTCAGTCCTCCTTGTCTCATTCTCACTCCAGGGGACTGGAGCACCAGAGGAGTGCGATGTTTCAGTTGGGGGCCACATCAGTGAGATGTGGTTGGGGGAGAGAGTGGAGGGGGGGTATTGGGAGTTTTTTTGCTTCTCACTTGCATGATCCCCAACTGATTTTTCTGTGGGTCAGTGGCTCCTAGCCCGTCATAAATATTTACTTTATTTAAAATGAAATGTGATAAACATAAGTAAAAATGCTTAATCGGTTTATAATTTAAATTAAACCATTCTCCCTACCTCCAACACTAGCAAAATGTCTCCAGCCTAATTATGTAATTAACGGTGAATTTATATTAGCAACTGATGGCCCACAGAAAAGTTTACATTGAGCCAGGTGGTTCATGGGCCAAAAAGTTTGAAAACCACTAAAACAGAGACACCCCTGGCCTCTTCCCCCCAAGTGAATACAATGAAAGTTGGGTTAATGCAACTGCAGCATAGTTGCATGGGGGGGTTCTACGGAGGACAACCCATCTCTAGTGGGAGAGAACAGTGGGTGGAGTTCTTAGAGGGGTCACACAACACCCTTTAATTCCAGTCATGGGTCCACCTTGATCTCAGAAGTACTACCTCCAACAGTGGGACTTCTTATGGAAGGCGGGCATGGCTAACGGGAGACCGGGGGCATGGCCAACAAGAGTCAGGGGGCACAGGTAACAGATCCCTAATTTTGGTTGTTTTATATAGATTTGACCAATGCCTGAATTCACACCTCCTTGACTGTCTGGGGCTGGAGTCTTCTGTCGTCTTTCCACATTCATACATTTCTCACTCACACAAAGGACAGCTCATTTCAGAGAAAGCAATTTTTCTTACAAAGGAATGGGCAAAATTCCTTAGACTTACAAAGTTAAAAAGACAATTAAAAAAAAAATCTTACTAACATATAATCCCTAATACAGAATATATTTTAATATCTAGCAGCTTCTATTAAACAAACCTATGAAAAAAAAATCTATATAACTATATAAAACATGCATGCATCCCCACTCTTGCCTCCAGGGAAGGCTAGGTGGCTGGCATACGTAGCATGCTGGGGACAGGGTTACGCCATGCTGTTCCCCACAGGCTGTGTGCAAACAAGGGTAGCCACTTGGGCTGAAAGCCGTGACCAGCTGGCCAATGGCTGCCCCTGTTTGCTCCAGCCCAGTTAGCCGATGTGTTCAGCCTGCTGAGGCTGTGCTGCGCTCCAGCTGGGCTGGATCCAAGAAGGGCAGCTGCCCAGCCAGCTGGCCATGGCGATAGACCCCATCAACCAGTTGGTGCCACTGCTCTAAAGCAAGAGCTTACACTTGAATGAGATATGACTCCCTGGGCATTCGTTGAAGTACTGATGGAGCATGACAATGGGAAGCAGACTGGAGGTAAAAAAAAATTAGATGACTTCAGCATGACACTGCAAAAACTCATTGACTAAAGTTGAGACTTACAACCATAAAAGTGGAACGCGTAGCCATAAAGCTTTGTGTTAGTCCTGTGAAGACAAGACAACTTTGGAGCATCAGACTACAGCTGACTGAACCTGACCCCTTCCTCCTGTCCTGACTAACTGGCCACAAGGCTGGCACAAGCACCAATAAGACTGGTAACTATGGCACCAGCTGCAGGATGTGTGTGAATGCATATGCTGATTTCTACATTGTATTTCCAATAAACATGGCATATTGCCTTTTTTCCCTGAAAAAGATCCTGTGTGCTTCTAATAAGCTTAACAACAGACCAGAGTAGCAGTGAATTGGAATGGCAGAAGGGGACCCCCTGCCCAGAAGGCATGCAGCACTGCACCATACACACTATGCTCTGGTACGTGATTAATACTCATTAAAAAGAAATCACACATTAATTTGTTTTGAGTTAATCATATACATTACCTGAAACTGACAACCCAATTATTGATTACAAATATCTGCACTATAAAAATATATAAAAAAGCCAACCTACATGTCAAAGCATGAAAGGGCACACAAATGCTTAGCACATCTATCATGTAAACATCTTACAAAACTGGTTACAAAAGTGCCATATGAATGCCTGTTCTAATTTTCATGAGACATTTTAAATAAGAAGCAGACAGCTGTGCCATATATAGAGAGAAACTTGTTTGTCTTAGTGATTAGCTGAATAAAGTAGCAGCACTGAGTGGACGTGTAGGCACGAAAGTTTTACATTGCTATGATTTTGAGTGCAGTTATAAAAAATTCTACATTTGCAACTTGTGCTTTCAGGATAAAGAGATGTACTACAGTACTCATATGAGGTAAATTGAAAAGCACTTTATCTTTTAACAATGCAAATATTTGTAATAAATAATAATGATCACTATCTTTTATATTGTTTTGTAACTGAAATCAATACATTTGAAAATTAAGAAAAACATCCAAAAATTTCTACATTTAAATTGGCATTCTGTTATTGGTTACCAGTGTGTTTAAAACTACAATTAATAACTAATGTTTTAACCTAGTTTAATTTGTTTTGAAGTAAGCATTTGAGTTATCTATACATACAGCAGTGCGTATGTTAAATTGTGAATTAAAACTCTCTTGTTCTTGCATACAAAAGTGTAGCATTTCATTAACTGTTATTGATGTTGTCAAGAGTTTTAAAGCAGGATGTTTAGTTGATTAATTATTATGAGCTCAAATTCAGTTAGAACATGAGATTAAAACAACTTTTTCCTCCCTTTTTTAAAATACAAAATCAAATTAGGTAAGCAGCTCCAAAATTCACCCATCTTCCTGTTTCAGTCTCTGTATTTCTGACTGGCAGGTAAAATATTTATCTACTTCCCTTGAAACACTTTTAGTGCTTTGGCAATTGATGGCCAAGGAATGCAGGCATCTTGCCAAGCTGTCTGCTTTGTACTGGAACAGGAGTGAAGGAGGAAAGCCTGTTTACAGTGGAAAGGTTTGGCCTGTTCCCCTGCTCTCCTCCTCTCCCCTCCCCCCAGCCCTCCCTGTCAGATGCTTTCATGTGGCACAATACTGTTTAATGCTTTCCAATAAGCAAATAATTCCTCAGAATTCAAAATAATGGGAAACAAAGAGGAGGGACTGCACTGTGACACTATCACATCTAAGCTGTAATCACTATATATAGCAGGACAGTGAAAGAGGACAAAGTCCACAGTTACTTAGATTTTCTTTTGTACAATAAAAATTCTCTCTACCATGTCAGTAAGAAACCAATAATATTTTATAAAGCAGTGGAAGAAAGAAAAACTACTTTGGAAAAAACTAGATTTTGACTAATATACTAGTCACTTTTATAAAAAAAATGAATAAAATCACCACATCACTGTCTTCCTCTAATTCACTGTTATGGTGGCTTCACTGAGGACACTCTTAAGAGGACTCTCAATTAAACAATGGCAATCAAACTAATGTAGATTAGTTACATTTAAATTGCACACTCACAAATCTATAACTAACGCTTTTTGCAGATTCTGTGATAAGAGCGTGTGCTTGAGTGTTCCAATGAAAAAGGTATAATAAACTCTACTCTCTTGCTATCACACCTTTACAAATTTATATTTATTTAAACTTAATAGCCTTCCCAATGTAACATTTAATTAGACTTGATATGTTAAATGGATTACTGGCTGGCTTTGCTTCCTAGCCAGAACCTCCTAAATGTGGCATTAATATTTATGCATAATGAACGTACTCAGTCTACACTTGATCTTTCAAACTGAAGTACAAACTCTGGCCATGTTTGTTATGTTCTTCTCTCTGCTAGAATACCTATTGTAAAATTTTGCATAAGTAAGTTGCACCTCAAATAAAAGAAAACCATTTTCTTCAGATGTCACTGGGATTTATGAAGTGTTATGATGGAGGTTGGATGAAACCTTGTTAGAGATGGTGAGCAAGATATTTATCCTTCTTTCAGGCTACATGTGAGATGCCAGTTTAGCTACTTTTTGAAATAATTTGACTGAAATATTGCAAGTCACCTCACAGAGCAGAAGCCCACATGAAAAGGTTAGAATCTTCATGGGGGGGGGGGGGGAGACACTGGAGCAGCAAGTCTCAGAACTTGGATCAACCGATTCATACTCACAGTAGGGAACTAGCATAGCTGTGTAGACAATGGGTTTTTTTGTTAAAAAAAAAAGTGCCGGTGCTCCAGGGGAAAAGTTGTTGAGCTCTGACTGGAGGTGCTGGTACTGCATCTAGAGGCACCAGTACTGTGTACCGAGCAGTACCGTCACAAAAAAAGCATTGTGCGTAGATACTCCCATTTTTGCTGAAACTTGGCCAGGGGAAGAGTCTCAGAACCCCAGTTCCAGCACAAGCAGCCTACACTGCAAGTTTTAGACACACAGCACAAGCCTGAGTCAGCTGATCCAGACTCTGGCATTCACTGAAGGTGATTTTTTTTTTTTTTGCTGTACATACCACGTGTATACAAGAAGAAACTCTCAGCAAGAGAAGCATGTAGTATCGTTGCTGTGAAAGACAGCTAAGAGAGCTTTCTGGAACAGAATGCTGCCAAGCCAACTACAGAGAAAGTGTGTGGAATTGACTCGTATGCAAATTGGACACTGCTTCCCTCAGACTTAAGACATTAACTGGATGGCCCATTAGAAAACCAGTCTTCCTTACATTTAACATGTCATTGACATCAAAAGCTAAGAATGGGACACTTCCAGCCCACTCAATTAGTTTCATTAGCATCTAAACTACTATTCAAAATACATTTTTTTCTTCTCTCCCTTCTTTTTCCTGTGACAATTCTGATAGTGCCCCCTTTCTCCCCCCCCCCAACTCAAGCTCATATGAAGTGGATTTTGCCCACAAAAGTTCATGATACTATATATAATTTTGTTTATCGATAAGGTACCACAGGACTATTCATTTTTAAAGTTATAGACTAACCCAGCTACCCCTCGGAGACTTTTTAGTATACTTTGACACAAAGGAGCACATGAATCTAGTTTTTCCACTAGCAGTTATTCAAGTCCCAGTAAGCCTATGTAGGTCAAATTTGCAGTATGTGTGTATATGCACTTGAAAATTTTGACTTTTTACGGAGATTACCACCAGAATTATACAGATTAAGTTTACCACCATCCTAGCATGTGACAGAATATATTTACCAAACCATTTTGCAAGACTAGAATAGCTAATACTTGGCTGCAGGAACGTTAAAAAAAACACAAACAACCTGTATGGACTAATGCATGTGAATTTCTAACTTATTAGTGAGATAAGAGGCTACAAAAAAAAAGGAAAATAATAATAATGGGAGATTTCAACTATCCCCATATTGACTGGCTACATGTCACCTAAGGACAGGATTCAGAGATAACATTTCTAGACACCAGCAACAACGCCTTTTGGAAGCAACTAACTCTGCAACCCACAGGAGATGAGAGGCAGTACTTGATATATTAAACTGGAGCACAGTCTCTAGCCCAAGAAATAATTATAGCTGAACATTTGGAAACAGCAACTATGATGTAATTAAATTTAACATTCTTGGGCGAGGGGAACCAAAACAGCCTATCAGTACTGTTTAACTTCAAAGAGGGAACTATAAAAAAATGAGTAAACAATTTACACACAAATTAAAAGGAACAATCACAAGAGTGAAATTCCTGGAAACTGTATAGAAACTTTTAAAAACAGTATAATCAGGCTCCAGGTAAAATCCATGGTACAGTTACATCTTGAACGTTGTGTGCAGTTCTGGTTGCCCTCTCTCAAAAATGATATATTAAAACAGAAACAGGTACAGAGAAGAACAAAAAAAGGATCAGGTGTATGGAAAACTTCCATCTGAGAAGAGACTAAAGAGTCTGCAACTATTCATCTTGGATAAGAGATAACTAAGCATGGGGATAAGACTGAGATCTAAACAATCATGAATGGTATAGAGAAAGTGAATAAAGAAGTTCTATTTACCCCCTTGACACAAGTACTGTACTTGTTCATGATGCAAATAGTCAGCCAGTAGAATTCATTGCCCAGAGATGACATGAAAACCAAAAGTATAATTACGTTCAAAAAGGAATTAGAAAAATTCATGGATAATAGGTTCATCAATGGCTATTACACAAGGCAGCGAAACCTGGACTGTCAGATGCCCAGACAGAACAAAGGGGATAGATCACTTGGTAACTGTCCTCTTCTGTTAAACCCACTCTAAAGCACCTGGCACTGGCCACTGTCAGAAGACCAAATACTGCATTCTATGGACCACGGGTCTGACTCAGTTTGGTCAGTCTTATGTTCTTAGGCAGCAAATGATTTTTTATGGCAGATGGTCAGTTGCTTCAGATCAGCATCTTAAAAAGGCCAATAGGCAACGGAGCAATATTGGTGGAAAGGAACAGGAGAGTAGAGTGATCACAAACTGAATATGAACCACCAATGTGATGCACTTATGAAAAAGACAAATATTCTGAGCATAGGCGTGCGCAGCACATTTCATTAGTGTGTGCGCCCAAAGAATTTTTTAAAAATGTATTTTGACCCCCATTAGCCACACCCCGATCCCTGTTAACCACGCCCCTGACCCCAATTGGCCACATCCCGACTCCCACTGGTCACACCCCTGGAGGTAACATTCTTGGAGCAAGATGGACACGTGACCAGAAGTAAATGGTGTCATGTGAGCCCCCCACCCCCGCCCTCCCCCCCGGACTTTTCCCACTATCCTCCTACCAATAGGGATTAGTTTGGCCCCCACCAAACCCCCTTATGCAACTATCCTACAGTTGCATTAACTCAATGTGTGTGACATTAACTCAGGGGCAGAGAGGCTGGAGAAAGTATTCCCTCTAAAAGTTTCCTCCCATGAGCAGAATGAACTTTGTGTTGTGCACTAGTACTGAGTTCATGTGGCTTGTTTAGATGTGCCACTGTGGCACCTAAGTTATTAATAAATATCTTATAAATCTGTAGCTTTTCCCTCTGCTGCCATGTCTTCCCTTGCTCCATCAGCTCCCCTGGTGCCTGCTGCCCCCCAACTCCTCACTCTCCGCTGCTGTCCTGACTCCTGCCCTTCTCACTGCCCTCATCCCTCCTGCGACCTGCCCCCCTCCACCAGCCCTTCTCTCCCCCCCCCCCCGTGCCCATTCCTCCAGTAGCCCCTCTCTGATCATGTGAGCTACCCCTCCTCATCCCCTCTTCTAACACCTCCCTCTACACACCTGCCCTGCCTCTCTCCTCTGGTGCTGGTCCCTCCCCTGCAGGTGTCTGCCCTTCTGCTTCACCCCCAGAATCCCCTGGCACCTGCACCTTCCCTTAGCCCTGCACCCTCCTGGTGCCTCCCCCTTCCCTTACTGTCCCTACTCCCTTTTTCCCTGATGCCCATCCCTCACCATCCTCTGCCCCCATTCCCCTCACATGTCTTGTTCCATCCCCGCCTTCCTCATGCCCACCCCTTCTTTCAAGCCTTCTCCCAGCACCTCCCTCTCCCCCCTCTAGTTCCCAATGCCCTTGCCCTCTCCTCTCCCAGCACCACCCTCCCCTCCCTCTGACACCTCCCCTCCTGCCCTTTTCCTCATTGTCTGCACTTAGCCCGCTGGGATTTGTCTCTCTCCTCCACCCTGCGCCTTGTTAGTCTTTAAAGTGCTACACACTTCGGTCTTTTGCCTCCCCTGCCCCTTGGTGCCTCCCCCTGACCTGCCCCCTCCCCTCAGCACAAGCCCCGTCCTCTCCCACCCCCATTCCCCCTCCCTTACCTTAGGCTAAGCCGGCTTCTGCCTGCCAGTGTGCGGGGCTGGAGGCGGAGGCAGCCCAAGCTACGAGCCGGCCGGGCCCTGGCCCAGGGCGCCTCGCTTTAAGGGCCGCCGAGCGCGCTGCCGGGATGGGCCGGGCCGGGGGGGACGGGGCTGGAGCCCCGAGCGCAGAAGGGGCGCCGCGCGTGCTTCCGGGATGGGCGGGGCAGGGGCGGGGCCGAGCGCCGAAGGGGCGCCGCGCGTGCTGCCGGCCCGAGGCTGGGGGCGCCGCGCGCTGCTGGAGCCCCGAGCGCAGAAGGGGCGCCGCGCGCTGCTGCCGGGATGGGCGGGGCTCGGGCCAGCGTCTTGGGTCGGGCCCCAGCTGCTTCCGCCGCGCGCGCGCGCGCTCGCTCTGCCCCGAAGTGCCCCGAAGAGGGCTGCGGGGAAGCGGAGGGGCTGCGGCGCCTCGTCTCCAATCCCCCAGCAGCCGCTAGCCGGCCCGCGCCGCGCGGGTGTGTCCGGGCACTCCCCGCGCGCACGCCTGTGCGGCTGAGTCTACTCGCAAGTTGTTGACGTATTTTCTCGTACTTCTCCGTGTAGCGCTGCAGCTGGGGGGCTCTGGCCGCACTTTAAGAAAGAGGCAAACAAACTGCAGCGAACCCAGAAGCGACGTTTATAAAAAAAAGGGGGGGGGGGGGCAAGACAAAATCTGATCCATGAGGACAGATTTAAAAGAGGGGTGCGAAAAACCTCTTCTGTGTACGGGACCTGGCCTGCCAAGACAGTTGATCTGGCCGGTGACTGTCTTGCTGCTTCCCCCCATCCCCAGGCCAATTGAGCAGATGAAGTCTCCTCCCGGAGCCAGGGGCATGCAGCACCAGAAGGAACTGCCAGCTCTTTTAAACAGGTGGTTCTTTCTAGGTGCTGTAGAGGGTGGGAGGCAAAGACACCACATGCTCCCTTACCCCCAGACCAATCCGGGTCTGTGGGCAGGGAACCATAGGAAGTCCGTTGGCCCCGTCCTTGCCCGTGACTCTGCCACTTCCAGGCAGCTCAGGACCACTTCAAATTTGTGAAGGGGTCTCCCTTCACAAATGATTGCCCATCCCTGATTTAAAAGGTTGGATAAGTTAAAGTCTTGAGACAAGATGACCAAGGGGGCACTTGCTAACAGTCCTCAAATATGTCAAGAGCAGTTATTGAGTTGGCCATCGTGCTCTCTCTGTCCACCAGGGATGTGAACGGCTAGTTAACTATCCAATAAGCCAATGCTTATTGAACAGTCTACACGATAGTTGACTAATCGCTCCGCCCCCTTGTTGCCTCTATCCGAATCCCACACTGACCCCAGGCTCCAAGCAGCGCTGCCGTGTTGAAAAGCCACAGGGAGCATGGGGTCACCAGGGGACTGCTTGAGTCCCCCCACTGACTCTGTGCTTCCCCACGGCACTTCCACCTTTGAAGTGTAACAACAGCACACTTTGAAATGTGCTGTTGTTACACTTCAAAGGTGGAGGCATCCTATCGACTAATTGAATAGTCGATGCAAATTGCACTGACTATTTGATTAGCCAATTAACTGAAAATTTACATCTCTAACATCCACCAAGTCAAACAAATAACAGATGGTTTCATCTACAGATTTAGATTAGATACAGGTTGAATCTCTCTAGTCTGGCACCCTTGAGACCTGACTGGTGTTGAACCCAAGAATTTGCCAAACCTCAGGAGGTCAATATTGTCTAGCACCATCACCAACTCTACCACTATTTACTGAGCTCTTAGAAGACATTTAGGGAGTAAATTAGAGCTAAAGAACAGTACAGAACACTGAGAGAAAGACTGAAGGCTGTAAACAGATTTTATGGAACCAGGGGCGGATGAGAGTGCCGTGAGGCCCAGGGCAGCGCCGCAGTGTCCAAGGCAGCACAATTTCGTGCCCCCCCCCCTTTGACACAGCACGTGCGCCGTGGCGCCACAGTGCATGTGCGGGGCTTCTGCAAGCCCGGGGCAGCCGCCCCGCCCCAAATCTGCTGCTGTATGGAACCACGGAAACTTAGCCATACCCATGATAAGTGGATATCCGGCTAACTAAAATCATGCCAGAACACCGATGTTGCCACACCAGAGTGTGCCAGACTAGAGAGGTTGAACCTGCAATATGAAAGACTTTCTAAAGATAGATACGTACTGGAATAGGTTAACAGGGGAAGTTGTAGAACAGGTGTCGGCAACATACGGCACACATGCCACAAGTGACACACAAGATGATTTGCAGTGGCACGTGCAATGAACAGGCTCCCCTTCACTCCCCTCCTATCCCCAACAGGGAGCCTGTGCTGGTGATCCAGCATCGCACCCCCCACAGCAGTGGGGCCAGTGATGGCTTCCTGCAGAGGGAGGGCAAGCCCCAAGGCTCCATGCCAGATCCAGCTTGTAGGGAAGTGCGCATGCTCCTCTCCGCTTCACAGCAATGAATGCTTTGCCTTATCTATTCTACCTTCCCAGCGCTCGGAGGAGGTGGGACACAGGAGTTGTGCAGTCTCCTCCTGCCTGAGAGCCCAGGGCAAGAGACCAAGTGGGGCACACGGGGGAGAGAGCCCCTCTTCCCCTCCTGGGAGAGCGGTGCAGCCCAGGGCAGAAGGGTACTCTGGGGAACTTCACTTCTGAAAGGTTGCTAACCCCTGTTGTAGAATCTCCTTTGCTGAAGTTTCTTAATATTTCACAAAACGTGTCAGGCATAGCCTCAGTTAACATGGTCCTACTTCAGCAAGGGATATAGATTAGATAACCTCTTGACATCCCTTAACCTACATTTCCAGGTTTCTACATGCATGCATAAATATTTAATACAGCATCCATTATAATTAGTCAAGTATCTCCATTTGATTTACAACTAACCAATGGTATAATTATGTCAAAGGCTGATCTGTACATTTCCAGCTAAATTTTCAGATATGTTGTGAACTAGTTCCTTATAGTGTTATAGGTCAGACAAAATTTAAGTGGGGGTGATGATTGAAAGGCTTTCTTTTCTCTTTGGATGTTTGCTCTTACAGCAATAACAAGGCCTGCAATTATTTCAGTGATGTAAGCTTTCACAAAATATTTTTATTTGAGACATCAGAACAAATTGCTATGTTTATTTTGCTTTAATTAAAATGGACTAACTTCTTAAATTGCATACATTGTTTAACATTTTTAAAGGAAAACTTTATATTAAAAATGCATTTAGTTTCTGCCTTTGTTGACTATCTGACCATGCAAGCCCTCCAACCCCCCAAATTTATTTAGCGAGAAAAGTCTGTCATGTGGCTCACCACATTCAACTGGGAAAAACAATATTCATAATGTCAGACAGGATCACCAGAACAGCTGGACAAGACTAAGTGAATCAAAGGTCCTGTCAGTTAAGTTATACTTAACCAGGATGGAGGTAGAGGGGGGAAAAAAGAAGACTAGGACTGTGTCTACATTAGCCGCTTTTGCGCAAAAACTTGCTGCCTGTCTACACTGGCCACGAGTTCTTGCGCAAGAACACTGATGTTCTAATGTATGAAATCAGTGCTTCTTACGCATGAACTATGATGCTCCTGCTCAGAAATAAGTCCTCTTGAGCAACTGTTCTTGCGCAAGAGACCAGAGTAGACAGGCAACATGAATTTCTTGTGCAAGAAAGCCCTGTGGTTAAAATGGCCATCAGAGCTTTCTTGCGCAAGAGAGCATCTACACTGGCACGGATGCTCTTGTGCAAAAGCACATCTCTTGTGCAAAGGCACATGCCAGTGTAGACGCTCTCTTTTGGAAGAGTTTTTGCACAAGAACTCTTCCGCAAAAGAGTTCTTGTGCAAAATCATGCCAGTATAGACGTAGCCTAGAAGTATTAGTTGGCATTATCTGTTGTTGAGAAGCACATACATTTTTTATTCCCCTCTCTCGAGCTTGGATAGAGAGTCCAGCATTCTGACCTTTGCTTTGGTTACTACAGATTGCTGCCAATGGGTATAAGCCAGAACCAGAAGTGTTCTAGAAAAGACTCACTTGCACACTGAAAAAACTCAGTAGGGGCACAAATAACTACAGGAGATCAGGAGGTATCTTCATTATAAATAAAGGAAGCAATGACATAGACAGTGAATGAGGCCATGGCAGAAAACCACAAACTTTTCTACAGCAAAATAGGAAGAACATAAAACTGAATGCAGAAAAAATGTGACTCATAATATGAGGTGATGTAAAAACAGCTATAATGGATCAGACCAAGGGTCCATCTAGCCCAGTATCCTGTCTTCTGACAGTGACCAATACTAGATGCTTCAGAGGGAATGAACAGAACAGATAACCCATCAAGTGATACATCCCAGGTGGTCGCTTCCCAGTTTCTGGCAAACAAACTGGGCACCTGCTCACAGCGAAGGGAATGAAAGCAGTTGCCAGCAAATTTGAGCAGTGAGAGATTTGCCAAGTCCAGAGCTGTGAAATGGGTATTCATATCATCCATTAGGAATGATAATTTTCTATCCAAGCTCTGTTCACACTAGGTGGCAGTAGTAGAGCAGACACATTAGCTCACAAGGTAGGGTGCAGAAAAAGAGCTGGGCAGGTACATTTGACACACTGACACAAATGACCACGTCCTTAAATACTACCAGCCAAGAGAACTGCTGACATACCAGAGTGATACATCAGAGAAAGAATTGGGTGTAGCTTTTTTTGGGTGTAGCTTTTTGTAGGAGCAGTCAGTTCCTTATTCCAGCAGAGACTTGTCAGAGTTTAAAGATAGGTACATCCAAACAGAAAAAGTTTCCGGATGTGATATTTGGCATGGAGCAATTCCATCAGTATCAGCGGTGTTCCCTCTAAGATTTTCTGTCTATGCGCAGAGTGATTTTTGTCTTGTGCACCAGTATTGGGGTCATGTGCACTTCTTTGGATGTGTGCCACCATGGTACTCACCAGTTACTAACAAATATCTTTCATTTATTTTTATATACAGGGCTCAGCAAACTGCTGCTTCTACTCGCCCGTGTGCCCCATTCACCGAGCCCTTCCATAATCTATATCTATATATAGATAGAAAGAATCATAAAACAAGGGATAATTAACAACTTTAAATAATATGAAATCAAATAAAGTTAATACAGGCAGTCCCCGGGTTACGTACAAGATAGGGACTGTAGGTTTGTTCTTAAGTTGAATCTGTATGTAAGTTGGAACTGGCGTCCAGATTCAGCCGCTGCTGAAACTGACCGCCAGTTCTGACTTACATACAGATTCAACTTAAGAACCCCAAGCTTCCCCAAGTCAGCTGCTGCTGAAACTGATCAGCGGCTGATTCCAGGAAGCCTGGGGCAGAGCAACTCTGCCTCGGGCTTTCTGTAGTCAGCGCTGGTCAGTTTCATCAGCGGCTGACTTGGGGATGCCTGGGGCAGAGCAGCTGGGGTGCTGCTGGGTTGCTCCAGTAGCACTGCTCCTCGGCACTACTGGACCAACCCAGCAGCACCCCAGCTGCTCTGCCCCAGGAATCCTGATTCAGCCACTGCTGAAACTGACCAGCAGCGGCTGAATCAGGACCTGGGGCAGAGCAGCTGGGGTGCTGCCGGGTTGGTCCAGTAGTGCCCAGAGTGGCGCTGCAGGACCAATCGGCAGCGCCCCAGCTGCTCTGCTCCAGGGTCCAAAACAAAAGCCTGGTCTGCTGGGGGGGGCACACTAGCCGCGCCCCCCCCCCAGCAGACCAGGGACATGGGGAGCAGAGCCGCAGCGGCAGCGGGGTGCCGCGCCTCTGAGGCTTTGCTCTGGCAAAGCCTCAGACGCGCGGGACCCCCCCGCGGCTGCGGCTTCAGTCCCGGTGCCTGTGGTTTGCTGGGGACGGTCCCCAGCAGACCACAGGCTCCGGGACTGAAGCGGCAGCAGCGGCGGTTCCCCGCGCTTCTGAGGCTTTGCTCTGGCAAAGCCTCAGAAGCGCGGGAACCCGCCTGGTGCCCCTGGTCTGCTGGAGACGGTCTCCAGCAGACCAGGGGCTCCGGAGCAGCTTACGAACGGGGCTTTCTCGCCCCGGAGCTCGCAGGTAGCAATCCGCCACCTCGACCTCCGGGGCAAGAAAGCCCCATTCGTAAGTGCGGATCCGACATAAGTCGGATCCGCGTAAATCGGGGACTGCCTGTAATCAGATTTGGAAGACAGAGAGCTAGTGTTCCGGCATTATATAAGCGTTCTGACTCAGGAACTTGTTTGTCCCAACTGGCTCTGGGTATGGAAGGCAAAGCTTTGCAGGGATCCCTTGGTAAAATATATGGATAATACTTCACCAATGGGTAGCATAAAATGTCACTACCAAGAGCCAACAACCCCACTGGTCATCATAATCACTGTGAAATGTGTATACAGATTATATTGAAAAAGCTATGTATCCATGTGTGGACTGATGTTCTTAAAGCCTTGAAGTTAAAAGGCAGTCACCAGGAAGTAACATGCCTCAGACAGGCTAAGCTCTGTTCAGGTAAAGGGTAGAAGAGGCTTCTTTGTCTGGTCATTGTTTAATCTCACAACCTAAATCTATTTCTATATGAAATCACTAGCTAGTTATTTTTATAATCATAATAAAAGATCTCAAAATCTAGGAAGGAATACATACATAATTCATGCCCTGTTTATGAATAAATATCAAAGGACGAGGTTGAAATCAAAGGACTATTCTTGATTTATCAGTGTTACAAAGAGACATATATGAGCCTTTACCTAGGGCAGAGTTGGGGAACCTTTTTTGGGTCGGGAGCCAATGACCCACAGAAAAATCAGTAATGAGAATAAGAAAGACATTCCCCTTGCACACCAGAGCCTAGGAGGTTCAGGCTAGTAGATTGTGTATGCTTCAGATCTACAGGGGGACAAGTGCGGGGGAGGAGGGGCTGCTGCACCAGTGCAGGCTCCTCAATGCTGAGGAGGATCCCCAAGCCTCAGGGGACACATCCATGCAAGCCAGGAGCTGCATCCAGCCCCAGGGCCTTGGGTTCCCAACCCCTGACCTAGGGGAGAGACTTACAAAATATTTGGCTTCATGGGAAAAAAAAGGATTCTAGCTAGGTCTGGCTGAAAACACTGGCAGGACTTTGGGGCGAGCTTTGCTCTAAGAGAGAAAAGTATCTAGTTAAGGTTCTAGAATGCATGGTACAATTTTATTTTATACTCAACCATTGGAATCTCTCCTCTTGGTTAAACTTCTGCTTCTTTTCACTATAATCATATCAAAATGCTGCATGTTAAATGGTGGTGTGATCTTAGGCGAAGCTCCTTAGCGGCAATGTGCTAATTCTTTGGGAACAATGAATTTGTAAACACTGAATATCCAGTGGAACAGGGGCTGGATACTCCAAGGAGACACTCAAAGTGCTCAGGAGTTTGGAGTGTCCTTATCACTAACCTGCAGACGATCAGCAAAGCTGCTGAAAAAGGAGTGATTGTGTTCCCTGTGGCCCATGTAATCAGGGAGCTGAATCACAGCAGGCACAGATAAGGCTTCCTCATGCTAAGGACAGGTGGTAGTGAGGAGTTTCACAACCCTGGTTACCTTCAGGAAACATCTCAAGGATGCCATTGCAAAAATACCTGCCATACAACATGACACTAACAACTGCCTTAGGTGCAAAACATGTTTACTTAACGTGTTTACTTGCCAAGAATCAATACACAATTTCGCTCCTTGATCTCACTGTATGATAACCACCAGGGCTGGGTTAACTCTTATGGGAGCTTGAGGCTAGTAGATTTTGTGAGATCCCCTTAGGCTCTGGAGTGGGGTCAAAAATGAGGGGCCCAGTGTGTGAGAGGGGGCTGCTGGGGGTGGGAGTGCAGGATCTGGACAGGAGGTAGTAGAGTGCAGGAATAGGCTGGGGTGCAGGGTCTGGGCAGGAGGTAGGATGCAGGAGCAAGCTGGGCGTGGGAGGTTTGGGCTGGAGGGGGAATACAGGAGTAGGCTGAGGGCCACAGGGTCTGTGCTGGAGAGAGGGTGCAGGAGCAGGGTGGGGAGAGCAGGGTCTGGGCAGGAGGTAGGATGCAGGAGCAGGCTGGAGGTGGGAGATTTGAGTGGGTGCAGGAGGGATGGCTGGGGGATACAGGATCTGAACAGAAGGGAGGGTACAGGAGCAGGTTGGGGGTGTCGGAACTAGGCAGGAGGGAGGGTGAAGGAGCAGGGTGCAGGTGTGGGATCTGAGAGATAGGAAGGGTGCCGAGGAGAGATGGGGGAGGTGGAAGCCCCTACCTGGCTCCCTCTCCTCACATGGATGAAGCACCAATGCTGTCCTGCCCTGATGTGGAAGGTGAGGATGAGTCCCAAGCTTCTCAAGCCAGATCAAGGCAAGTGGGCCATGGGCCCTAGGTTCCCCATGCCTGTTTTAGGGAATCCAGCTTGTAGTCACAGTGGAAGAAATATTTTATAGCCCTGTAGTTAGCCACCATATTTTTCTTGTTGCTCTAGATTTCAGTGAATAAATCAACATGGTCGCTGACTATGGAGTAGATGTCAAAATAGTGCAGGTTATTAAAGATAGAACCCAAGAGACCGCTCCAGTCATGGCCTGCTATCTTATGTTGTACATTAGCCCAAAATTCTGTGGCAGAAATCCCAGCCCAATGCAATTGTGCTCCTGTAAGTCAATACACTACTCTCACTTGAATGTTCCATGTTTGTGTGTTTGGATGTTAACTGAATGTATGATACAATGTACTCAAATCATCTTTGTGCAGCACATTATTATAATGAACACACATTCCTTTGAACTGATGTATTTCAGGTAGCTTAAAGTGTGGGAGTTAGGAACAGATAGGATTCCAAGAGCATGCGAAAGAACAGCATTTATTTTCTTGAACAGAAATAACTGTACTAGTACACTGGTTTAATACAGGCCAATCTTTGTACACACTAGGAAGAGAATACTGCTTTAATTATACCGGGGAAGGGGGGAGGGCGTAAGGCCCAGATCTGGCCCTGGAGGCTTAGGGCCTCCCCCAGGATTGGACAGCTCACGCTAGCACACCAGCCCCCCACTCCCGAGTTACTTTTCTGTGGGTCAGCGGTCCCCTCTCCAAAAAAGGTTCTCTGCTCCTGAATTATACCTATATAGTTAGATGCAAAAGTTGCATTAGGAAAAGTCTTGCATATGTACTTACATTTAAACATATGTAAGGGTTAGCAGGCTCATTAGTTTGGCTGTATCAGTATTACAGAACATATTAACTGTGATGGTTTATGTTGAACCGGATAACTTTGACTTGTTAGCTACAATTCTAAATAATACATTCTAAAAAAATCTAGTGTTTGTAGATCACACAAGTTGTACTTTGATCAAGTTGAAGATAAGCTAGCGCATACCAGAGTACTGTAAATATTTTCCACAGGAATGTGTTAGTCCATGTTTATTCTAGAGAGCATGCTTTAAAATCCTAGTGTAGCTAGGGCAAGTTGTAGTCTTCCTTTATAGTTGATTGAAATGAACACCTAAAGTGATTCTATAGAATTTATCATTTCTACACAAAGATTTTACCTGTTAGCTATCTTGTTATAAACATACTTTTTTCCCTAGTGTAACATAGCCTTAGCACATATTAGCCAATATGTTATCAAACATCTTTTTAATCTTTGTTGAGACAAACTCCAAAGGTTTATCCTGGTTGTTCCTTCATCTAAAATGTTAGTGGAATTTCTTGTTTGGTAGTGGAGCTCAGTTCTTTAAGTTTATCTGAAATCTTCAAAAAAATGTACTTTGCCCCCTCTTCTTTGGTACTTTCAAATTTCCTTGTGTTGCCACGTTCTCAAATCACTATACTGTTGTTGCTGCAGCCGGAGTCATTTGGAATTTTATTTGAAGTCTGTGGCAATTTCTCACTCTCTTGTTGATCACTGGATTTTCGTAAGAAAAAGGGGTACATACTTAGGGCTTGTCTACATTCCCAAGTTTTGTTGCCAAAAACTGCCTTTTGGCAACAAAACAGTGAGAGCATACACACTGCAATACAACTTTTGTTGGGAAAAAAAGCCCAATTTTGACAACAAAAACTTCCACCCCTCCAAGAGTTTTGCTTTTCTCCTCTCTTTATTGTCAAAAGAGACCCAGTTTAAACCGCCTTTTGTTGTGTCTGCAGAACTGGCTTCTGCAAGTATCCCACAATGCCTGCTCTGGTCACTCTGCTCAATGTTTTGATCTCTGCTGCCCTGCAGGCAGGAGTGGCCTGTCCATACAGGTGAACTAGGTGGTCGCCTAGGGCACCAAGTTAAATGGGGCACCAAATTCAAGCTCAATACCATTGAGGAGTTTGGAGGTGGGGGCGCTAATTGCCTAGAGTACCAGTTGCTGGCAGCTAGTCTAGGGCCACCCCTGCCTGCAGGTATGCGCCCCATCGCTTTCAAAGTTCAGGGAAGTAACTGACAGCTCTATGTGCCACCCATTTTGGGGAACAGAGAACAAATAATTGGAATGCTCCTATTCTGCCCTGCACTAAGAGCACAGCAGCAGGCAGAGTGCTTCTGTGGGTTGAGAGGAACAGGCTGCTGTGCTGCTTTGACCTTCCTTAGCACAAAGCTCTGAACTACTCATGATGCTGTTCCCTACAGTTGAGGAGGCTGTGGTAGAACTTAACCACCGATTGAAAGAGACTGTTACAACATGAGCTGCCCACTTGACCATGAGGAAAGATGGGAGCAAACTGTTTGATTACAGAGGGCTCGAATTCAAGTTTCTGGATGGTGCTAACCTCCCTGATTCAAGAAACAAGTCCGCATGTACTGACTCTGCAGGGAGCATCCCCAGCCCCAGGAACAGCTGCCTGCCATGTGGCCTCTGCCCTGGCCACTGGAGCAACCCCAGCCAATGTCTTCAGCAATATTAATGTTTAGGGAACATGCACATTATAGCATGTTACACGTTTTTAAGTGGTCTAACACAATAATTGTTTCAACTTAGTCTTGTGTAGCTGGCAAGCATGTTAAACATGAAGTCATAGCATAAAGTTCAGTTACAATTCATGTAATCCAAGTATTATAAGCTTTGGAAATAGGGGCTATATTTTAATTTGTAGATAGAAACATACATCAATATCTCCTTTATGGAAAAAGTCGTCAAGACTTTAGAAAGAGTCTGCCATAAAACATATTGGAAAACTAAGAGTTAAAAGAGAAGACTGTAGAGTATTCCTGAATAAGTTGTTTTCCATCAAATTCTTTGAGTGAATGAAAGATATAATTAAATGGCATAATGTTTCTAAAACATGCTAGCCCATTTTGTTTTGATGCCCTATATTTAGCTATTTCCAATGATAGGAAAAAAAAGAGAATACTAGGACTGGAAGGAACCTTGAGAGGTCATCGAATCCAGTCCCTTGCCCTCATGGCAGGACCAAGTACTGTCTAGACCATCCCTGATAGACATTTATCTAACCTACTCTTAAATATCTTCAGAGATGGAGATTCCACAACCTCCCTGGGCAATTTATTCCAGTGTTTGACCACTCTGACAGTTAGGAACTTTTTCTTAATGTCTAACCTAAACCTCTCTTGCTGCAGTTTAAAATAACAGTAAATAACAGATTTACTCTTTGTAAATTTCAGTATAGACTGTATGAAGCTAAAAGTATCAAAGCATTTTAATAAACTTAACTTTAATAAACTTCACTAAAACTAACACCATAATCAGTGATAGAAATGTAGCCGTGTTAGTCTGGGGTAGCTGAAGCAAAATGCAGGACAATGTAGCACTTTAAAGACTAACAAGATGGTTTATCAGATGATGAGCTTTCGTGGGCCAGACCCACTTCCTCAGATCAAATAGTGGAAGAAAATAGTCATCTTGGTAATGGGTAAGATTTGAATGAACAAATACTCAAACTATCTTACCCATTACCAAGATAGCTTCCCCAATTATCACCTCTAATACCATTAGCTCACAGACATCCCACTCTCCCCACATCTAATATCATCAATTCACAGACACTTACCTTCCTTCCTTCCCCCCCCCCCCCCGCTACATCCCCCTCCTGTTCTGAAATGTGATTTGTCCTTTTCATATGTGTTCATTTTTTTAATTGTATCCTTTGGTATATATGGTTGTGACTATTTTCTTCCACTTGATCTGAGGAAGTGGGCCTGGCCCACGAAAGCTCATCATCTAATAAACCATCTTGTTAGTCTTTAAAGTGCTACATTGTCCTGCATTTTGCTTCACCATAATCAGTGTAAGCAGAGTGATTATATTCTGAGCGGTAAATTATTCTGTTTTAGTCATCTTCACACACGATTAATTTACAAATTAAAAGAATAGAGTTTTCCTGTAACTTCTAGCTTTGAGAATGAAACATAAGATTTTAACATTAACCTTCACTGTTTTTCTTCTCACATATCACATTGTCACTAGCTGACACCTGGGCAGTCCCATAGTCTTTTGTGAATTTGCACAGGTGGAACTAGTTAAGTACTTATTAAACAGTACTGTTTGATGTAGCAAGAACAGAATCCAAATAACTCTACAAAAGAATTCTGCAGCATTTACAGGAGCAAAGAATAGAACAAGTTTATATTTTGTCTATGAATGCACACAGGAAACTGATCCACTGATTATAAATGTGTAATTTTACAGGGTTTTTTTTTTAAACAGACCACAACGTCAAAGCCAAACCTATTCTATTTTCAGCATTCCCGCTTATGTTGTGAATGCAGCTCTAAAAAAAAGGCACGAAAAAGGAACAGATATTATTAGTATTATTATGACTATGTTCCAAGTAACTTAAATATTCTATACCATCATTGAAATAATCTTTTATTAATATAATTTGTTATGGAATAACTTTCCAATTTGGAATTTCAATATAGAATACTTGTGAAAAACATCAAGACCAGAGTTACTTGAATATTTGTTAGTAAAAACCCAAACTGCTAAAGTAAAAAAACCATGGAGGATATAAAATATCAAAGTAATCACAATAGTAGAAGAGATAACATTTATGCCACAAATGGTTTCAATCAATGTATTATAAAAACAAAACAACTTCTTCTCAAAGAATTTGTTTCAAGTACTAAGTATGGCCATACTGGGTCAGACCAACGATTCATTTAGCCCAGTATCCTGTCTTCCAACAGTGGCCAATAACAGATGCCCCAGAGGGAGGGAACATGATAGGGAATCCTTATGTGATCCCTCCCCTGTCACCCTCCTCCAGAGAAACAGAGGCTAGGGACACCATTCCTACCCATCCTGGCGAATAGCCATTGATGGACCTAACCTCCATGAATCTATCTTGCTCTTTTTTGAGCCTTGTTAAAGTCCTAGGCTTCACCACATCCTCAGGCAAGGAGTTCCAGGGGTTGACTACGTACTGAGTCATTGGAAAAAATGGAATTGGTAAATGTAACAGCAATGGCCTACTACTACTGAAGACATGTGTGGCTCATGATTTGATCATCACCAATACCATCTTCCGCCTGCCCACTCGCAAAAGGATGTCCTGGATGCACCCACGCTCTAAGCACTGGCACCTCATTGATTATGTCATTGTGCGGAGGAAAGACAGACAGGATGTAAGGGTGACCAAGGCCATGCCAAGTGCTGACTGTTGGACTGACCACAGACTTATCATCTCTAAATTAAGCCTTCATATCAAGCTAAAGAGACGTCCGCAGGGAAACAAAGCTGTGATGAAAAAGATCAACGTCAGTAAACTGAAGAACCCCAACACAGCAGCTTCACTGGCAGAAGATCTTGACAACCAACTTTCAGAGCTGCAATTAGAGGAAAATGCTTCCGGGATATTGTGCACTCTTCTGCACTAAAGGTTCTTGGACCCTTACACGGAAACAGCAGGACTGGTTTGATGAGAACGATGAAGAGATCAAGGTCCTACTTGCTGAAAAGCATCGCCTTCACCGTGCTCATCAGAACGACCCGTCGTCAACAGCTAAGAAAAATGCCTTTAACAACATTCGCAGGACCGTACAGAACAAGCTTTGCAAGATGCAGGACTCCTGATAGAGTGCTAAAGCAGATGAAATCCAGAAGTTTGCTGACAGAAACGATGCCAAACGGTTCTACAAAGCCCTTAGATCTTTGTACGGACCTCAGCCCTCAGGGAGCTCCCGTCTACTGGACTCAGATGGTGTAACTCTCATTACTGAGAAGACTCTGATTCTACAGCGTTGGGCTAAGCACTTCCGATCCGTACTGAACCGTCCATCCTCCATCAATAACGAGGCGATTGATAGAATGCCCCAGGCGGATATCAACCACAGCCTGGATGTCTCACCATCAGAGACTGAAACCTTACAGGCCATCAGCCAGTTGTCCAGTGGTAAGGCCCCCAGAATCTGACGTGATCCCAATGGAAGTCTATAAGGGTGGTGGTGCAGTGCTTGTCGACAAACTCACTCAGCTGTTCCAGTCCTTCTGGAATCAAGGATCTATTCCTCAGGAACTGAAAGACGCGTCCATTGTACACCTCTACAAGAGGAAAGGAAATCAACAAGTCTGCGATAATCATAGAGGAATATCACTGCTCTCCATCTCAGGCAAGATCCTTGCACGAGTGTTGTTGAATCGCCTGATTGACCACCTGGAACAGGGTCTATTACCCGAGACACAGTGCGGCTTCCGCAAAGAGCGTGGCACTGTGGATATGATCTTCACAGCCCAACAGCTCCAAGAGAAGTGTCATAAGCAGAATCGTGAACTGTACACCATCTTTGTGGATCTCACCAAGGCTTTTGACACTGTCAGTCGCGAAGGTCTGTGGCGCATGATGTCGAAGTTTGGGTGCCCTGATAGATTCATCCTGATGGTACGTCAGTTCCACGACGGCATGACGGCTCGTGTTCTGGATGACGGAGAAGCTTCAGAGGCCTTTCCCATCACAAACGGCGTCAAGCAAGGGTGTGTGCTGGCACCGACCCTGTTCAGCATAATGTTTTCAGCCATGCTGTCAGACGCCTTTCAGAACAGTTCCTTGGGAGTCAGCCTGAGATACAGGACTGATGGGAAACTGTTCAACCTGCGAAGACTCCAGACTGTCACCAAGATAAAGGAGACTGTGCTACGAGGCCTCCTTTTTGCTGATGACTGCGCCCTGAATGCTGGATCAGAGCAGGAAATGCAAGCCAGCATGGACAAATTCGCAGCAGCATGCGACAACTTCGGCCTTCTCATCAACACAAAGAAAACCGAAGTGATGCACCAGCCAGCTCTGAAAGCTCAATATCAAGTGCCCACCATCACAGTGAAGGGACAAAAGCTGCATGCAGTGGACCAATTTACATACCTTGGCAGCACCCTCTCCCGCACAGTGACAAGTGACATCGAGGTCAACTGCAGAATCGCCAAGGCAAGCTCTGCATTCAGCAGACTGCTGACCAAAGTGTGGGACCACCGTGGAATAAGCCTTGTTATAAAGCTTAAAGTCTATCGAGCAGTAGTGTTAACTACCCTGATGTATGCCAGTGAGACTTGGATTGTATACAGGAGGCACGCTAGGCAACTGAACCACTTCCACACAATTTGCCTCCGCAGACTTCTGAGGATCCAGTGGCAGGACAAGGTGCCAGACACAGAAGTCCTTTTTAGAGCAGGCCTGCCGTCAGTTTACACCCTGCTGATGAAAGCCCAGACACGCTGGGCTGGCCATGTTACAAGGATGCCAGACCATCGCATCCCTAAACAGCTCTTCTATGGTGAGCTGTCTCAAGGAAAGCGATCACACGGGGGACAAAAGAAGTGATACAAAGACACGCTTAAAGCCTCTCTCAAGTCCCTGGATATCGACACCACCTCCTGGGAGACCCTGGCACAAGATCGATCGACATGGCGCATGCTGATCCACCAAGGCTGTCAAACATCTGAAGCCAGAAGGACAACCATAGCACAAGAGAAGCGAGCACTCCGTAAAGCCAGAGTTGCAAATGCTGCAACAGTGGTGCCTAGACATGGCTGCCCGACATGTGGCAGAACATTTTGTGCCCGCATTGGCCTTATCAGCCATCTGTGGACACACCGTGGACAGCTCACAACTCGTTAGATGTCAAGGTCCTCTTCAAACACAATGGACGAACATCATCATCATCATCATCATCATGTACTGAGTGAAGAAAAACTTCCTTCTGTTTCTTTTTAACCTGCCACCTCTTAATTTCATTTAGTGACCCCTAGTTTTTATATTGTGGGAATAAGTAAATAACTGTTCCTTATTTACTTTTTCCACACCCGTCATGATTTTATAGACCTCTTATATCCCCCCTTAGTCTCCTCTTTTTTAAGCAGAAAAGTCCAAGTCTTTTTAATCTCTCTTCATATGGGACCCGTTCCAAACCCCTAATAATTTTTGTTGCCCTTTTATGAATCTTTTCCAATGCCAAAATATCTTTTTTGCGATGGAGACCACATCTGTACACAGTATTCAAGATGTGGGCGTACCATAGTTTTATATAGAGGCAATAAGATATTTTCTCTTATTCTCTAACCCTTTTTTAATGATTCCTAACATTCTATTTGCTTTTTTGGCTGCCGCTGCACACTGAGTGGATGTTTTCAGAGAACTCTCCACAATGACTACTAAGGGCAGAGTCACAAAAGAACTTAGCAATAGTAATGCTGAGTATTACAACACCTAACTTTCAGGGATCCTCCTGCCAAGTGAAATCATTTAGTCTTGAGTTAGTCGCCAAGCCCTCTACCCCCCATATCATCCACAGAGGAAGTTAAACACTCACAAATGAAATTCACAGAAGACATACTGAGCTACCTAGACAACAGGAAATGGGGATGGTGAAGGGAGACATCTATCCACCACTCCTCAAAGGAAGTTAGGCACAAAACTCTGAGCCAGAGAGAGCTGTCTAATTCCATGAATGGATACATAGTTATGAAGCTGGAGTGGAGGTGAACACTCACAAAAAAATTACACGCCACAGAGAGATAGAAAGCAACAGCAAGACCTCCATCATGGCCACTCCTAAGAGGGTGTAGGACCCAGGACAATTCCCCTTCCTTCCCAGACCTCACCCTACCTCTTCCCACCCCTGCTTTATCCACCCCACCCTGTCCCACCTCCATTGAATCCTTTCTCCAAACCCTCTTGCCCTGAGTGACACAATCAAGGAATTACTGGAGGGTGGCAGCAGGTGTTGAGCTATTACCCTCGATGCAGTGGCAGGAGCCACAGAAAGCGGAGCCATCCAGCAGCCTGCCCTGCTCCACCATCTTCTAGTTGGGTCACTCCGCTTCCTATTACCACGGTGAAGTGGAGTGACCCGGCCCCAGCCCACACCATTCCCGCAACAGAGGCACACCCCCAAAGGCTCTCATCTCCATTCTATTGTAGTCAATAAGCTAGTGATCAAGGCATTTACATGGGATGTAAAACACATGGGTTCGAGTGCCTGCTCCAAAACAAGCAGAATGGGGATTTGCAAACAGTTATCCCACATTGTGGAGGAGTATCCTAACCACTGGGCTATTGGCTACATACATACATATGCACACCTTGAAAAATTACCAACCTGCTCATTCCTGGCTCTCCTTTGTGCAAGGCCTGATGCAAGGCCTTGTGCTGAAAAGGACCCCTGGATCAGACCCCCCCAGGCAAAACAGGCTGGGAAACACCTAATTTGAGAATCCCAATGGGACAGCTGGGTGGCAACATTAAGACTCAAGTGGCTTTGTGCATTCCCACCAGCAGAAACTTAGATACCTCAAGGAATCTCCATGGTTATGCAGCAGTTAAGGGGGGACTTCACGGATCTCAATGGATACCTAAATGTTGGATTTAGGCATGCCTACATTTATTATTACGGTATTTATTTATTTAAAATATTGTTACCCCGCCTCTCTATTTAAAATATTTGAGGCAGCTTACACATTTTTTTAAAACAACAAAAATATATATAAAAAATTAAAATACGAGACCCCAGAATGACATAAAACCCGCTAAAAACATCTCGAAAGAAGAAACACACATACACAGACTCAAAAGCACAAGTAAAAAGGGTGGTTTTAGCCTGACAACGAAACAATGCTAGCGTTGGCGCCATGTGAATATCCCGAGGAAGAGAATTCCACAGCCTGGGAGCAAAAGCTGAGAAGGCCCTGCTCCGTGCAGATGTTAATCTTATCTCCACAACTGGGGGAACACTGAGCACAGCCTCCCCAGCTGACCTCAATCTCTGGGCAGATTCATATGGGAAAAGACAGTCCTTCAAATAAGGGCTTTATAGGTCATAACCAAGACCTTAAATTGTGCCCGGAAACATACTGGAAGCCAGTGCAGCTGCAGGAGCACTGGCATACTGTGCTCTGTATAATGAGTATTAGTTAAAACTCGAACAGCCGCATTCTGGACCAGCTGAAGTTTCCGAAAGCTCTTTAGAGATGACACCCAACTCTATTTCCCTGTGACATCAGAACCAGGTGTGGTGGTGATTGATCTAATGCGGTGTCTAGAGGCAGTGATGGACTGGATAAAGTCAAACAAGCTGAAGTTGAATCCAGATAAGACTGAGATCCTGTGGCTCAGGAGGCCACCTGTTTGGCAATGTGGCATGGTACCTCTTCTAGACGGGGTTACTCTCCCCCTGAAAGAACAGGTACATCCTGGGAAGGCTTCTTAAGTAGCGGTTTTATCACTGCCCTTGCAAGGCGGCAGTAACCATACCAGATCTAAAAGGCACATTAATAATCCCCTGGACTTAGCCGGTCATCCCTTCCCAGCTAGATTTAATAAGTCACAAAGGGCAGGGGTCGAGCGAGCACATGGTCAGTTGCACTCCTCCAAGCACCTTCTTCACATCCTGAGTCTGCAATAGCTGAAACTGTTCCAAAGAAAAATGACTGGGCAGCATGCTCAACCAGCCAGAGTCCAAATCAGACCAAATGCGAGTGATCTTATCTGCAAAGTGCTTCATGATCACAGCGGGCAGCCAAGAGCTCCTTCATTTCATCATGAGTGCCAGACTGTAACAAGTCCCACACCACTCAAAACAGTTCCACTGGATGGCATTGTGCTGATGTGATACGAGTGGAAAAGTAGCTTTTCTTCCCTGTCAGCACCGCCACAGAGTAAGCTCAAAATTCAGCTCTAACCCGCAATTGATCAGACCCAGCTCTTGTTCTCCTCCAGCTGTGTTCTAGCCATTGCAAAGACCTTTTTGCCACCATCAATTCCTCAGAACACTTGGCTTGAAGAGGGCGCTTAGGAGCAATCATGTCAACTTCCTCAATGTTTCATACATCGATGTTCCATACATCAACTAGGGCATCGACAGGACCATTTGCCATAATCGCTGAAAAATCCCTCAGAAACCTCAAAAAGCTCTCCAGATCCATCAGCCTCTGAGGGCGGACCATCTTAATTGGTCCCCCGCCTCTGTGGAGGGGAAGATCGGCAGAGAGATGATCAAGTTTAGACTAAATCCATTTGCTGTTCAATCCCTGTATGTCTTATATAGTAAAAACTATGACTTGTAAGACAGCTTGTTTTCAACTTGCAATCAGACACTAGATGGGGAGTGCAAACTTATTATAGAGAATTATTTCCCAGGTGTCTGGCTGGTGGGTCTTGCCTGCATATTCTGTGTCTAAATCAGAGCTACTCCACACGCGGCCCATGGGCTGCATGCAGCCCACAGCCCATTTGTTTGCAGCCTGCATTGCAGTTTGGGTTTACGTGGGGCTCCACACGCGCCCACAGGTGGGAGCCAAAGCAAAAAGGTAGTCAACATAATGGTCTTCTGCTGATATGTGGTTTAGCATTTAAAATTCTGGGCTGTCATTGCTCTTCAAAAGTGCTGTCATATGGATGGAAATTGGGTAAATATTGCATGTTATTAATATCAACAGAACCTGACTTAAATGGAGTCTGTGTGTTGTGTAGGGTTGCTTTAACCTTTGTATTCATGCCCGTCAGTGTGAAAAGCTATTTGCATATATTTGCATATATATTTGCATTTATATGCAACCATGCTTAAGTTGCAGACCATGGCATGTGCTGTGAGTATCATTGTGACCCCCGGGGCTTCCAAAGTTGAGTAGCCCTGATCTAAATGATCACCATATTTAGGTCTGAGAAGGAATTTTCCCCCAGGTCAGACTGACAGAAATTCTAGGATTTTTTCACCTTCTTCTGCAGCATAGGGCACAGGTCACTTTCAGGTTTAAACAAGTGTAAATGGTGGATTCTCTGTAACTTAAAGTTTCTATACCATGATTTAAGGACTCCTGTAACTCAACCAAAGTTTAGGAGTCTATTATAGGATTGAGTGAGGTACTGTGGCCTGCAATGGGCAAGAGGTCAGACTAGATGATCACAGTGCTTCCTTCTAACTGTAAAGTATGGATTATACACATTGGCTGTGTCTACATTGGCAGTCGCTTTTGTGCAAAAACTTGCTGCCTGTCTACACTGGCTGCGAGTTCTTGAGCCAAGTACACTGATGTTCTCATGTATGAAATCAGTGCTTCTTGCACAAGAACTCTGATGCTCCCACTCAGGAAGAAGCCCTCTTGTGCAACTGTCCTTGTGCAAGAGGCCAGTGTAGACAGGCAATATGAATTTCTTGTGCAAGAAAGCCCTATGGTTAAAATGGCCATCAGAGCTTTTTTGCGCAAGAGAGTGTCTACACTGGCATGGGTGCTCTTGCGCAAACGCACATGCCAGTGTAGACGCTCTCTTCTGGAAGAGTTTTTGTACAAGATCATGCCAGTGTAGATGTAGCCATTAAGTCAAACACTCAACTAATTCACAATAATATTAAAACAAAAACAGAGTTTAAATATGTAACGCAGAGGCACTAAGATGACTAACAAGGGAGAGTGAAGTCTCCTTTACAGCCTCAGCTGAGAACCAGCTGGCATTTAGCTCATCTAGTAAAGACTCTTGGCTTTAGCCCCTAATATTGCAGGTTCAATAACACATTCTGACAACCCGGGTCCCTCAGATTTACATTAGGGATGTGAACTGTTAACCGGTGCCCAGGAGCAGCCCCCACACACAGCCTGCCACAGGCGGAGGACTGCCCCAGCCCCGCTGGGCCCAGCATGCCACAGGCCTGGGCCTGAGGAGCCAGCAATCCCATTTCACTGATTAAATGATTTAACCAGTTTAACTGATTCACTTTACATTGCAGATGTAAAATCCTGTGGGTATGTCTACACTACCACCCTAATTTGAACTAGGGTGGTTAATGTAGTCAATCGAAGTTGCAAATGAAGCCCAGGATTTAAATATCCCGGGCTTCATTTGCATCTTGCCGGGCGCCGCCATTTTTAAATCCCTGGTAGTTCAGACTCCGTGCCCGCGGCTACATGGGGAATTTGGCTTTCTAATTTGAACTACCTACTCCGTGCCGCGTGTAGTCGCGGGCACGGAGTCCGAATTACCGGGGATTTAAAAATGGCGGCGCCCGGCAAGATGCAACTGAAACCTGGGATATTTAAATCCCAGGCTTCATTTGCAACTTTGAATAACTACATTATCCACCCTAGTTCGAACTAGGGTGGTAGTGTAGACATACCCTGTTTTATTATTTAACCGGCTGAATGTTAAGTTTAACCAGATAACTGATTAAAGGGGAGCAGGTGGGATGGAATGGCCCCTAGATCATGGGCAGGAGCTGATATAGAGGCAGCCGCATAGGGGGACAGGCAGAAACTAATCCACACAGAAAGCCAGCTTTTAAGACAGCTCCCTGCATGTAAGGGCTCCTGCAGAATTGCCTCCCCCCACATCTCTAAGGCAACAGCATGGGAGGGATGCTTGCGGGGAGGGGGAGTCACTTGCGCGCACACACACACACTGGTTACACATAAATGCATTATAACATCCCTAGTTAAAGGTGATGCTCAACAGGTAACCAGTTAAAGGTTCACGTCCCTACTTTACACACACACTTCAAGCTTCATGAGCTAGCAATTTTTTTTAATTATCTTCTCTCAATCATCCACTGTAATGCAGTCTTTCCAACATAAAAACTGTGCACAGTTCTGTCTGATGTAAAACTATTCCCATAAAAAAAATCCGTGGATGTATGGGAATATTTCTGCACAGGACTGAGAGGGAAAAAGGGTTACAAGTTTTATACAAAATTCTTGATGGCTATGTATGCGTTATTATCGTTGAAAAGATGGACTGGAATCTATGAATAGTCATAATTGTCTAGTTAGGACCAGAGTCCCATTTTTAATTTTTAATCTGATAGTCAAATCCTGATGGCCATATTTTTGTTTAGTCTACTAAACAAATCTTTGGCTTTAATTACTTTTTTATACATTAAAATTCTTGATCTGGTGAAACACTGTTACTGAGCTTCATAGAAAAAACTTCATAGGAAGATATTGAAAAACTAGATCACCAAAGTAAACCATATTTTTAAAAAATAGGAATCTGAAATAAGTTTTGCTTTTAACATGTTAAGAGTAGGTGAGAGAAAATACAGATCTGATGTGTTAAAGGAATCATTTTCCACAAAGTATCCATATTGTAATCATTGTTCTGGTTTTATTTTATTAATTTTTCCAAGTAAGAACTGCCACTGGCCTGCCTCTACGTTATAGGAACTGATCACTTAAAAATTCACTGTGGAGACACTTTACCAGTTGCCCTAATAAATAGTAGTTAAACTACAAAGTTTAATTTGATCAATGGCTACAGCAGTCTTTTCACACTGATAATGTTTTCTGAAACAAGAAAGCTATTCTACAGGAATTCAGTTGGTATTACAATGACATTCTGAGCTCTCTCCAACTAAAAGTGTGAATTAATTACACCAAACATTGTAAAAACAGATGATAAAATGATAGAACCTGTAAATGCCTATAATTACAAAAAGTCTGACAAGCAATTTGATATTAAAGAAACTGCTTAAGTAAGGATAAAATCCATCACTAGTATTAAGTGTTTCATGAAACAAAAACATAATTTCTTCAATTATTTTATCAACACAAGACAGTTCTTCAAATAAATTAATTTGTAAAGTACATTGAAGATGTACAGTGCTTATATATGTGAGAAGTAGTCCTACTATTTGGCACATGTTCCTTTTCCAACACATCTGATATAAGATATGTGATTGTAAATGGATACATCATACAAGATTTGTCTTTGACCACTCAAGATTTTTTCTCCAACAATAAAACAGTGCTTGAGGAAGGCAGTGTCACCAAGACTGTAGTACAGGCAGTCCCTGGGTTACATGGATCCGACTTACATCGGATCCCTACTTACAAATGGGGTGAGGCAAACCCGCAATAGCTGCTTCCCCCCAGCAGACCAGGGAGACGCGAAGCTAGCGCCCCCCCTAGCAGACCAGGGAGACACAGAGCGGCTTTTCTCAGCAGACACCTCAGCTTGAGAATAAAGGACTGAGGGAAGTGAGGTGTGGGAGAATAAAACTGAGCTCTGGAGAAATGTTTGGCCAGAGTTTCCCCTACAATATGTACCAGTTCCGACTTACATACAAATTCAGCTTAAGAACAAACCTACAGTCCCTATCTTGTACGTAACCCGGGGACTGCCTGTATTTGCATTTCATTAGCAGTTATTCAGAATTCGCTAATTAAGGAGGTATCTTCCTTTTCTCACTCCTGCTTGTTAGATGTTTCTTTTGAAAGCAGAAACACCCAAATATTTATGTATTTGTTTGATTTTTTTCCACAATATTTTAAGTACTTTTTTAACAACTAAAATAGTGATCCCCCTGATGTGAATTAGCATAGAAAGTAAGATTTGGTGTTACACAAACTTGAACACAGTTTTTGAACAATGAAGTTTTAAGAAAGCAATACAAAAATTCTGCTATAACAGCATTTACGTACACAGCTTTCAGTTACAAGTGTACAAGTAAATAAGGTTTCAAATGCTCAAATTAGCAGTATCTGTATTGAAAACTATCAGTGTGTCAACTAGCTTTTAAATCTATTATGTAATGCCAGCAAAGTAATAGGTGCAGTACAGATATACAAGGAAAAACAACACATGATCCAAAAAGTTCATATTCTTAAAAGACAAATGAAGCAAAGAATGGAGGAAAGACAGGCAACATACAAAGAGCATGTGTAGTTAATGAAGCATATCATCTACTTCCAACTCTGCCTCCTCCACATTAGATGACTAAATTGATGTACACATCACAGCAAAGGTGAGGTCATAAGGATGCCCAACTGATGAGTGGAAATGTCACACTTCTAATAAATCTAAAATAGCTAACATTTTACTTTACTTGTTGCTTAACTTGTTTTCATGATGTACATACACTGGAAGGCAGCACTTGATGTGCAGAAAAGAACTATTGAGGAAAACTGGCACCCTTTGAGGTGGTTTATATTCTATAAAAGGGCAAATTAGGAAGTACTTTAGTTATGTGGCACTAACAGATTGCAATGTTTAAAAAATCAAGTCCATTTTTATTTACTGCTCCAGGAAAAAATAAAGATTATCTGAAAAACCCAATGAAAACAACTTTGTTTTAAAATAATACAATAGACAAACTATTATAGGCAGTGTTTCGTGATCGATTGGAGAGAAGAAGATACAAGGAATCCTATTAGCTATAAAAATAAAAAACCCTGTTATAGAACCCTGTTCTATAAGTTTTTTTCACTGCAGTGAAAATCTGTCAACTTCTCTTTGCTAAGTGAACTTCATGGGATATTTACAAACTTTGCACGAATTTCCAAAACCCGTAGAGCCAGTTTAAATATAGCTAGTGTGAAAAGCTTAAACTCAGAGAGGTGAGTTAATCATCCCAGCAGCGCTTGGCCAGCCCCCAAGGCTGCCGCTCGGCGCATCGGACCTACGCGGGGAAACATGATGTGTGCCCGTGTGGCACCGCCTGGCACTCAGCTGCCAAACACTGCCCGGGAGGGACACGAGTGAGGAGCCAGCGGCGCAGTGCCTGGCGTCGGGCTCAGTGGGAAGATGCTGCCTGGCTCAGAGCCCCCCACGGAGGAGTCAGAAGCCTCCGCCCCGACACCCCCAACCTGGGACACCCGCCCCTGCCCCTCACACGGGGCCAGCCCTGGCTACAACCAAGTGGACCGGGGCACCCCCAGCAGAACCCTGACACCCATCCTGAAACTTTCGCCCGCTACTTGCCGCACCATGGGGCCGTGCCAGGGGCTCCCCTCTCCCGTGGGCCACGCCGAGCAGATGCCTGGCTCCCCGCCACATGATCAGGAAGCTGCGCCGGACTCCAGGCCACTCCCAGCACCTCCGCCGCTGCCTCCCTGCTGGGCTCGCCCCGCTGCACCTGCAACCGCTCCCTAGTGGCGGCTGCGAGCCCCAGTCTGCCGCTCAGCAACCCTCGACTGCCACCGGAGGGGAGATGCCCGGGCTGAGTGACATCACGGGGGGGGGCTCCCCTGCTCCAGACACGCCTGCACAGTGGAACCACCTGGTGAAGGCAGGTGGGGCAGCTGCCACTCACAGCGCCACCCCTACCCTCGCGCTTCTGCCGCTGCCAACCTTGTTAGCCCCGCACGCCGCTGGCTCCGGTGGGCTGCTGCAGCCCCACGTGTCACCTGCGTGCTCACCCACGGGCCAGGCTTTGACTCATCCCGGGCTTCGCCACCTCTTGCAGGAAAGCCCGGGCTTGCAGCTGGCCGGAGGAAGAGCTTTGTGCGGCTAGGAGTGCTGAACTGTGCAGTATCTAGCAGCGCGGAAACCTTTAGGGCCAGACAGGCTTGCTGTGATGAGTTAATGTGTGCACCTGAGCACTGCAGCCACCGAACCTCGCCCACCCGCTCCCATAAGAGATCCCGAGTCTTTGAGTTATTCCGAACTCCTTAAAGGCACAGTTTGCTCTAGTTCAAGTCCACACCTCAACTGTTCTCCATGCTATAAAGCCATGGTGGCATCCTAGGCAAGTGAGTGGGCCCCCCTTTGTCTCTGTGGGCCACAAGATTGTGGTAACCAAGATGGTCTCCCAGGATAGGGTAGTTCTGCAAACTGCGCTTGTGCACCTAGAATTTGTGGGGTCTGCTGATTGAACCAGAAAGCGCTTTGATTGGATGCAGGAGCCCGTGGCTCTCGTTCAGGAGTGGCCTGAGGCCGGCTGCGGCAGCTGGCGCCCCAGGCGGGTGG
Organism: Pelodiscus sinensis; assembly: GCF_052426305.1. NCBI lineage: Eukaryota > Metazoa > Chordata > Testudines > Trionychidae > Pelodiscus > Pelodiscus sinensis. The sequence continues at coordinate 150,916,056 of NC_143053.1, forward strand.
CACAATTGGCGCCCCTGCCTATACAGCTGTCAATGGCCATGGCGTCATCACAGGGCGCCTGGGCCAGCGGCGCTCTAGGCAACTGCCTAGTTTGCCTAGGCTCGCAGGCCACCCCTGCTCTCATTGTCATTATACATGTGTTACTTCAGTAACACAGGCAAGGAAAAAAATATGCAGGTGGAAACCAGTGGAATTTGGCAACCTGTGCCTGGGCAATGGTAAATGAATTGTCTTGTACTAACTCAGAGACCCTTCCCTTCTAAGTAGGGTTGCCAGATACTTTCACAAAAAATCCCAAACATGGCGGGGAAAAATAATGTCCCCTCCAGCCTTCTATCCAAGAAAAACAGAAAATACCAGACATTTTATATGTCTGGTATTTTCTGTTGTTTTTTTTTTTTAACCAGACAGGGGCCACAAATACCGGACTGTCTGGGCAAAAACTGGACACCTGGCAACCCTACTTCTAGGCTCCCATCTCTCTGCTGAAGTTTTCTGCTAATATTGTAGCAGTTGGTGGTGGGCCATATGTCATTGTAGGCAACTTTCTCAAACCATCCTCTCCTTCTCAAGCTCATTCTTGAAGTCATTTAGCTTTTTTACTCCCACTATTTCCTTTGGAAAACTATTTCAGAATTTCATTCCCATGATGATTAGAAAGCTTCCTCTAATTTCAAGCTTAAATGTACCGATGAGCAGTTTGTTCCATTTGTTCTTCTGCCAGAATTGGCTCTTAATCAATTCCTCTCCTTCCCTGGAATAGTGATAGAAATGTAGCCGTGTTAGTCTGGGGTAGTTGAAGCAAAATGCAGGACAATGTAGCACTTTAAAGACTAACAAGATGGTTTATTAGATGATGAGCTTTCGTGGGCCAGACCCACTTCCTCAGATCCTTCCCTGGAGAGCAATCATAGCTCCCCTTCAGACTTAGTTTGGTTAGGTTAACCAAGCCAAGGTCGAGTCTCCTCTTATAAGGTAAATTTTCCACTCCTGTGATCATCCTCGTAGCTCCTCTCTGTAACTGTTCCAGTTTGAATTCCTCTTTCTTAAACATGGGAAACCAGAATTTCATGCTATATTCCAGATGAGGAGTGGTTTAGGTTGGACATTAGGAAAAACTTCCTATTAGGGTGGTTAAGCACTAGAATAAATTGTCCAGAGAGGTTGTAGAGAGTTTTAAGAACAGGTTAGATAAACCCTCAGCCAGGAATGATCTAGATAATAATCTGCCATGAATGAATGGGACTAAACTAGATGACTCCTCAGTATCCTTTCCATCCAGTCCTATGATTCTATGAGGTCATACCAGCTTCTTGTGTAATGGTGGTGACACTTCCTTATCTTCGGACATCACCCAATGCATTTTAGTACTGCATTAACTCATTCCGCGAGGCGTACAGCTAGTTCGGATTAGGAAGCCTAATCCGAACTAGGTAGTCCGTGCCGCGTGTAGCCGCGCAGCACGGGGTCCAAACTAGCCGGCATTTAAAAATGGCTCCAGCCGGCTTTATGCAAATGAAGCCCGGGAAATTCAAATCCCGGGCTTCATTTGCAACTCCGTATGACTACATTACCCCCCCAGTTCGAACTAGGGGGGTAGTGTAGACATACCCTTACTTATTGACCCGTTGACTAATCTATTAGTTGATTAAACTAAATTTAGCATCCCTAGTGCACAGAGAGGTGCGCTGCCCCAACGTCCTTCCCCCGTGCTCCCTCCAGCCAGGGAAGGCTGAGGCTGATTCTCTCCTTCCTCACCCAGGACTGAGGCTCAGGACGGGGCTGTGCCACAGGGGGGGAAAGGCAGCCACCAGCCCCTCCCACTGCTCATACCCGCCCACAGAAACTCCTGCCTAAAGGCCTGCTTTTATTTTCACCCCTGAGCACAGCTCCCATATCGTTCAGTTGTAGCTCTAAGTGCCCAGCACTTTTGCAAATCAGACCCTGCATCTCAAATTAGGCACTCAAAAAATGAGGAACAGAATTAGCAACCACCTGTGAAAAGTTTGGTTTGGGTGACTTTCCCCATATCGCATAGTTAATTCTGTAGTAGAAGAAGAGATCCAGTTCCCCTGTGCAGCTTTCAACTCCTTTAAGCATGAGAGCATTCTTTCTCTTCCTGCACTGCCTTGCCTGATTCACCACACATCTTCCAGTTCAATAGAAAATAAGATGGGGGTCCTACAGACAAGAGTTTCCTTCATTACACAACTAAGCTTCATTCCCAGATCTCAGTCTGTCCTGTTCACTGAATGAAGCAAGGGCCTATGGACAAAATAAAGACTGTCTCATAATGCATATACACAACGAGGGTGAATTAGAGTTGCATAGGCAATCTTATTTCTGGCATTTCCTAACTTTTGAATATTTGATTTTGCAATCCTAACACAGGCTATTTTAAGTTATTTCCCGGACATTAAAAAAAAAAAGCCTGTACCCAGATACATTCTTCTGCATGATCATACTGACCATCCATGGTTCATCAGCAGTGTTAGACCACTTATAACCACAGTACTGGCTTTGACCCATTTGAGCTAACAGTGTAATCAGTAGTAGGAACCACCTATCATCTTCTCTGTGTACCAGAACTAGAGTTGGATGAGACAGGAACTTTGACAAAGGGTTTCACAGCTATTTGCTGATAGTAGGGGAATGCTACATTCAGGATTCCTGGGTTCTATTCCTGATTCTGCTGGGGAATGTGTTCTAGCAGTTGTAAATTTTTCTGGCTCCCTCCTCTACTAAGGGTGCACTTGGCTGTTCTGTCCAATAGCAGGTCTCCCCCTCATCCTTTAGTCCCTCGTCTTCCAGGTCTTACTGTACCCGCATACCCTTTCCTTAGCACTTTCCTTGCCTGTCCAGTTAACCTTTTCCCATCCCTCCCTCCATTTTATCACATCCTGCTGCTGTTCTCCCAGCCTCTGTTCCCCACACAATCTTATTCCCCTCCTCCAGGTTGTATTTCCCCCTGTGTTCTTCATTTTTCTGCATTCAAATCAGATTGCATCATTCCTAGGCACTAGCAGGTAGAGTTTGAGCTCACTGCTCTCAGAAGGGGCAAAACATGCTCTGGAGAGACAGAATGTTCTCAAGCTTATACGGCCCAACTCCAACAAACCTCCCCCATGGCTGCAGACTTTCTGAGGCTTACAATTTCGCCAAATCTATGTGTGGATTTTCACAGGAACAGCAAAAGGCAACTACCTGATCCCAGAGAAGCCCCCTGCAATATTTCAAATCCCTTTCTAAAGCATAGAAGTGCTAGAGCTTCTCCATACATTGATTATAAGAATTTATTAACGTGAACAAAACATATTTTTCCTAAACATCCATTTTCACAAATGGCAGAACTACGCTTGCTGAGTGAAACCTTAAATACTGAGCCTGAGGCAGGAACTCAGAATGGGAGGTTTTTGTACCAAACGATAAGACTGTCACAATTATAAGCAGCTGAAGACAGAGACTTATAATGGAAGACTTTTGGCAACCTTAATTATGGGCATCACGTCTATTATCATGCCACTTAACTATCACTTCTACCAATAACAGATGTGCATGTTTATGCACACATGAAGTAATATTCATTCATGTTCGAGAGAGATTAGTGTTCCAGTGACAGTCCTTATTATAAGTTTATTAAATAGGTCTTAAACTTTCAATGTCTCAAACTGGAATATAAGTGGAATTTTCAAAATAAGTGGCTTAGAAGCATAAATCTCCATTGAGTTTATGCATTAGTGTCACCAAGGCTGGAAGTATCAAAAGTGCCTATATATTAAAGTGTGCCACGTGCAACCACAGATAGTTATACATAAGTTCACACCCACGAAAGATGTCATCCTTATAATTAAGCATTCATTCACCAAAATAAAAGATTTGGGGGGAGGAAGACTTTGGTGATACAGCCACAATATTTTATGTGGTTCTAAATGGCAAAAGTTCTATGAATTGTAAAGCTGACTTCCAAAAGCAGTGGAAGCTGCATTAATTCAGCCATTTAAAACTAAGCAGGATGAAAGAGTTAAGAATTTATTGTTGAGAAAAGTTCTATGCGAGCATAGAAACAGGATGAAATTAGCTAGGTGATATTTTATATCATTAGTTTGATTATTTCAGTACTATCACATGCATGGCTAGGAGAATGAATATGTATTTGCACAAAAAAAAGCATTTTGGACATAAAGAAGCACATCTCTTAATTTATTCTTTGGTTCTTTCTCTATTTGCTCCAATCCAAGAGCTGCCCTTTTTCTTGGCTGCTCATTCAAGTGTTATATTATTATGTTAAAGTGATAGAAAGCCTTGTTCAAGTAAACACATTTGTATTGTATATTCCTGTAGTACTTCAATATATAATTGCTTTTAAAAGAAACAATATATATCATTTGAAACATCTATCCTATCATATTTACTTTAACATTGCTATAATGTGCCCTACATTTGACTTTTAACATGTTACTTATGAGGCATGGTCACAGCTCCATAGATCAAATTTGAATGTATCTTATTTAAATGAATCCATTCTATGCTATATTTTCATAAGAATAAAACAGTGCTATGTGGATTCTCATTAGGTACATTTTCTCTCTCTCTTACAATTACTACTCCCCAAAGTGCAACACAGGGCTCATTATATGTTATAGAGTATTTGAATTTAGAAAGGAAGCACTAAAGAATTATACTTTAATTGATCCATTTCATTTGCCTGTCTTTTGGTGAGGCTTAAGAGGTAGAGAGTGGGGCCTTTAGGGAGAATGGGGCACTTCTCTTATCCATCTGTTAGATTGATTTGCGTAATGTGGATGGGGTGCGATGTTGGTTGGGCTATCTATTTTGATTTGTATTAATTCTGTAGATTTTAAAGAGTAAAAAGCTTTAGAAAAGACACTTTATCCCAGATCCTCAAAGATATTTAGCCTCCTAACTCACACTAAAATGTAAGCTAGGCATTTTGTTGGTTGTGCGCCTTTATGTTACAAAAAATAATTAAAATACTGAGATACTAAAGAAAAGCAATATATTAAACTGAATTCAGAATATAATACATTTTGTAACATTGCACTATTACAGCAAAAGATTGTTTCCCCTTATCTGGGCCATCTATTCACATGTGTATACATTTATGTAGAACAAAAACCTTTACACAGAGAATAATGTCACTTTGCTATGTCTAGACTGCAAGCCTCTTTCGAAAGAGACTTTTTCGAAAGTATCTTTCAAAAAAGCCTCTTTCAAAAAAGAGCGTCTAGACTGCAAGCAGTACTTTCGAAAAAGCAAGCCACTTTTTCGAAAGAAAGCAGAGAGTGAGTCTGGATGCTCTCTTTCTAAAAAGCCCTGTTGGCATTCAAGAACGCCCTTTTTTGAAAGAGCACTTTCGAAAAAAGGCATTCTTCCTCGTGAAATGAGGTTTACCGCCGTCGAAAGAAAAGCCGCATTCTGCGAAAGAACACGAATGCAGTCTAGACGCAGGTGAAGTTTTTTCGAAAAAAGGCTACTTTTTTCGAAAAAACCCCTGAGTCTGGACACAGCCTTCCTCAGCCCCATAAGGAATATGAGTCTGAAAATCTGACACTTAATACATTGTAGTTAAGGGGCTTAAGGAAAAATACAAAATGTATTTTATCATTTGGGTTCCAATTTCAGTATTCACCAAATCCAATCCAGCTATCATCAAGCCAGTATTGTTTGTACAGTATTAATTTGGGGTTAAAGGAAAGACTCTCATTCACACTGCTAGGAGTTGGAGCAGGCTTGACATTTCTTTATATATTTGAATTTATTGTAATCCATCTTTTGTTTTTCATTGATTTTTATTTATTAGTTGTGTCAGAATCGGTGCTGCCTTGAGCTCTTAATCTGTGTAACCTCTCTTTTTATGTTGTTTGTGTTGTTATTGTCATGGCTTATGGAAACAAAGACCCCCTTCCAACAGATGGTATACTACTAATCAATAACATTAATATTTCCATGTTATTAAGCACCTTACTTATAAGAGATTAAACAGCAGGTCCTCTTGTAGTCAATGTAAGTTAACTCTTTTATCATATGAAAAATTAAACCACTTCAGACTAGTAATAGACCAGCTTCTATCTGTAGGCCACAATTAATGTAAAGAATAAAACCCAAGCTATGTTTCTTTAAGTGGTTGTTACTGGAATACACAGATGTTGCAGCAATTTCTCATTTATAGTACAGGTCAGCCCTGGTGGCATGCAGGGTTATAAAGAACCCACAGAGAAGGAGAATAAATAATTAGGTCTGGAGTCTGGGGATCAGAAAGGCAGCAACTGGGCTAGACTAATTGATATTTTGAAATGTATACAGAACATACAGATGCTGGGTTTTTTTGGCGGGGGGAAGGAGCGATTCAGAAGAAAGTACTGACCGTATACATTTGTAATAGCTACAAGTTGTGTTAGATCCAAACAATGTCACACTTAAGTAGTAAAACGATCTGCAAGAGCCTTTGTTTGCATGGTTCAAAACAACACAGATTCTGTAATGAAGTTATGAACATCTGGACCTTGTACGCTACTGACAGACACTAAATGCTAATCTTACTTATGCTGAATCTCAAAGAATAATTATTTTATAAGTACTGAAGAACTTCTTCCATTTTAAACATTTAAATTATACTGACAAAGAAAAGTATGTTAAAAACATTAAGGCTGCCAAGGCAGGCCTTCAGAAATGGGAAATGAGAGTATTAAGGTTGCACATGACCTTGAGGCATTGGCAGTTATGCATTAGATCACGGGTGGGCAAATACCAGACCACAGGTCGGATCTGGTCCGCCAGGGTTAACCCCTGGTTGGACCCCAGTGCTATATGTACTTGTGCCTCCACAGATATGGCTGATCGCAGTTCCCGTTGGCCACAGATCACCATTCACAGCCAATGGAAGCTACGAGCAGCAGTGTGCTGTCTGTGCCACTTCCCACCACTCCCATTGGCCAGGAATTGCGGTCTGCAGCCAATGGGAGTAGCAATCGTCGGTACATGAAGAGGCACAAATATACCATTGTCAGCCCAGCAGGGGCTAACCGTGGTGAACCACCACCATTTTATTGCTCACCCCTGCAGTAGGTACAGTCTTTAATGTCATGATCTTGTTCCCTTCCCCTCCCCCAAGAACATCTATTATAATGTTTGCTCAAAAGGGATTTCAGAGCTGGAGGCAGAAGGGACTCGGGGGATGTTGGTTTTTATATTTGCTTCTTTAAGAGTTTGGGGCAACTACAGCAAGATTACTGCTCATCGCATCCCCAAGACAATTCTTTCAGTGGAGGTGATAGTGTGATCTTTAGCTATATATTGTACCGCACAAAGATATCTAGAATGTTTGAAACTCACTGGGTGTAAAACAAGTTGTACTTATTCATTTCCATTGACTGGGGTTGCAAATGTAAATGCAACATTTGGCTCAATTTCATGAAGAACATGAAGAACCTTTGTTTTTCTGAAATTCAAGGGCACAGAAGTTCAAGGGCACAGAATGCTTCAATGAATATTTATGGTCATACCTCTTTTATAGCAGCAGTTTCGATGCTTCGACCACAACTTCAATGTCAACATGTAAAAAGGAGAACTCTCTTTCTCTTCTTTCCTCTTACCATATTTATTAAGCTAATTTTTTTAACAAAGTGGAATAGTACTGTCTACAGCTATCCATCAGTGAAAGTCCTTGCTTCTGCTTTTCATGACTAAATTAGAGAAATCATGGAAAAGAGAATGAATTTTGTGGTCTTATTAAAAGTATGAACCAGAATTGTAAAGGAATATGAATTAATTATAAACAGCCAGGTAGCTGTGAATTATGTCATTATATTTTTATTAAAGGCGTTCTGGTCATAAACTATGAGAATGAAGCTTGGATAGTTTATATAGCCACAGGAAACCCTAGGTAGTTGTATGTTAATGGTTTTTTTTCTTTAATGGACTACATTTGCCCTTGGTTGTGCAAAGAAGTTGCCCGTTAGAAAGTGGAAACACTCATGTCTCACTTTAAAAAAAAAATCCTTGGGTGTTACTGAAAAAAGCAATGACAATTTATACCAGTTGAACATTGGTATAAATTAGTTCCTTAGGGTGTTGATTGGCAGAAATGCTTCCTCAGCTCATGTCATAACATTAATTTTATAGAGTTTAAGGCCAGAAGGGACCATTAGATCATCTAGTCTGACCTCCTGTATATCGCAGACCATCACATTTCACCCCTATTTTGAACCCAATGGCATTTCTCAGAAGACCAAATTGTTATATGTTGCCAGTAGAGAACAGGAGAGACAGGTATCACCAAAGCCAGAGGTCTCTGCAATGATGGGGAACTAATTAGGTGAATGTCAAGGGGCGAATTCCCCTCGTGTGGAGTCCCATGGTCAAAACCCCCCATGAGTCCACTTATCAGGATCTGTGCAGCCCAATGGCCGGCATCTGAATTTCCAAGACACCTCTGTCAGAGTCAATATGGCCTCCCAGGAACTGCAGCAGGGAAAGGAGTAGAATGTGGCCCGGCATGATCCCCATGCCGGCAGGTCTTCTAGTGCAGCTATACTGCCTGCAGCCCCGGTCCCAACCCTGTCCTCTGGGCTTCTGTACAGATGGAGGAGACCCTGCATGGAAAGGCTGGGGGTGGTATAGCTGTGCCAAAGGAGCTACCAGCCATGTTCTGCTTCTCCTGTCTCTTTCTAGTATTCTGTACTGGCTATAAATATCTTGATGGTGCAGCATAGCATAGCGAACCGCCCTACTTTCACTGCTGCCCAAGTCCCTTTCTGTAGCCCACCAATACGGCTTGAGAAATGTAAGACAGTTTTAACATAAACAGAACAGTCAGATCCTATCAAGAACAGCCAAATTCAGAAGATGGATTTACTTTAAGGTACTACTAAGAGACTGTACAGAAAATAAGAGAATGACCACATGTTGTGCCGTTAGACAACTACAAAAGACTATAGCCACTAATTGAACTCCAAAGGAAATGTTAGATATCAAGGCAGAGGCCATAAAGTTTCCTCTCTTGAAGATTTCATCATCTTTTGATGGGCGTTTTGGCTCAGTATGCAAATAGACCTATACTGTGAAGTATGCAAGGCATAATGCCCTCAGGGGCAGCCCATGAGCCTAGGCAGACTAGGCGGTCGGCTAGGGCGCTGCTGGCCTGGGCATCCAATGATGATGTCATGGGGCGCCCGGGCGTCCTGTGATTATATCACGGCCATTGACAGCCGTGCAAGGCAGGGTAGCAGATTACGCCTTCCACCTGGGGAGCTAGCTGGTACAGCCGGCTTTGGGCTGCTCCTGAATGCCCTATTAACTCTAATGCAGCAACCGTCTATTCCCCTTTCCAGGAAGGAACTGGTTTTAGGCATGTCACCTCCTGTTTCCTTGCCTTAAATCCAAGGCTTTAAGAACACAATTTTCAGTATGACACATAACTGTAAATATTATCCTCACATAGATTTTGAAATGTTTATGATGACCAGTGGGCTACTGGCTCACAGTAGAGGTCTCACATGCCACCCTTTACTAAATTATTGTGCATATACTTAACTTGGGGGAATCTCCGTACAACTCTATGCTCCCAATGCCCCCTGGGACTTTCCACAAAGAAGTTTAGAGCACAACATCTTACCAACATCCAAGCCAACAGTGGTGCTTATTAAAGTTGCCCAGGATCATTATGACATCTCTTCTTAAGTGTTTCATTAAAGATTAACTGCAAATGCTGGTAAAAATATATCTGCATTCTCTCTTTCAGGTGTTTGGCTGGTTGTTTCTGTCTCACATGCTTGGAGTACAACTGATCGCAATATGTGGGCTTGGGAAGGAATTTTTTACATACATGCAGATCTTAGAGGTTACATCTTCTTCTTTGGTGTGTGGGTACATGCCACTTGCTAGGTTCATCTGGGTATATCACAATCATTTCTCTTGACAATGAGGTGGCTGCAAGAACTGACACACCTTGGTCCCTCCTATTCTCTGACAGTGGCACATAACAGTTTAGTCTCCTGTGGGCTGTAATACTTTGCCCTAATTTCAGTTGTTCACTTTTATATGTGGATGCTGGGTGGTTTTAATGGCTTGCAATATCTGATTGTCCCTTCTGGCCTTAAATTCTATGCCTTTGTGACTTCTAAATCAATATTTAAATGGGTCAGTTGTGTTTATAAGCTAGTGTGTTAGATACACTAGGAGGACTGATGTTCTGATCTACACAAGGCAGATTCGCGATTCTCAAATTACAAACACAACCTAGTCAGACACCTCCGTTTGTAACCCTAGTCATCTGATTCTGCACAGATAGCAAAAAACCTGTTTCCAAAGCAGATGTAATAACATGTCTTATGATTGTACACAAAGATGTTTTGGTATGATACACTGCTGTATAAACTGAAGTGTTTGTCATTGTAACATATCTGATGTTTTCATCTTCATTCAACATAAACGTGAAAATAACTATTTTGGGGAGATAGTAATGGCAAAGCTAGTGGATTTTAAAAGTATTCAGGCTGTTAAGAGGCTATTAAGAATATGAAGAATAAGGAAAGCATTAAGCCAGCAGAAGTTGGTTACTGTCCCTTTATCAAAAGAAAAATTCAGGTGAAAACAATTGCTACTGTCCAACTCTCTTCTCTTGTGTAAATTGCTACCATTCCATCCACCTCCAATAACTACAAATAGCCTGTTCCAAAATGTCCATATGACAACAAGAAATATTTAGAATTAGTCATTGTTTAAAAACCAGGAAAGAGTATGTTATAGAACAAAGAAGGAATATTTTAGAGTGGCTTAAGGAGTGGTGTTTTTAATAAAATCACTAAAGTAAAATAATTATATTGTTTAAATATAGATGTATTATAGGAATATTATACACATTGGAAGACTGAGCCATCCTGTTTTATATATATTCCTCTGTTGCAGCAGATTTACCACGGAACAAGACTCCAATTGCAGTAAAAGAGAGCTTGGTCTGCAGGATTGGGTCCCATAACTGTGTCTGCCAGTGGAGAAACTGAAACACAACATGCCAATAAAAGGCTAAGGAAGTAGCTTCTATTATAGCTGCTGTCATAGAAAGATGCTTGAAATGGGATGACTCATTCATCTGATGGCTTTCTGACTCAAATACAGTAGTTTGGATAATTTAATGTATTACATGAGGTGGGAAAGGTAATAGTATGGACGGTGTATCATTAACAATACATTTTTTCTTCACAACAGATATATATTGTAATAGTATCATTGACATCATTTAAAAATTAGTCATCCTGTGGTGCCTTAAAGACTAACCAATTTATTTGGGCATAAGCTTTCATGGGCTGAAGCCCACTTGTCAGATGCATGAAGTAGAATCATCAGCTTGGGAGGGATATATACACTCGTGCAAAGATGGGATATATTAGATTACGAGGCCAAGGTCCAGTGTTAAAGAGGTCAATTCAATCAGGGTGGAAGTGGCCCACTCCCAACAGTTCACAAGAAGATGAGAATACCAAAAGGGGGGAAAATACTTTTTGTAGTGAGCCAGCCATTCCCAGTCTCTATTTACACCCAGTTTGATAGTGTCGAGTTTGCATGTGAATTGCATATTAATTCCAGTTCTCCGGTTTCATACTGCAGTTTGTTTGTGAAGGTTTTTGCCTGAGTATGGCAGCTTTTTGGTCTGTTTCTGAGTGTCCAGAGAGGCTGAAGTACTTTCCTACTGTTTTTCAGTCTCAGAGGGGTAACCGTGTTAGTCTGTAGCTTTAAAAACAAGTAGTCATGATACTATATAGTCATGATACTATGTATATGTATTTGTTAGTCTCTTAAGGTGCCACAGGATGACTCGTGGTTTCTTCTGTTGTTTTTATGTCACCATTCTTGATGTCTGACTTGTGTCCATTTATTCTTTTGCACAGAAACAGTCTGATTTGTCCAATGTACATGGCAGAGGTGTATTGTTGGCACATGAAGGCATATATCACATTAGTAGATGTGCAAGAGAGCGCAAGTCCTGATGGTGTAGCTGTTGTGGTTAGGTCCTATGATGGGGTCACTAGGGAAGATATGTGGACAAGGACTGACAATGGGGTTTGTTGCAGGGAATAGTTCCTGGGTTATTGTTTCTGTTGTGTGGTGTTTAGTTGCTGGTATTTGCTTCAGACTGGGCAGGCTGCCTGAGAGCCTGCCCAATCTGCTCTGAGCCTGCCCTAAGTGATAACTGCCCTGCTTCACAGGTCTGTGAGAATGGGTGATTATCATCTAGGATAGGTTTAGATCCATGATGATGTGCTTAGAAATTTGGGATGGAGGTTGTAGATCATGACCAGTGGCGTTTTGTTGCTTTCTTTTTTCAGTCTGTCATGCAGTAGGTGATTTCTGGGTATCCCCACCTGGCTTTGTCAATCTATTAGGGATATTATAGTTTTAAGAACACTGCATGGAGCTCCTATAGGTGTTTGTCTCTTGCTATGTTTACACTACAAAGAAAAGTCAGGAAAAGATGTGCAAATTGCAAACCGCAATTTGCCTATCTTTTTCTGTTTTTCCGAAATTTTTTCCGAAAAGTGGATGCATTCCTTGGACACCACATTGCTTTTCTGGGATACCTCTGGTATCCCGGAAAAGAGCTGCAGTCCAGACGTAGCCTCTGTCTGAGGGATTGGAGCAAACGAAGTTGCATCTTAGGGGGTTGACTGTACATAGTGGATTGTGTGATATGTTCTGGATGAAAGCTGGAGGCATGCAAGTAAATATAGTGGTCAGTATGTGACTTCTATGGATACTTTGTTTAAGTGAGGTTTAGAGGAAGGGGACCAAAGAATGCTCCTTGGTTTGAAAGCTGCCATATAGAGGCTAGGAAATTTATATATACAGAATACATGATGGCGTGGTATGGTACAACAGTTTTACTGGCAAGAGCTGCAGTGCCACACTATTCTTATGAGGAGTTAGTCACTCTGTGCCATCTTATAAAACTTATAAGTACACTTATGTTGCAAACAATGTAGTCTAGAAATGTTTGAGATTGTCTTGAACAACAGTCACTGGATGGCTGGGACAAGATGGGCAAACTCTTACTAATAATTGATAAAAAGTTTTAACAATGACCTAAACCAGCTTTTCTATGCATAAAAATGTCATGATAGTAAGATAGCTGAGATCATGAAGTTTCCTAGCACAATAAAACTTAAGCTCAGAATGTCCCACTGGTCACCTGATAATCTCTTTTTTCCCAGTGATACAAAACTCTCATTTCTAGCCCCAAAGGGACCTGAGATAACCTGAAACTTTCAGTGCATCACTAGTACAGGGCTAACTGTTGTCCATCTTTGGTCTTGGACCTGTGTACTTTTGGGAGGAAAAAAAATCCACATTTAAAGCTAAAATAAGACAAATTTTTGTAGGATATATACACATGTATATGGCTTTTCTTTGAAGTCACTCAGATAGCAGGAATGTTAATCTATGTCTAAATAGTGGAGGCAAAGAGTTAAAGAGTAACACAATATATTAAATTACAGCTACCATGCATCTTTAGGAATGTTTTATATATAGTTTATGTAAGGGTATGTACTCAGAAATAGGGGTTTGATTTAGATTGATGGGTAAATTCTTATCAGCAGATACATTTTTAATTTAATGCTAGTCTTGGTTCCTGCTGAGAAATAAAGTTTTAAAGATAACTCTTAATTAGTAACCTACAGTCTGGAATCCTTGTATTTTAGCAGCCAACAGAGTCAGGAATTAAGTGAAAAGAGTCAGTGTTGCTAACATCTTATGGAAGGTAAAGGCCTGTTCACTGCATTTACCTCAATGTAAAAGCATAGGCATAAAAAAAGTCAAACAGATGATGAGGAAAAATCTTTTCCACACTTATTCAGAACATGATACAGATGATTTGTAAGAGTTCTAGTAAATCTTACAGTCAAATGGTTCACAAAGTACAATTATAAGGAAGTGGACAAATAAAACAGCAATTGCAGTCCCTACACTCTATTGGACAGTAACAATCAAAGAGGCAGGTGGCCTTTCTAGGCTGTACGTGTAAAGCATGAAACCAGGTCTACCCTGCAGGTTTTTTATCTTTTAGAGGTCATTTCTGTTGTCAGCCATAGATTACACAGAAAGGGAAAAGTCATTCACATAAACGGACAAAGAGTTTGCCCTGGAAACAATAAGGTACTGCAAGAAAGATTTGCAAAGTGTCCCATAAGGCTGGGGCTAGCCCTTCTGCTACTTCAAAGGATTCGTGTTTGTTTTTCCTAGTACCGTTTGAAGAAAGGAGGGAGGGAAAACCCCACTGCAATCACAAGAGATATGAACCCATTTCCTCTCTCCCCTCCCCATTTTTTTTAAAGAACTCAAAGCAAGAAGCATAGACTCAGGCTTTATCTACACTGTCAGCTGACCAAGAAAACTTTTGTTGTTCCTGGGTGTTTAAAAAAAGCTCCCTCGAATCCTGAAAGAAAAAAGTGTGGGGCAAGTGGCAGTGTTAATAACTTGTTGTGGGCAGGAACACTCTCCTGTCCACAATGTGAACCCTACTCATTGGGAGTGGAAGTATTTCATCCACAAAAGTGCCAACATACAGCATGCACACTGCCAGATTTATAGTTACTTGGTTACGGAACTCTATTGACTTCTATCATTAAGACTTTGGACTACATTTTGAAAAATCTTTTTGTCCAGACATTAGATTGTCGCTAAAAGCTGTGCAGCATAGACAAGGCCTTAGCATAGATTATGTTGCTCTGGCAAATGGAAACAAATTTAAACAATTATTTGTTTCTCAAATTAAACAAAAGGTCAAACTTCACTTCAAAGATTTGCTATTACAGAACCACAACAGATACAGTATCTGTTTTTGCAACCTTTCCTCATACACATAGTCCCTTGAAAGCAAGCCAGATTGTTCTTATGAGTAGCTATTGGATCAAGCCTTAAGTCATAATTTAGTTCTTTCCCCATCAAAACAATAGACATCAGAGTTTAGGATGATGTTTAATTGTTAATTTACCACAAACTGATTGTAGAGTTTATGAAAGTTTGTAAACATAGCACAATCTTACAGCATATATGCTGCAAACTCAGCTACAAGGAGAATGATTAAAATAAAATCTTTCCGCTCTAATTGTGAATTAATTAGATTTTGTTGGCAACCATACTTCTGAGTTGTATAGCTTACCATAGGAATGCATGATCACAAATCTTTAAACCATATACCTGGCATCATCTACTGTGCAGGTAATTATAGATAAATACTTACACTGTTTACCAGTATAGTACAATAGTGCTATTGTACACTTTATTTAATTTATCTGCCGCCAGCCTGAAGGAAGTTGCTGCAATCACATGGTAGTTTGAGTCAATATGTTGAACCAAATTCATTCCCTAAAGAATGCTATTGACTTCTGTCATTAAGACTTTGGACTATATTTTATAAAATCCTTTTGTCCAGACACTAGAGTTTGAATGTGCAAGTCAAAGTAACAGAAAAGCAGCCATATCACCAAAAGATATAGCAGGCACAAAGTGAGTGATGAAAGACTCACTAACTGCCTGCACTGATTTATTTAACTGATTCTAACAACAAGCAGGCATTTCCTGCAAGTCACATACCACTGGGAACCTGTGGAGATTTGTGGCAGGCAGTTTTATACATCCTTTCAATTCTAAGTTGTCCAGCTATATAGAACTAGATTTACCCAGTGTTGCTCAGGTCCTTAATTCACTTAATTTTGTTTTCTGGACAGTTACATGAAAATGTATGTGCTTCATTTAAATCATTGCTCTGGGGTGGTGCTGGGGGTGGGGTTGCCCTGGGGAGAAAGAACTACTCCAGCTCTATCTCACTGCAGCTCCAGTGAGCACAGCCAGGGGGAGAAGTGCATGTCCACTAGCTGGGGCAGGTCCAGGTTTGTCTGCTGCCTGCACTCTCCAGCCAGAGTGAGGAATGCAGCAAACTGTGCACTTTCCCCTCACTCCCTGACGAAGGGGAACAGCCAGCAATGTTCCCAGGCCCATACGTAGGTGCAGGGTGGGGGCTTGAAAAGGGTGCGAAAGCACACCCCATAGTTCCCCAAGTAAGCATGTTCCAGCTGGCCAGGGGAAGGCAGGAGCAGCGCTCTGCCCGAGCCTTCCTCCCCCCTGCTCTGACCAGCCAAGGGAAGGCTGGGGATGATTTCCCTGCTTACTTGGGAGTGGGGGCATTCACACCCCTTCGATCCATATTACCCCTCCCCCACCCACACACATTCATTCTTGTGTCTCTTTTCTGTTCGGTTTTATGAGATTCAATCCCATTTCAGGTACATCCCATTTTCTTGGCAGAACCAAACCATTACGTTGCTTTATATTATGATAAGAGAAAACTTTATACTAAATTTGGTGGTCCTAACTATTTCCCTTTATGAAGAGTTCTGGAGCAAATGGACAGACAGACACACAGACAGACAAATGCTTTAAGATATATAGTAGACTAGTTAGCACATCTGAAGTTCCTTTGCATTCATGTACCATGTTTTATGTTCCACGTAAGGAGGTACAGGCTGCCCCCAACTTGTGACACGATCCATTCCTGGGATAGTGTCGCAAGTTGGGGCATCATAACTCGAACCCTCATTTACAATAGGTACCGTGCACCGTCGTAAAAGTGGGCTGAGGACGTAAGTCGAGGGTTTTGGCCTCTTCCGCACTTACAAAAATGGCCGTAAGGGGGGGGGGGGTTGCAACTCGAGTCATCGTAAGGCAGGGGCCTCCTGTACTATGTGAAGTATGTGACCCCCCAAATACAGTACAGAACATGTATTTATGCAGCATCTCACACCTACACAGGAAAAGCTATTCACATGTTTGCTACTCCATATATAAACACTCTCCGTTTATCTGCCTGCAAAATGCTCATAGATTGTCATATTATATAATATAAAGACTTCCTATTTTAGGTTTAAATGAATAAACTCTGAAAAAACACCCCAATACACAAAAATGAATCCATCAATAATTAAATCTGTATTTAACTAACAAATATCAGAAAAACACTAGAAATGGTTAATTGTAGTAAACACCTTTTCTATATAGAGCAGTAATAAACTCTACAGGGTGGGTGGTGATTTTGTCAGCACACTAACATGTTATGCTTTAAGCTGTCCGTGTAAATCCTGCTGGCTGGTACACACTAAGGATGTTAAAGAGCAGTTATTTGGCGAATCGTGTAGTCAATACAATTTGTATTGACTATATGATTAATCAATAAGGACTGCTCTGCAGAGCCACAGTCGGGGTAGCTCCCCAAGCTGGCTCAAGGTGGCTCTGGACCGCTGCAGGCTGCATTTTGAATGTTCGCACTGGGTCCAGCAGCCCCTGTTCTCAGCGGCTGGGGCTGCCTACAGAAAGGGGCTGCTGCTGGAGCAGCCCCTGACCTTGGCCAGCCTGGGCTGTCGCAAACAGGGGCTGCTTGGTGGGGGGCCTGGTTCCCCGCTGTCTGCAGGCGGGCTTGGCTCCCTGCTACGACCTCTGCAGACAGGGGCTACTGCTGGCATAGCATCCCCTATTCCCCTCCCCCCCCCCACTGCCTCTGATAGAGGCAGCGGGGGTGGGCAGTGGGGGGCAGCCAGCACAATGGCCAGCTCCCCTCAGCACCGGCTCTTGTTCCCCCCTTTGTTGCCTCTGATACAGAGGCAGCAAGGTGGGGGAAAGCGAGTAGTTGAGTAATCGACTACTCACTTACATCCCTAGTACACACTAAAGACTTCCTAGTCCTCTTTCATGTACTGCTGTTTGAAATGGTTCTGCATGAAAGAGTCCCAGGGAACATTACACAGAGATTACTCGTTGTAGTAGTTAGCAATGTAACAAGGGACATATTCAATATACAGAGAGAAAACACTGAAAAACCCCTGAGATTTGCCCATCCACATACAATTCAAATTGCTAAAAATAAACCCTAAAAGGAAATTAATAAACCCATCAAAACAGAAACCTAAATATATTACTGAAATTCGATTTACTGCGGATACTGACAATATGGATACTGAGGCCATGGAAGTAATTTTTAAGTAAAGTTAAATATAGGACACAATAGTAGTCTACTACAGTAAAACTCCAATCGTCTGGCATCCAGTTGTCTGGCACTCCTGATAGTCCAACATCAACTGGAACCCGGAACTGCTCAGGTCAGCCGCTCTCATGGCTTGGCCGCTGTGAGCCGCATGCACGTTCACGGCCTGTGCCATTCCACTCACAGTCCCCAGCACACACAGCATCAAGCCTACACATGCTAGCAGCCAGCTGCTGAGCACAGGCAGCTGCTTTGGGACCCCAAAATAAGGTTGGGGGAGAAGGGCGTTTGGGTGACAGCAGGGCGGGGAGGTGTTTGGCTCTGGGGAAGGGGAGGGAAGGAGAGGGAAGGAGAGGTGAGGGGAATTGGGTTGCGCACAGTGTCTCGGCCAGCTCATTGAAAAGCCGGCCGCTCAGCGCACATGTACCGGTGGCTCTGGGACCTGAGCATAAGATGGGAGGGGGATTGGGTTGGGAGTATGCCCCCTTCTGGTACCTCCTGGTACTCCAGCATGTCCGATAATCCAGCACCACCTAGGTCCCAAAGGTCCCAGATTATCAGATTCTACTGTATATATTTAAGAGAGTTTGTATGTCTGTCAGTCCATTTGTCCATCTGTGAGTCTGTTTGTTCAAGTATGCCTCCTAAAAGGCAAGAACCAAGACCACCAAGTTTTGTATGCAGCTTCCTCTGATCATAACTTAAAGCAAAGTCAGGGTTTGATTGTGGCAAGACAATGGGATGTGCCTGGAATAGGATTGTTTCCTAAAACTGAAAAGGAGAGGTCTGCTACCAGGCACAGTTATATTGTAGAACGATCATAGGGGGGGCAGGTGCACAGGTAAGAATGTGGCCAGCTGGGGTCAAGGCTCTGTATATTGCTGGCCATCATACTGGGTAAGGTTCCCACGCTGGTGAGTTGCTGGCTGGGCATCATGGCCCCTGCTGCCCCAGCTAGCCTGGGGATCCACAGGCAGAGCACCACACCCCTGATGCCCGGACCAGCCCTGGGGAGCCACCAGCCAGGCAGTGCAGCCCTCGCCAATCCAACCCTGAGCTTCCCCCACCCCCAACATCCTGCCCTGACTCCTGCACTCCCACTCTCTGCCTTGAGCCCCTCCCCACACTTTCCAATCCCCTGCCCTGACTCCTGCAGCCCCCACCCCCTGTCCTGGGCCTCTCCTCACCCCCAACCCTGACTCCTGCATGCTTACCCCTGAGATCCATTTTTTTCTGTTTTCAGCAAAATAATTCAATATACATGTATGTTAATTAAATATAATTTGTATAATACTATTGTGCAGAGCCCAGGAACAGTTTGCAGAATTAGCCATTAGGAAAAACACCATTTTACTTATTAACTGAGTACATTTGATTTGGAAATCAATAAAGTAAAATTACCATGCACACTCTGTGTCATTTTCCTACCATAATGATAAAAGTGGAATCATATATTTTATATATAAAGCATCTCTGCATTTTTTCTCTATCAAATGGAAAATGCTTTCCACACAATAGAATCATAGAATCCTAGGATTGAAAGAGACCTTAGGAGATCATCAAATCCAACCCCCTGCCCAAAGCAGGACCAACCTCTTAAGCTGGGACTTAAAAACCTCTAGGGATGGAGATTCCACCACCTCCCTAGGTAACCCATTCCAGGGCTTCACCACCCTCCTAGTGAAATAGTTTTTCCTAATATCCAAGCTAGACCTTCCCCCACTGCAACCTGAGACCATTGCTTCTTGTTCTGTCATCTGTCACTACTGAGAACAGCCTCTCTCCATCCTCTATCGAACCCCCCTTCAGGTAGTTAAAGGCTGCTATCAAATCCCCCCTCATTCTTCTCTTCTATAGATTAAATAAGCCCAAATCTCCCAGTCTCTCCTCATAAGTCATGTGCTTCGGCCTCTAATCATTTTTTTGCCCTCTGCTGGATTTTCTCCAATGTATCCATATCCTTTTTATAATGGGGGCCCAGAACTGGATACAGTACTCCAGATGTGGCCTCACCAGTGCCTAATAAAGGGGAATAATCACGTCTCTAGGACTGCTGGCAATGTTCCTCCTAATGCACGCTAATATGCTGTTAGCTTTCTTGGCTACAAAGGTACACTATTGACTCATATCCAGCTTCTCATCCACTGTAATCCCCAAGTCTTTTTCTGCTGAACTGCTGCTTAACTAAACCATCCCAAGACTGTAACAGAGTGCTTGGGATTCTTCCATCTCAAGTTCAGAACACTGCACTTGTCCTTGTTGAACCTCATCAGATTTCTTTTGGCCCAATCTTCCAATTGTCTAGGTCACTCTGGACTCTATCCCTACCCTCCAATGTATCTACCTCCCCTTAGCTTAGTCTCATTTGTGAACTTGCTGATGTGGGTGCAATCCATCCTCTCACCTATGTCATTAAGAAAGATGTTGAATAACATCAGCCCCAGAACCGACCATGGTGCACTCCACTTGATACCGACTGCCAACCAGACA
This sequence comes from Pelodiscus sinensis, assembly GCF_052426305.1. Taxonomy (NCBI): domain Eukaryota; kingdom Metazoa; phylum Chordata; order Testudines; family Trionychidae; genus Pelodiscus; species Pelodiscus sinensis. Next base: position 150,936,595 of record NC_143053.1, read on the forward strand.
TCAAGCCGTTGTTCACTACTTTTGGAGCCCAACAATCTAGCCAGCTTTCTAGCCACCTTAGAGACCATTTATCCAATCCATATTTCCATATTTTGCTGGCAAGAATTATGTGGGAGACTATATCAAAAGCTTTGCTAAAGTTAAGGTACATCACATTCAGCACCTTCCCCATATCCACAGAGCCAGTTACTTTGTCATAAAAGGCAATCAGGTTGGTCAGGCATGACTTGCCCTTGGTGAATACATGTTAACTATGCCTGATGACTTTCCTCTCCTCCAAGTGCTTCAAAATGGATTCCTTGAGGATCCCTCCATGATTTTTCCAGGGACTGAGGTATGGCTGACTGGTCTGTAGTTCTCTGGATTGTTCTCCTTCCCTTTATTAAAATCAGGCACTACATTTGCTTTTTTCCAATCCTCTGGGACCTTGCCCGATCTCCATGAGTTATCAAAGATAGTAGCCAATGGCTCTGCAATCACATCAGACAACTCCCTCAGCGCCCTCGAATGCATTAAATCTAGCCCCATAGATTTGTGATGTCCAGCTTTTCTAAATAGTTCTTAACCTGTTCTCTCCACCAAGAGTTGCCCACCTCCTTGCCATACTGTGTTGCCTAGTACAGTAGTCCGGGAGCTGATTTGTCTGTGAAACAGATGCACAAAAAAGCATTGAGTACTTCCACTTTTCCCACATCATCTGTCACTAGGTTGCCTCCCTCATTCAGTAAGGGTCCCACACCTTCCATGACCACCCTCTTATTGCTAGCATGCCTGTATAAACCTCTCTTGTTACCCTTTACTTCCTTTGCTAGCTGGGATTCCAACTGCGTTTTGGCCTTCCTGATTACACCCCTGCATGCTCAAGCAATATAGTTATAATCCTCCCTAGTCATCTGTCCAAGTTTCCGCTGCCAGGACTTTCTGTATTTAAGCTTGCCAAGAATTTCACCGTTAATCTAAGCTGGTTGCCCACCATATTTGCTTTTCTTACTGTAATTGGGATGCAAATATTTTGCAATTGACAAAATATTCAGTTTAAGTGAAATGACATGACAATGAGTTCATTAACATTTGCAGGCATATAGCTCTTGATATGAATTAGTCATCGATCTCCCTTATATTGAATTTTAAATTTATTTTTTATTGTCATGTATTTCTGTTCCATACAGGAAACTAATAAGAAGCCCTCTGAGGGCCAAAGTAATACCACTGAATTGAAATGGATGTTAAAAAGAGAAAGATACACTTCTCTCCAGCCTCTAAACTACATAGTCACCACTTCTTAACTTCCTGTCCATGAGTAATCCCACTGAAGTCAGTGGGAGTACTCACATTTATAAAGTTAAGCTCAAGTTAAGTATTTGTAGGCTCAGGGCCTAGGCTAAGAGTTATGCTAAATAGCCATAGTCTTTCCCCATGGTTTTAATGTTCATATTTCCAGTGGAAGAAGTATTCTCAGCACCTATCATATATAGCCCCTTCTATGTCAGCCAGAGTCATATAGTCCAACAGAGTTACTGTGCATCAGGAAGGAAGAGAGAGGAAAAAGGAATGAGGCAAGAAATGCAGGAATTCAAGTCACTGTCAGGCCAGACAAGTTGTTGGTTTGGGATATGTTCTTTTGAGTATTAAAACTGCTTTCTTCAGACTAGATTTCAGGTAAGAAAGTAACATTGGCAGCCTATCCCTGGAGAGATAGGCTTTCATTTTGTATGACAATTTGGAAAGGGTTAATAAGAGAAAGTAAAATAAAATTAGCCTAAAGATTAAAATCCAAATTACTTTGTCAGAGGTGACCAGAGCCAAAACAGCTTGAAATGGGACAGTTGTAGCACTCGCTGTTTGGGGCAGGTGGAAAGGGGGGGTGGAACAAGGAACACTAAAATACTGGAGAGGGCCAAATCACTTAATGTGACAAATGAAAATTACATTTTATGAATTTACACCGTGCCATAGTGTGCCAGACACTGCACAAACAAGTAAGGCTGGGCATTTCAAACAGCCCTAAGGGAGGTAGGGTACAAGTCTCATTGAAAGTTGATGGGAATTCAGTTTGGATTGCTGCAAGTTGAAAATCTGAACCCATAAGAGACAATGTTCATGTCCCCATGAGGTGACTGACTACATTCTAACATCTGAGAGAGCATGAATCAAATACCTGGCTCTGCAGACAATGCCCTGACGCAGGCACCAGAAATGCAGAGAATGAAGCATACTTTTTTCTCTTGCCTTTTCAGTGTTATATATCACCAGTGTGGCATATGATTTTAAGATTACACATTTTAAAACTTAAGAGCTGTAAATGGAGAGTGAGTACTTCATCACAAATGATGTTTCTGATTTACTTTGCCATGCATGCAGAGTACAAGCAGTCCCCAGGTTACGTACAAGATAGGGACTGTAGGTTTGTTCTTAAGTTTAATTTGTATGTAAGTCGGAACTGGTACATATTGTAGGGGAAACTCTAGCCAAACATTTCTCCAGAGCTCAGTTTTATTCTCCCACACCTCACTTCCCTCAGTCCTTTATTCTCAAGCTGAGGTGTCTGCTGAGAAGAGCCGCTCCGCGTCTCCCTGGTCTGCTGGGGGGGGGGGGGGGGAGCGCTAGCTTCGCGTCTCCCTGGTCTGCTGGGGGGAAGAGCAGCTAGTGTGGGGTTGCCTCACCCCGTTTGTAAGTAGGGATCCGATGTAAGTCGGATCCATGTAACCCGGGGACTGCCTGTAGTCAGCAATAAGGGAAGGGGTTTAGGAAGAAAAAGGTGGAGATAAGTGAGGCCTCTGGTAAGGCAAAGGCCCAATATTTATTTGCTTAAAAAGTGCAAGCCTATAGTTAAAAGATGGTGTAACCTAATGGCTAAAGTATTTGATTCATGCATCTTTAAAAAAAACACGTCATAATTTTTTAAAGAGCAAATGAGAGAACTGGTATCAGTATAACATCACATAAGAATGATACATGATTATACAGCCCAGCTAATAAGAAAGACACAGTATTTAGAGAGTACTGTTTCAACTATCGGGAATGAGGGCACAGGAGCAGATCTTCTAAATTGCAATTGTTAGTGCTACAAAGTCTCAAAAGACAACTGTCTTATCTGCCTGTGCTCTTGTTTGAAGTCGCTTCAGTGGAAGAGTAGTTGAAAGTCATTTTCCACAAGTAAGATTCTGATCCCAATAACAGTGTTTTAAATAGTCACTTACCTACTTTCAAACGCAATGTGACCTGAAAGCATTCTGTGTGGCAATTATAATTCATTTATTTAGGACATTTTTTATAACCTTAATGTTAATAGAATTTTATAACCTTAAAGAGAATTGGGCTGTATCTTCAGTACAGGCAGTCCCCGGGTTACATGGATCCGACTTACATCGGATCCCTACTTACAAACGGGGTGAGGCAACCCCACACTAGCTGCTTCCCCCCAGCAGACCAGGGAGACGTGAAGCTAGCGCTCCCCCCCCCTCCCAGCAGACCAGGGAGATGTAGAGCGGCTTTTCTCAGCAGACACCTCAGCTTGAGAATAAAGGACTGAGGGAAGTGAGGTGTGGGAGAATAAAACTGAGCTCTAGAGAAATGTTTGGCTAGAGTTTCCCCTACAATATGTACCAGTTCTGACTTACATACAAATTCAACTTAAGAACAAACCTACAGTCCCTATCTTGTACGTAACCCGGGGACTGCCTGTATACAGTTTCTGTGTATAATACTGCTGCATTGTATGGGATCACCATTTCAGAAGCATGTTGTGTCATATTTAGCTTTTGATTATTTTAATGTGTCAATAGGCCTGTTTATGCTGGTTTGATACAATAGAAAAGAAAAGACAAGATATGCATATATTTGTAAGCCATGTATTAGGTGTGGTCTTTCTATTCCATTTATCTGAAGTGTCAGAAACAAGTCTAGAGATAGCCTAAACCAATCAAGTGACAACTACTCCTCTGGAAGAACCTGTCTCTCACATTGCCAGTTCTTTGAAAACTAACTAGGGGTATGATGGGCAGGGACAGAATTATTAGAAATATATGGTGATAAATGTGGTGAGTGCTCTATCAACAAAGTAGCTTGAAACTACAGTGTAACATCTCATAGGATGCTACCAGGAGACAAGTAAGACATGTTTACTGGAGACATAAATGTTTTTTAAAAAACCACCAAGATCTCATTCTCCTTGAATGATGTTTTGAGCACGGGGTGCAAGTGATGACTTCAGTGGAGGAAATGTCAGAGTGCAAAATACAGAAATCATATTTTTGTATTACACTCTGACATGGGATTACCTAATAAGGTTAAAAAGAAAAAAAATCCGAATTTCAGTCTCTACAATCCGTGAGTACCTCAGAATAATTCATATTCTCTGTTTTTTATAAAATAATAATAAATAAATAAGTAAAGTGCATGGCTCTACTTGAATCATGGGATAATTGTAAAAAAATGCAGCTAAATTGCAGACAAAAAACCTCAAAAAAGTAATAATGGACCTTATGATTTGAGGTGATAAGTCCTTTATTGCTTTTCTGCAATTTTCCACTGTAAGCCTCCCAAGACTGAGAGTGGGATCTCCCAGTGTTAAAATTGTAGTGGAAGCCTAATATTGTTGGATACACAATTTCCACTATATCACACATTAAACACGGACTTAATAAAGAGTTCTGTGTTTGTTGGCCACGGGCTATAACCATAATAGCATTAGCTTCTGCCAACCTTGTCTTGAGTTTGTGTTAGTCTATATTTTCTCCATCCTCTTCCTGGCTAGTTGTATCTGAAAGTGGGACATGTGGATTTTCTAAAGTAACTACCGAAGTTATTTTGCCTGTTGAGGATGTTGAAAAGGACATATAGTGTCTGTATGGAATACATCAACATCTCCTGCATCTTGTACTGATGGATTCTTATTTTAATCCCCATGTGTACCTGCTATTAAAAATGTACATATACCCTGTAAAGTGGCTGTGTAAATAAGGCACCGGTGGGATCATGTTTATTCTCTCAGGGTATGTCTACACTACCCCGCTAGTTCGAACTAGCGGGGTAATGTAGGCATACCGCACTTGCAAATGAAGCCCGGGATTTGAATTTCCCGGGTTTCATTTGCATAAGCGGGGCGCCGCCATTTTTAAAACCCCGCTGGTTCGAACCCCGTGCAGCGCGGCTACACGGGGCATGAACTAGGTAGTTCGAACTAGGTTTCCTAGTTCGAACTACCTAGTTCATGCCCCGTGTAGCCGCGCTGCACGGGGTTCGAACCAGCGGGGTTTTAAAAATGGCGGCGCCCCGCTTATGCAAATGAAACCCGGGAAATTCAAATCCCGGGCTTCATTTGCAAGTGCGGTATGCCTACATTACCCCGCTAGTTTGAACTAGGAGGGTAGTGTAGACATACCCTCAGTGACTTTCAGATGAAATTACAGATTGAACCTCCCTGGTCTGGCACGCTCAGGACCTGACTGGTCCTGAATGAGGAAATTTGCTGGACATGGGAGGTCCACTACCATTCATCCCACCCTGCTGCTGGCTGCTTCTGGCCCATGCCTGGCCCCGCTGTCCCTAGGCTCAGGCTCCAGCCCCAGCATCCCTACCACTGGCTTGCCCAGTGCTCCCTAGGCTGAAGCTCCCTGGGTGCTGCCAGCCCTGCTGCTGTTGGGTTCAGAGCTCCCTGGATTCCAGGACTGGAGCTCCACAACTTCTGGGCTGGAGCTCCATGGTCACTGCCAGCCCCGCTGTCACCAGGGCAGGAGCTCCATGGCTGCCGGGGCCAGAGCTCCCCAGCCACTGGTGGCCCAGCAGCTACCAGAACCAGAGCTCCCCAGCTGCCAGAGCCAGAGCTCCCTGCAGTGCCCCCCAACCCCTTGCCATGGGGCTCCCAGCTGAGTCACTGGTCCCTCCTGCTGCTCTCTGGACCCCACCACTAGACCTCCCTGTCCCTGGGCTCTGTGGATGTTGCCAGACCAGAGTCCCGGTTTAGGGAATTACAATCGATAGTACAAAAACTTAAAGAACAATGGTCCTGTAGCACCCTAGAGACTAACCAAAATATATTCATAGTATCATGAGCTTTTGTGGGCACAACCCACTTTGTCATCTGAAGAAGTTGGTTGTGCTCTCAAAAGCTCATGACACTAGTTATGTATTTTGGTTAGTCTTTACGGTGCTACAGGACCATTGTTGTTTTTTAAGTTTTATAGTACAATTTGTAAGTGACTTGCTAGCTTTCCTAACACCCAGGCTTACTAACTCACCCTGGGCAATGAAAAGTAAAATTAATACATTCCTGGTTGTATATCATCACCAATAACTAGATTCTTCAGGGCCAAATTCTGCAAAAGCGGCGAGGAGTCCTGTGGCACCTTATAGACTAACTGAAGTGTTGGAGCATAAGCTTTCGTGGGCAAAGACCCACTTCTTTGGTCTTTGATGCACCTGACGAAGTGGGTCTTTGCCCACAAAAGCTTATGCTCCAACACTTCAGTGAGTCTATAAGGTGCCACAGGACTCCTCGCCGCTTTTGCACATTTTGAGTGACAGTTAAATACTTTTGAAAATTTTACTCCACTGGATAGTCTCTGTTGCTTTCACTGGGATCACAGAATGTTCATGAGGGAAGAATTTAACCTTGCATTTGGAACCAAATTAACAATTGTTAACGAGTGAACTAGAATAGCATCAAGCTCACTTTCCCACAAGTCTGTGGGCTTTGCAGCATCACCAAAAAACAACTCCAGCAAAAAAATAAAAAATAATAATAAAAATAAATCCTACAAACACAGGCAGTAAATATGTTAACTAAGAATGCATCATTCTTACACACTCTCTAATGCATTGAAATGTCTGCATTCGCAAGTGTAGCCAGACACAAACCCCATCTTGGTTTTCCACGAACCCCATCTTGGTTCCCCCCGCCCCCAGAGAGCAAGAGAAAGGCAGTCAGCCTTTGATGCCCTGGGAACGCAGGTGTGCCACCTGTCCCTGACTCTACCATAAACAGAAACCAGACAGTAAATGGGCTAGCTGACGACCCGGGGCCTCCTGTCGCCCTGATGGCTAGTACCAGTAATTGACACGCCTGCACTGTCCCAGGAGAGGAATCTTCGCCCATCACATACCAGAGGTGCCCATTGTCTGCATTTTCCCAGGTGTAAATTATGCTTTGCACCCTTCGTGATAAACTTGGCATTCAAAGCCATTTTTCCTAATTGCCACTTGAGCCCAGGAAGAAGCCTACATAACCCAAGGAGTATAAAAGAGGTTCAGCAGCCCACCCCATTTGAGCTCCAATCATCTATACCTGCTGGCAGGTATTGATTGTCTCCCGAGGTCTGTGGGATGCCCAACCTCGCCCTACTTCTTCCCGAGGGATTGAGAGAAAGACGCTGGCCACGCCAAGTCTGGAACGCAGGGGTGAGACTATATACCTGCTAGGTGTCTATTTTGCATGCATTTAATAAGAGCTCAGAGAACCAAAAAGGTTTCATGGTACCTGTAAGTGACTTATTAGTGTAATTTCTGTCCTGTCTTTTGTAGTGTCTGTGTTATCTGTAACACAGCAGTAGCATTTAACAACTAAGTTTACCCTGTAACAATAAAATAGTAACTGTTTAAGCTTTAACCTGACTCCTTCAGTTGCTGTAACAGAACCAAGCACAATTTAAAAGAACTTCAGCCGGTCATAAGGGACTCACTGCCCTGACCGTCAGCTGACAGCAAGAGAAAGCACTTGTAATATCTGTGGCCAAAATTCAGAGAATGGTGACCATATCATCGCAAAACACAAGAGTAAAGTATATTGACATGGAGTAAAATTTTCAAAAGTATTTAACTGTCACTCAAAATGTGCAAAAGCAGCGAGGAGTCCTGTGGCACCTTATAGACTCACTGAAGTGTTGGAGCATAAGCTTTTGTGGGCAAACACCCACTTTGTCAGATGCATCAAAGACCAAAGAAGTGGGTCTCTGCCCACGAAAGCTTATGCTCCAACACTTCAGTTAGTCTATAAGGTGCCACAGGACTCCTCGCCGCTTTTGCAGATTCAGACTAACACGGCTACCCCTCTGATACCTGACACCATGCAAGGTATTGCATTTAGCTGTATAGAGTGGAAATCTATCAACCTTGTATCTGACGAAGTGGGTCTTTGCCCATGAAAGCTTATGCTCCAACACTTCAGTTAGTCTATAAGGTGCCACAGGACTCCTCGCCACTGTCACTCAAAAGTGACTCAAGCAAGTCCCCATGGAAGGGCAATGGGACTTGCTTGAGTCACTTTTGAGTGGCATTTTAGGCTCCTAAGAGACTGGTAATAGACATGCAGATTCATCTAGATCAGGCATGTCAAACTGACGTTTGGGGGGCCGCATGAGGCCTGATCAAAATATTTTGCGGCCCACCAGTACATTTTTATAAAGGAATAAAGTGCAGCCCACTGGCCACTTGGAACATGTGGCCGAGTGAAGATCACAGCCATCCAACCGGCCGCTCTATGCTGCAGCGACTGCTCATGGCCGGGGCCACTCTGCGCGCAGCACCCAGCATGCGCTCACAGCTGTCTGCTGTGCTCACGCTGCCCCAGCACACCTGAGGAAGAAATGTGTGGTGGTGGCAATGGTGACTCCTGGACCCAGGTATGAGGTTGGGAGGGCTGGCAGTGCCTGGCTCTGAGGAAGAAAGGAGGCATTAGGTGGGGGGGGCACGGAGGACTGGCTCTGGGGGAGAGGAGGAGGTTATTTTGTTAATATTTTGTTATTTATTTATTTATTCATTCCCAAATAAAATCACAATATATATATTAATTTTATATCAATAAATATATGTCAATTTTTTGCAATTGCACGAATAATTATGTTTATGCAAAATCTCAAACTTACAAAGTATCTGAAATTTTCACAGAAGCTTGTTCTATTTCATTAACCATGATCTATACTTGTTTTTATTTCAACAGAACAAGTTATGTATCAGATAAAAAATTAAAAGTACTTTAAATTTATATTTAAATTACAAATTATTTTATGTGAGCAAATAACAATGTTACACATCAAATTATTGTATTATATTAAAACAAGACCTGAAAAAATATTATAAAATACACCTAAAACATAATATATAATAATAAATAATTACAACTTTCTGATAAAGTACATTTTCTTTGGTGGCCCTGAAAGCTATCAGTTTTCATTTGTGCGGCCCTCAGTAGGCTTCGAGTTTCACATGCCTGATCTAGACGATCATGATGGTCCCTCCTGGCCCTAGTCTGACTCCCTGCCCATCACAGGCCACAGAACCTTACCTGTTCATTCCTGTTATAGTCTTCTAACCACTGGCTGAGTTACTGAAATTCTCAAATCTAAATGTAAAGACTTCAAGTTAGAGAGAATCCACCATTTACGTTAGCTCGAACAAGCAAGCCACCTGTGTCCCATGCTATATAGAGAAAGGTGAAACCCTGCCGTGGTTTCTGATAACCTGATAGTGGAGAAAATTTCTTCCCAACCCCAAATATGATGCTAAATTAGATCCTGAGCACTTGGGTTAGAGTTAGACCCACCAGCCAGACACCTACGAAAGAATTCTCTGTAGTAACTCAGAGCCCGCCCGTTAGTATCTCACCACTGAACTAACAGCAGTTGTGGATGAGTCATATGCCATTGCCTCGTCATATCATCTTGATCAAGCTCAGTCGTTAAGCCATTTAGATTGTTTCTTTTAGCTTTACTGCTCCTTATGGAAGGTTGTTCCAGAATTTCACTCCTCTGATGGTCAGAAACCTTCCTCCAATATCAAGCCTAAGCTTGTTGATGGCCAATTTATAGCCATGTGTTTTTGTGCCAATACTGACCCTTAATTTAAATAACTCCTCCCCCTCCCTGGCATTTATCCCGTTCATGAACTTATAGAGAGTCATTATATGTCCACTCAGCCTTCATTTTCTTAGGGTAACCAAGCCAAGCTTGAGTTTCTTCTCATAAGGTAGGTTTTCAAGTCCTCTGATCACCTGAAGAGCCCTTCTCTGCACCCCTTCCAGTGCAAATTCATCTTTCTTAAACAGGAGAGCCCAGAATTACACACAGTATTCCCGATGAGATCTCACCAGTACCTTGCACAATGGTATGAACACTTCCCTACCTCTAGTGGAAATACCTCATCTGACACATCTTAGAATTACATTAGCTTTTTTCACAGTCCTATCCCACTGGTGGCTCATAGTCATCCTGTGACCTACTAATACACTGAAGTCTCTCATCTGCTGTCACTTTCAACTTGTAAGTCCTCTTCTTTAACGAGATTTTGGATACTAAATCATGAGATACGAAGTTGAAATTTCAGAAGTAATTTGTATAAAAGGAAAGAGGACTGGACTAGATATAAAAAGGCTAATAGTTTTACTGAAGAAGAAAAAAAGATAACTTTTCAAAGAGCTAGCTACTGCTTAGTTTTTTGCTTGGATCCCTCACATATTCTTTATACATAGCAATTTTTTATTTCTTCATTTAAAATTGGAAATAAAACATTAATACCCTTATTTGTTATTTCAAAGACATTTTCTCTCCACTGATGTTTTACAGATCACCTGCTGCCCTCTAGTGGTAAATTAAAGTGTTGCCCTATTTTAAAGAATTCAATCTAAAGAAAAGTGGATGAACATAAAAAAAAAAGGTTTCTGAGAAAATGTAAATACTGCAGGAATATAATACCTATGATGTCTGTTTCTGAATAAGTTCTATTTTTTCCAGCTCATTATATTGTATGTTGATTACAGTTTTGTGCTCTTGTGCCTTCTGCTAAATGTTGGTATTTAATTTTTAGTGCATGTACATACATTACACATACATATATACACTCATAATAAATATCTTTCTACTAGAACCATCTTTATTGGTGTCCATATATGTCTTTTTGTGGTCTCTGATTTTTCTTTATCCAACTAAAGTGGATTAAGTCAGGGTCAAATTCATCAAACTTTAAGCCTTCCACTTCTCCTGGTGATGAACTTACCTCATCATTATAGTCAATGTGTATATTAATTTATAAATAATTTAGGGACCAGTTTTGAAGTTCTCAATCAGGCAAATATTTTGAAATTAGGCATTCAAAATCAAACTCTTAGTAGAATTCTTTCTATTCCCATTGTTTCCTGAATTACTATGATATAGTAATAATCGCTGATGACTTTTGGAAATGAAGCTGGGCTATTTTTTAAAAGTGTGACATTAACTTTAAAAGAATAATGAAATTCCAACATGCATTAGCCATATTAAATGGAATTGAGATTTGCTAATTGCTTGCAATTGTCAAGATGATGGAAAGTTCATAATGAAATCAAGCATGGTAATAGCTAAAACAGAACAAAAATTAAATACAATCCCTAAGGCACTGGCAGAGCAACATCTTTTTCCAGTTCTGTGTCTCTTTTCCCAAAAGCCTACCATAAGACTGTAGTGCAACTGAGGAAGAAGTTCTGCTTAGTGACCATCAGTATCAGGAGTTTTGTCTCTTTTGCATGGAAATTAGTCGTTCATTTTATGAGGATGCTTCCAGAGCCTTTGTATGATTTTTTTGCTATTTCTATGAACATCGCACCATGAATGAATGTGCTTGAGCTTTAAAATACAAAGCAAGCCATTATTTTGAAATAATGGCAAGCTGGAGGACTTCTTACTTTGACTCCTGTAACCCTCATTTCATGAGGAGTAAGGGAAGTGAAAGAACGAGTGTAGACAACGCTAAAAGTTGAATTAAGCTACTTTGACTTCAGCAACGCAATTGATGTTTTGCGCTGCTGTGTAGATGTCCCCCTAACGTTTTTCTACTACAGGTATTACATAAATGAATTTGGCTCATTTTTATGTTAACTCCTCTGAATGTAAATTTTGCTATCGATGCATGCTTTACTGTCACAAATTCTGCAAAGATATAGCCACCAAATGAATGGGTTGCAAATACAATTTGATGAATAGGTTATTTAATTTTAAATGACACATATCCAGTTTGTTTTGCAACAGAAAAATACATGGCCAAGTTATCCAGTTTGTACACCTAAGAATTATTATTACTACTTTTTCTTAGTATGAAGTGTCAGAACCCCATTGTGGCAGGTGACGGTCCCTAAAATATGCATTTTAAGCACTTAAGTGCTGATTTAGTTTCTGATCCTGAACATGCTTAATTTTACTACTGTGGGTCTGTTAGCAACAGTAGAGTTAAGTATGTGCATAGGTCTGAGATAGCAGCTTTAGGGCCAATCTAAATCAGTGGAAAGATTCCCCTTGATTCCATCAGGAAGATATAAGGACTAATGTACACCTAAACCAAGAGAATAGGCAAAATGCAATATTCATTTGTATACTACCCCTATGATGCTTCCACTGCCACAGACTCAGGGGAATTTTTGTGTATATGACCAGCACACGCTCTGGTAACACAAGCAAGCACTATCATCAGGGATCTTTTATACTGTAATTACCACTTGACATGAATATGCAACTGTGAGATTATTTATAGAGTTACAGCCAGTTCACAGAGCACTAGATTAGACAAAATGAGCCAAATTCATCATCAGTGGATTTGACTACAACATTTACTAAACCACAATGTCTCTGTTATTTCCTACTTTTATTTTCTTCCCTTTTCCTATAGGATAAACAGATGTAGCTAGATGAACAGATGTTAAGCACATTCCCAGTCAGTAGTAATGCTGCAAGAGCTAAAATCTGTCAAATTGTGGTTGATGTTACCAACTAAATATAGAAGATTAATTTATTTACAGTGTTTTCTCAGTTAAATACTTAGGGTACATCTACATTGTGGCGCTATTCCAGGGTACTTCTGATATCCCAAAATAGTGTTCTCTGTGTCTTGACAGCATGTCCATTATTTCAAAATGCGGCCGAAATAACGGGCACGCTATTCTGATGTCCTGGTAAAACTTGTTCCACGATGATTAAGTGACTTGTTGGAACAGCAGTCTATTTTGAAATTTGACATTGTGTAGACAGCGCCAAATTTTGAAACAGATTATCTCGAAATAAGCTCTAAGTAAGGTGCACAATTTACATAGCTCAAATTGCATAGCTTATTTCAAGCTAGCACACAGTGTAGATACACTCTTAGACACTGATGCACTTGCTTACCTTTAAGCATGTAAGTAGACCCACTAGCATCCATGCATAAGATGAGATGTAGGATGAGATAAGGGGTCACCAGGTTGTGCCTTAAACTATAGAGTGAAATGGCTGTTGAAATCAGAGGGAGTTTTACAATTGATTTCAATGGGATCAGGATATGATCTCTGGTTTGGACATCTAAGTAAAGAAATTGGAGTTATCAGGAATGTGCACTGGTGCTTCTTATAGCTCCCTTGCAAAGAGGCTTGTTTTCTTTCAACAGACACTGTTCCATAAATTAGCTGATCTTCTCTTCCTGTCTTTTATTACCACACTATTCTCTTCCCCACCTCTACACCCACCCCCATTAGCTGGAGACACAGGAAGCGATCCATGTTGAGCCAGATTTAACTTTTAAGCCACTGTGAGCACAAGGATCATGGCTGTGCTGACTTCATAACTTTAGAGACCTGTTTTAGGTTTAATTTTAAGCAGTTGTTAGTGCTGAGGTAGCACACATTATATACTCTATTTCTGTCCATGAATCACTTTGGTGCTGAAACCTGGAGTACTTGGTTTCAGCCTGAGAATAACCCCTACCCCTTCTCCATACCACCCTCCAAACTGATTTAGCTGTTGTGAAGCTCAAGAATGCAAAAATCCCCAACAAACACATCCAAAAAGGAAAAGCACATTTCTGAAAGTTTCAGGTATTTTTCACTTGAATAATTAAAAATTAATTATAGCAAGGGAAAGGTGTAATCAATTCTATTTATGATGAGAAAATTGGATAGCTAAAATACAACTTTTTAAAAACATTAATATGTACAAATCAAAAACATTAATATGTACAAAGATAAGTCAAAATTCAGAATAATGAACATCCACAGAAATTGGCACAAAGCTGACAGATTGAGATCAGCTTTTATTTCTTTTAAGTTGAATTTATAATAGCATGAAAGCTAGGAAATGCATAATACCAGGCTTCCGGCTCTGATGTTGGAAAAGAGGAGGAAAAGAACCCTAAAATCATTTAATATACCAAAACATCAGTGTAACCAGAGCTGTGCTTACTACAGTATAACATGATTAAACATAATTGTTTCCATAGTGGCAAAGTTCTAGGTTTGTGCTTACTATTGACTTCTTTGGAATACCTCAAACAATTGCACTATTTATTGTACAAATTCATTGGGAATGCTGGGGGAGACATGGCAGCTGTATTTTTTACCACCCTGTTATCCAGCATCACCAGGAGCAGACCTAGATGACAGGTTAGTAAAAACACCAGTGACCATCTGGGCTCTATTTATACTAGCACCAGGACTATCACTTTGATCGGGGGTGGTGCCCAGTGTAGATTCTCTAATTAAGTTGTACAGCCAAGGCCCATCATGGTTTTCCTGACCGTGATTTTATTTTGTCTCAAGTCCATTGCATAAAGCTGTAAATTACCTATTGAAGTATTTATAGGCAAGATTTAGTTAGTGAGGCTGTCAGAAAAAAGGAAATCTTCCAACACTAGCTAGAGACACTACAACAGAACTCTTGCCTGCAGAAACTATGTTTAATTATACATTCAGTGATAGGGCTTTTCCTTTGTGTGTGGAATTCCTCTTATTTTTCCCTACAGAGCTCAAATTTCTACCCGGGCCTTAAATGGTTCAACATTTTTGGCCAATGACTGCCTAACTCAGCCTCTGCATACAGACGTTTATAAACATGCAAATCTAATAGTAACGCTAACCAAAACTGATGTGAAAATGTATCAAGTGTATAATGCCTCCTGGGAGAAATAAATCATCTGAATCACAGCAAATTTCAATAGCTGTGGGGAGGATGTGACTGTTTCTACTGCCAACATTTGTCGATATTTTCCCCCTTCTTTCTAAAGCTTCATGGTCTAAGGTCCAGCAGGACGGGGACACCATGTGGGAGCATCTCGAGCACTGGTTTAAGGCTTTCATGAGCAACAGAGCTATAATCCTGTCAAATGGGCAGTGCAAACGAGGGAGTTCAAATAACCTACCCTGATAGCATGTGCCCTCATAAGGGCGGGGTGCAACCTCACCCTGAAGGTCTGTTCCTACAAGGTGCAATATGCCCTTGACACACAGTCAGCCCAATGCAGAGGGGGCCCAGCATCTTGCAAGCATAGGTGCTGGAATTAGGGGTGCCATGGTACTGCAGCAGCCCTTGGCTAGAAGTGGTTTCCATTATATACAGGGTTTATATTTGGTTCAATGGCTCTTAGCACTCCCTCTATAAAAACTGTTCCAGTCCCCTTGCTTCCAAGGTACCCTCAAATTCCTTGTAGAAATGAGCCCCAATGTCCCAGTCATGCTGCCAGCAAAGCCAGTGGGAGTTGGAGCTTTGAATTCAAGGGCCATGGGGCAGGATTTGGTAGCAAGTATTTTGCTTTGCTTTCTATAAAGAATTTAGTCTTTATTTTAAACTGTATGCTTGAGGAGCTATTTTTGGAGGCTTCTGACTTTCATGCAAAAATATAAAAATACAGCAGTAATTTGAATGACCACAGTCACCAAATGTAATTAGGTCGATGCATTAAAGTAAATAAAATAAAAACATTTTTAGAGGCTAGTAGGATCTAAAAACCAATGGTATTAAAATACCTTCCTGGAAACGGATGACTACTGTGGATACACCAAGCTTCCTAACAACTCAGTAGTCTACCCATTGGAAATATTCAAGATCTGTAAAATAACACTTCATTGCACTCCCGAGCTACTGCTTGATCAGGAGTGGCCCTAGACGAGCTGCCGGCAACTGGCACCCTAGGCGAAACGCATGATTGGCGCACGATCACCGCCCCTGCCTCCAAAGTCCTCAACGGCCATTTATCTTGGCACCCTAGGCAACTGCCTAGTTTGCCTGTATTGTCGGGCCACCACTGTGCTTGATATTGGGGTGCTGGTTGTACATAAAAGTCTCTTGAGGCTACTACAAGCATCTTGAGGGTGCTGGTTGGTTTGGAGAGATTCCAGTTTTTAGTGGGTTTGTGCCACATAAAAGTCTGACTTCAGTTCCTTTCAGATCAGAGTGGTTCTCCTCTCCATCCATTTTTAAACAGGCAACTATCAATGGATTCCAAGAGGACAGTCTTGCTGTAGCGAACAGGGGTCCTTGTCTAAGCTGTACTTAGGTGCTGCACAGACTGTGTGCAACCATATGGCTTTTTTTCTTAGCCTTGGGAAATGGAAAGAGAATGTACCAATAAAAGCAGGTTGGGCCTGCACATAAGAGCAGACCCTGCCCTGGTAGAAATCAAGGGGGCATGACTAGGAACACAAACCATCCCAAGAGTAGATAGTGAGAAGGTTGGGCTATGGTTTCCCACTTTCTCTGCACTGGCCTTTTGGGTTTACCAGGCATTTAAGGGAGCACGTGGCTGAGCAAAGGGATGACGCGGCACAGGCATTTCATCCGCATACCATGGAATTCCTGTACAACTCCTCCCAGAAATCTCCTGAGAAAGCCTGGTTCTGCACCCTCCACCCTTCAGATTGGGTCAGATCCCATAGTTTACAAAAAGTACGAACTGCCCTGAAACAATAAAAAATAACCTTACCAAAAAACTATAACATTGTTACAAGCCAAATGCTTATGAATATCAACATCGCTTCAAACCACAAATCTTTTCAATCTAACCCAAGATGAGGCAGAAAAGCTCCACTGAACTTTAGGCCATTTCTACCCACTGAGGATCTGACCTCCGGTACACAGGATGTGTTGAAAGATTATATCAGAATGGAAAAACCACTAGCGAACTGAACTAAGCTGGATTCTTTGACTCCAACTTTCTTTACTTTTGCAGGGTTATAGCTCAAATTAACACGGCCTTAGTAAAGTTCTTTGCAGCAAACAGTATGTCTATGATTGTAAGGATTACATCAGCCTTTAATGAAGTGATTTTGCTGCTACTGTTCAAGAATATTCTATTCAGTGAACAGTAGCACCTTAACGAGTTTTTAGTCAGACTGGAGAAATCAGAACAAAATCCAAAAATAATTTTTAATTATGCTGAGATTGTTCTCAATTTGACTGTCAAACAAGGAGGGTGGCTGGTGCAAGGAGAACTGTCTCCATAGAGTTGGAGAATTCATTTCTTTTAAGATGCAAGAGGGATAGCACAATTAATTAATGAGGCTGACATTAACATAACTTTGGAATAAAAACAACGTTAAGGCAGCTCATTCACCAGCATTAAAAACACAAACCATCTAAATTTTTTCTCAGTAACATCTGTGCAAATCTAGAGAAACCTCACTGATAACTTCACCCAGTGTAACACAGTAGCGCCTATAGCAAAATCCATATATAATAATTCCTATCTGGAAAAGTTAAGGAGACTACAGTAATTACTCAATGAACACGTGCCCGCTTAACACATTTTCGCAATAGCATGATTTTTTTTTAGGGAACGTGTTTCGAATAACACAACCGTCCCCGAAATAACATGAAAATAATCAAGTGGCGGACTACTTTGCACGGTGGCATAAGTTGGTGAAAAGAGTGGTAATACGCATGAGCGGATGAAAACACGGGGTCACAGCGCTCCTCTGCTCACTCACATGTTTATCTTTGTGTTTTAACAAATTGCAGCGACTTGTGTTGCTAGATATCTTGTGTTGCTAGATATCTAATGTTGACATTGACGACCCAGCACCAACAAAAAATTGACTTTGCCGCCACCACCACCTGAAATGCAACCCCCACCTTTTCTGTTATTTTTAATGAGAAAATTGACCCCGAATAGCACATTTTCGCTTAACACGAACATTTTCAGTAATGCATCTATAGTGTTAAATGAGGAATTACTGTATTTGAAAAAAATAGCTCTTCAGCTGGTGTGAACTGTGAAAGAAGCATCACTGTAGTCGGTGGAGTGACACAGATTTATACTTACAGAGACCTAGCACATTGATTCCTGTGCAAAACAAGTCTGCAAAGCTATAGCTAGCTACATATATGTATGATTATGTGTGTGTGTGTGTGTGTGTATAAACATTTTATATAGGTCCCCCCTACTTTGCAAACTAGAGGTTAAATCTCTGTCATTGAAGTGGCTCTCATTAGTTCTGAGATGGGCCAAGTCTGGGTTTGTTCCCATCAACCTTTTTCGGCCCTGCTATCCTTTTCTGCCAGTCCAGTTCTAACATTGTTTTTCACATTTCAGTTGGCCAAAGTAACTCAATTTAGTTTGTTTTTACTTAGCAACTATTACATGTTTATGCATGCATACCTATTATGATAGGTAACTGCCTTTGTGTATCAACGAATCTAGCAAAAAGTGGACAGCTAGTCTCAACCAATGGGGGATAGAGAGTCCCTAGGATAAGGAGTAATGGAAATACATGGGGTTTAATGGAAGCTGGAAAATCTTATTTAACAAGCACTTGAGAGGAAGGAGGACTGGCCAAACTGGTGAGGAAAATATGGTTAGAAGGGTCCAGGCCACATTGCTGTTGTGAAAATGATGCTGAATGGGTAGGAGATAGTTAGCGAGAGAATGCCTATCTAGTAGGGTTGCCAGGTGTCCGGTATTGACCCAGACAGTCCAGTATTTTTACCTGCTCTCCAGTAAAAAAAAAAAAAAAAAAATCAGAAAATACCGGACATGTAAAATGTCTGGTATTTTCCGGTTTTTTTCCCTGCCAGAAGGCAAAAATACCGGACATTTGGCAACCCTACGACACACTCAGCAACTGAGCCCAGCCCCTCCCTAGACCCCCCGCCGGGCTCCCCGAACCCTCAACCCTCCTCTCCCCTTCCCCAACTTACCTGGTTCTGCAGGGGCTTGTCTTGTGGTTGGAACAGAAAAACAAGATGGCCGCCAGCAAAAAAGCCTCTTCTTAAAGGGGCCGTGCTAATTTTTTATTTTTATTTTTTTGCTTAATAACTGCTGTAGGGGTCCTTTTTTTTTTTTTGGCACAACAACTTCGGTCTCCCCCTTTTTTTTCTCAACAGATTTTTTTTTTGCGGGGAGGGGGTGTTCGGTATTTTTGGTTAAACCATTTGGCAACCCTGCAATCCAGTCAGGCTTCAAAGACAACTGCTCTTTCCTTAGTACTAGTATTACCATCTCCACATTTACTTACTGCAGGGGCAACATCATTTTTCTGATTCCAACAAAATAAAATGATTGGATGTCAGCTTTTGTTTTCAAGTGGCAAGAGCAAGCTGGGTGTGGGAGGAAGGAGGCAGCCAAGAGGAAATCTGAAGCATTGTAGTTTCCCATTGTAGGCAGGTATGCATAGGTTGTAATGCTTCCAAAGGCGTATGCTGCAAGTCTGTTTTAATAATAGCTCACAAAAATGTGGCCAAACCTGTATAACTGCATATGAAGTGCATTCACAGTATCCTGTGCAACATGAAAGGCCCCATTACAGTGCCGCCTGAGGATATTTAACAAAAGTCACGTACTGCAAATCTCATAAACAGTGTTTATACACTATCTGTTCCTAAAGGACCCCAGTCCAGAGAATGGATAATGAGTGAATCTGTATGTTAGAGAAAGCTATTGCAAATCAAGTTAAAAACAAATCTTTTCATTATTTGGAAATGGTTACTACAGAGCTTCCTCTTGTAAAAAGCAAGGCTGAATTACTACATGGACACAACAACACTAAAATGATTTGAAGTTGAAAACATGGCTCAAATAGGAACTACTAATGTGTTTCTTATTGCTGGGGAGAGAAACAGAAAAAAATCCTGGATCCCTACAGTAATAAAGCCAACACATTGTATTTTATGTCTTCATCTCTTTTTCATCTGTATGATCTTTTCAAATCTTGGCCAATGGATGAGACATTAGCTAAGAGGGTTAAGTTGATGTGACATGAAAAGAACTGCTGGGTCTGCAGTTGTTCAAATACAGTGATCCTAAAGGAACCATTGCAGCTTTATTATTGAAAACTGATAATTCATGGATTGTCACATTGGGTATGTGAAAATGACTTGCCACCTAGGTTGTAGTTCTTTTATATTCATTACTAGAGCTATGCAGAGAACAGAAATTCTATTTGTTGGAGGATTCTGAGATGTATCTTAATTCCAGTTAGGAACTAACCACTTACATTTTGAAATTTTTGAAAAAGAATGTTTTTGGGTTGTTCATAATGTTTTGTTTTGACAAAACACAAAACCTAACTTTTTAAAATGTACATGCATAGAGCATGCAAACTGAAGTTAGGCTATGTTGACATGGTCTAAACTGCAGGACCACGGGAGCAGGAACTGCAGAATGCCCTAGCAAATTGCATGCTCCCCCATGTGGTTGCTGAAGGCACAAAGTGAACGGTACCTTGTTTGCATTAAGGTAGTTCTATGCATATGTTTCATGCTATTTGCCTACATGCTCATTTATGAACTATTTTTCCAGTTGTTTGTGTGTATGAGTGATATTAGTGTGATATAAACCCCATTTAATGTGAGGACTACAGAGTCACTTTTCAAGCTCACTATATACAGTAAAACTCCAATAGTCCAGCATCCAATTGTATGGCACTCCCGATAGTCTGGCATCAAAATGGCAAGAGCCTAGTGATTGAGCTTCAGCAAAAATGAGTCACAAAGCAGCGGCAGCAGCAGCAGCAGCAGCAGCTGAACCGAGTGAAAAGGGTAAAAAAGGGTTAAAAAAAACAAAATATTATAGTATACTGTATACCGTATGTACAATAAAAAGGGTTAAAACATTTTATATACAGTATATACAGTATACAGTATACAGTGTGTGTGTGTGTATATATATATATATATATATATATATATATATATATATATATATATATATATATATAACCAGCTTATAGTACCTCCTGATAGTCTGGCATATCTGATAATCTGGCACCACCTAGGTCCCAAAGATTCCGTATTATCAGAAGTCTATTGTACAATTTTGCTTAATAGCTGATTTTACAAAATGTATGATATGGCAATACAAGATTGTGTAACTCAGAATATAGCCCTAAATTTTCCCTGACAGCAGGTGGAGCACATTTGTCATTTGCTTACTCATCACAGTAATTAGTCTGTTGAATCTTGCCATGTTTGCAATATTAGATTTTATGAGTGCATGAAATCAAGCTAACTGAATGAGTTGCCTACTAGATCAGTGTCTTAGTAAAGAAAGTACAAGCTTGTCATTATATTTGCCAATAAAGTACTATGCCCACCTACGGAGCTGTAAACCTAACAACAGTAAGCTTTATTACTAGTAATATACTGTTTCAAATACCAAATCTACGGTGTATTTGCTTTATATAATAACTTTTTGCTTGATTACTAGAGCTCACAAAATACTTAGAGAAATCCATCTGATTAATGCAGTTTTATCAACCTTATTAAAATTCAGGCAATATGAAAGAATAGCAATAAAGTTATTGTTTAAAATTGCAGATTTGGGGCAGTAAACATGTCATCAGCACCAAGCTTCCCATCTCTTCATGGAAGCAATCCAATTAAAGATGAAATTGCACACTTGAGTGTTTATAAAGTACTATGTTTAAGGTTGCTAAGCTGCTTGTTTACTTTAAATAATAGGTACATTACTTGCTTTTTACAGAGGTGGAAAACAAGAGCTCAGTTTACACATATGCATTATGTATTGGTAGAAGGTACAACACATAAACAGATTAATCTACTGCACATGGTATGGCTATGCTAAGAAATTAATGTTCTATATGCAAAGCCTGAGCATACTTCACAGCAATGAAAGCCATATTTACCATGGCCAGGGAATAATAGCATTCATATTGAATTATTAGTATGCATGGAATATAACACTAGGTACTAGCCACCCCACTTCTTACATGGAGCCTGGCATGCCAATGGTTTTACAAAATTACAGCTCTCCTGAGGTTCTACCATGACTATGGACTTTTCCCTGGGAAAAGATTAAAGGATCCTCATGCTGCTCTCAGTGAAGGCAATGCAGTTTTTCCTACTGATGTGAATAAGTGAAGAGCCAAGTCCTTAACAATCAGTGAGTTTGACAATACAGGCCTTAGCAGGCAGTGAGATGTCTCCTGGATGAAAAATCATCTCTCCCTTACTTTTGGCTATAGGATAGTTAGTTTCAATTTCAAATAACAATAAAAGAAATAAAAGGGATTTTTTGAAAAGGGTTAGGCCAGGCACATCTGCCGTCAACAAGCAAGAGGGCTGATAGCTCAGCTAAAGGCTCCAGCTTGATTATGTACCAGCAGGAGAAGGGGGGGGGGGAGGGGGGAGAGCAGAGTGTCAGCTTAGAGATAAAGGTGAAACAACTAAAAGCAAACCTTGGTGGTATGCTGTGGAAGGAGGAAAAGCCAGTTGCAAGAGACTTCCCTCCATCCATTTTCTGGAGTTTCACTCTGCTCCTTGCTCCATTATAACATGCAAACAAATAACATCACAATGAAATACCAGAAAGTGCCAGTGTGAAGGCAATCTTATCTGATAGAGCAGGAATCAAGCCTACTGGGCAGAGCAGGTATCCAGGCTGGGGTATGAAGCCAAAGATCAGTGCCAGAGTTAACTGCCATTCCCATCGCCAGGGGTCAGAAGTCAGAGACTGGGGTCAGAGCCAGGACTGGTAACTGATGACTGAGGAGAGGCAAGGATTAAACATTGAGTAGGAACACAGCAGGAAAAGAAGCAAAGGCAAGAATGATGCAGGGGCACAGCAGGAATCATGGGCTGGCAGACACAAGCAGAGGCCAATGCAGCTACAAGAAGAAGTCACCTTGTTGCTCAAATGTCCTGTATCTCCTTCTAGCTTATCTGGACCAATTGGTGGAGCTGGGTAATCATCCAGGCAGGGCATCTACAGTCCTACTAGTTTCTCACAAAATCAGAAAGGCAAGAGTAGGACCAATTATTGTGATTTCTAGCACGGAAGCTATAGAACAGTGGGTTGAGTTGGGGGCCCTCCTGGGTAAGACTCTGACTGGCCTACAATACTTTGTGTATCTAAGCGTGCATAGCCACGGAGCCTCGCAGCTGCCTTTGGTTGTGGTTTGCTGTTTGCTGTTTCCAGCCAAGGGGTGCTACAGAAAACAATAGTCTGGGCCACGCCTTTTCCCACAGCTCCCCTTGGCTGGAAACATTGAACTGCAGCCAAAAGAGACTGCGAGGCTCCGTGGCAACAGACACTTAGATAAACAAAGTGTTGTGGGCCCACCAGCGGCTAAACCAGGCGGGCCCATGCCCCAACTATGAAAACCACTGCCAAAGAACACTCTTATTGGAATGCAACTCATAGACTGTTACAAAATAACAAATATAGGAAAAGCTGCTACTGTCTGGTCCAGTAGCCTCTCTCAAATATTTGGAGGGAGGCAGGTTGATTATCACTGGTAGCAGAGGCTTCTCCAAGTTTTTGCATGAGCTCTGCTGATGTGCTACTCCTTAATTTCCCACAGCATTCCTAATAAATAATTCTGCTCCTTCCACACAAACAGGACCTTCTTTCTCCCTCAATGAAGACACAGAAATATCATCAAAGATCTGCTCCACAGAACACTGGCTTTGTCAGAGTCTGCAGTATGGGTCGTGGAATGGCTGGGCAGCTACTCCCTGCAGGATGGGGGGTCCTTGCACGCTCTGAACAACCAGGTCAGCACTATACACAATGCCCATTTATGCAGGATTTATCCACGAGGTCAGGATTTGGCCCACAGTACACACCTATAATATATCATTTTAATTCCATGTTGTACAGTTTAAACAAAAGCTCTTCAAAACCACAAGTACAAAGTCTAGGAAGAACCTGCTCCACTCCAAACATTTAAAAATGTTCCCAAGGTATCCCTTGTTGAATAAAAAAGAGTTAATGAAAAACATTTCTGGATCTAGAGAGAATTCTACATTTGTTAAATGAAACATTCCAAAGATCAGTGTCATAAAGACTCTTTGGATTTTGTCTTACAGAAGCACAATAACAAGAACAAAAATATTTAGGCAAGAGCACCATGACTACCAAATATATGGACAGATAATCTGGAATGGGCAACAAGATATGGCCTGTTGAAATAGCATAGCAAATGAGGAAGAGAAACAGAATTCACATAACAAAGATTGAAAACATAGCTATACACAATAATTGTATCGATATTTGTATGAAGTAAGGGATATGGTTGAAAATTTTCCTCCCATTGATGGACTTTCCAATGGATATTTTACATCTTCCCCTCATCCCTTCCACTATTGAGTGCCTCAAAGTTCCATTCTTATATCTCTCTATCACCCATCATTTCTCTCAGCACATTCATAGACAGTTTTAACTTTGGAAATGGTTTCCATAATGGGGAACATGACAGCACTGGTCTGTTGAGCACAGGGGAACATCCTTCATCAGTGGTATATACCAGAAGTTTCAGAGGAAGGTAAAAACAACATATGGCCCCTATACAGTTTTTGTTCACCCAGGTTTTAGCTATAATCTGAAGCATGAGATTTCACTAATCTTTCTTTTGCTTTCACAACTGCAAAAGTTACTAACAGTCCACACAGTTATTAAGATATTATTTCTTCTCCCTGCAGTATCAATTACAATACTGTATGAAACAGTATTTCCTTTTATATTTAAAAAATGTACAGACTCCAGATTTCACATCCCCCCTTTCCTGTACCATTCTTAGATTTAATCTCTACTGCCTCTGTCTCCCCTGTACTATCTGCATAGCTCCTAGCTACACCCTAACTTCATACCATTGATTGATTCAAAAAACATAAATTCTCTTCCTAGATTACAATATTCAACATTCCCACATAGCCATCACTCTCATTAAATATGACATTAATTTGCCCCTCATCCCACGCCTCCGGACAGAAATCCTGATGTTATCTTTGGTCCTGGCCTCCTTTCTTCTCTGTACCTATTCCCTTTGAAGAGTTTTCCTCTTATTGTCCCTGGCAGGAGTGAAAGTAACCTATTTTTTTTTACAGATACTGTCCTATTGCAACCCCACCCCTCTTGGGGGTGTGTGTGTGTGGTATCTTCTTAAGAGTCATTTTTTTCATTTTCTACTGTAAATTGTGCAAATGACATGACAGACTAATGTAATAAGAATAGGGGAGGTTTTCCAATTTCTGTTTATACACTCAACATAAAACTGCTTTATTTCAGCAAGGGGATCCGCCTTTACAGTCTATTTGAGTGAGGCCCAAACAGTACTGTGAAGTCACATTAGACCAGATGTGAATGTATTCTACGTGACAAGAAGTAAAAACTGAAAACTAAAGAGGATTTGTAATGAAAAATATTGTGAATATAAAAAATCTGTAATTAAAGCAATAACTAATTTTCTGTCATTAATGCCGTTTCATTCTCATTAGAGTATATGCAGGTAGGTAGAGGCATAGGGCAGGTAGCTGGGAGTGTGTGGTCCCAGAACAGGGATTTTGCCTGGCCAGGAGAGGTCATTTCTGGCCTCACTAATGCTAGCTCCACCCACTGCTCTGCCCCTTCCATAGGCTTCCCCCACCCCCACTGCAGCCCGGCTGAACTGTGCGCCCCACCGGCTCTTTAAACAGCACATCTACCAACTCTTTAAATGGCACACTCTGGCTGGCTTTTGCTGGAGCGTAGCCAGCTCTTTCCAGAGCAGCACATCAAGGTACACCCCCTTACTTTCACCTCTCGTCTCCAGAAGTGCTAAGCTTTGTCTGTCTCTTCTTACTATGTAAAGGTTTTTCTGTAAAGATTTTTCATCCTGTTTTACCTTTTAGAAAAAGCATCAGACAGAGAATTGCAGTGGGTAAAATGGGATGTGATGAAGGTGAAGAATCTGGAAGGTAGGCCCGGATTTGCAGAAAAACATATAAACCTCTAGTTTTCTGTTGTTTCTTTACAATTATAAAAGTCATAAAAACATTCATCAGCACAAGAATGAGAATCTGATGACAGTTTTCTTAGGAGGAAGCACCCCAAGCTACAGAACATCTAAACATTGGCATGGTAAAGGCTTCTAACACTATTCCACAGTGTTACTCTCCGCCTGATGTCCACTATCACCTATGCTTGGTATTCTCTCAACAGATGATCTGTTCAAGGAGGCGCTTATCACCTCTTGCAGGGTAGTAGGACTCTGTGGGCTGGGAGGGCCCCATAATTTAGGATACAGACTGAGCCTAGAAGTCTATTGTTCTGGGGTGGCTGCCCCACTCTGACCAGATGGAATTAAGGTAGGCTGGAAGGAACCTGCACAGAGCACTAGCCAATCAGAGACAGACATGTAGGGAGCCAATGAGAGGCTGCCTTACTAGAGCAGCCCTGTTATAAGGCACTACTAAGCAGAGCAGAGGGCAGTTAGGTTTTGAGCAGAGAAGGTGCACGACTGGTTCCCAAGAAGAAGCACCTTGGATAAAGCACTGTAGACTCAGGGAAGCAGAGCAAGAGAAGCTCCAACCTGATACCCCCCAGG
Organism: Pelodiscus sinensis; assembly: GCF_052426305.1. NCBI lineage: Eukaryota > Metazoa > Chordata > Testudines > Trionychidae > Pelodiscus > Pelodiscus sinensis. The sequence continues at coordinate 150,963,116 of NC_143053.1, forward strand.
CTGTGGCCTTACACAAGGGCCAAGAAGGTGCACGGATCATGGGGAAATGGCCCAGGGAATGAGAGGCAGTAGAGGGGAGAGGAGAAGGGCAGGACAAGGCTGCTGCCAGAAGATCCCTGGGTTGGGACTCAGACTAGTGGGCAGGCCTGGATCCCCTCCTTTCTCTCTTGCACCATACCTAGCCACACTAAGGAATGGCCTCCATAGAACGAGGGAAAGGGCCAGACTGGGACTGCAGTTGGCCAAGGTGTCAGGGGATGAGACTGAAGACTGCTGATACCCCTTGGAAGGAAGCGAGAGACCAAAGTAGTATGCGCTGCCAGAGGGCAGAGTCCTGAAGAGGATGTTGCGGACCTGGGAGTGACATAGGTCCAAAGTCTGAGTGTGGAGAGAGCACAGAGTGATGATGGATGAGACATCAGCCAGAAGGGCACACCCTGCTGAAAACAGATAATTCCCATAGGAAGCGCAGTGACAGTGAGTCTGACACTATTACATCTATTCAGCAGTGAAACAGCCCTGGGGAGCAAGCTTCTTTGCTGTGCAGATGTACACTGAATGACCACAGAGACTTTGTTCCGATCTGACTAGGAGAAAACACTGCTAAGGTGTGTGAAGGCTAATGAGACAGTGGGTGGTATTTTGCCAGCCTCTCTGACCTTTGAACTATTTGGCTCTGGTAGTGAGGGTGTACCCACTACAAATGGCATGCCATATGAACCCTTGGACTCTGAGCAGAATAAGTAGAATATTAAGGAGATCATTGACCCTCATCTTGATCATATTCATTAGCTCAGATTCTAGTACAGATTTTGTAGCGCTTAATGATTCCTATGAAACACAACACATTCTAGATGGCTATTACAAGAGGGAAGTTGTTTTTGCAGAAAAAAATTACTTGATTCTCAGCATGGAATACTATTGTTTGACAATGAATCAATTGACTCCACTGATGCTGTGACATGCAAAATGACTTTGTGAGTTGGAAAAAAAATATATAGAGAGAAGAAAGGGAGCAATAGCATTTCCCAGGCTACTTTGACCTTCTGAACAAGAACAGGACCTGGCAAAGAAACTGAGATTCTCATCAGAATATCCTATGTGGGGGCGTGCAGTGAGTCATAGCCACAATGTGCACTCATTCCTAAAACAGAATTTCCTAAATGTTTTTGTAAGTGTAACTTTTGTTTAGCTATTGTTTGGCAGAATTCCATGCTGTAAACGGCTAAAAACTCAGGAGGGACCATATGTTGTGGACAGAACTGCTCCCATCAACTCTGAAAGTTTTCAGATTTTTAATTAAGAAACCCCAACTCAAATTAACAGGTTTATTTTCTTTCAACCAGTGGCCAAAATCCACATCTATCAAGTTTCAAGGGGTGTTTGACAAAAGTTTGTCCACATTGCAAATACAGATCTAACTTTTCCTCTTGGCATTTGCTGTTTTCTAATAGGTACCTAATTACAAAGCAAACAATTCAAGGGCAATTTACTGAAGACATTTTCACCAAATGTAAATGCCTGGGCATTATACAAAAAGGGTATATTGACCATGGATACAGTTAATGGCAGCAGAATACTTCAAGGAAACCTGCTCAAAGAAAAGTGATAGAAATGTAGCCGTGTTAGTTTGGTGTAGCTGAAACAAAATACAGGACTATGTAGCACTTTAAAGGCTAACAAGATGGTTTATTAGATGATGAGCTTTCGTGGGCCAGACCCACTTCCTCAGATCAAATAGTGGAAGAAAATTGTCACAACCATATATACCAAAGGATACAATTAAAAAAATGAACATATATGATAAGGACAAATCAAATTTCAGAACAGAAGGGGGATGGGGGGGGGGGGAAGGTAAATGTCTGAGAGCTAATGATATTAGAGGTGATAATATGGCATGGCCCCATATTATCGCATGGCCCCACAGTATGCTAATATCTTTATGGCTGACCTAGAACAACGTTTCCTCAACTCCCGTCCCCTTTTACCCCTTCTCTACTTACGCTACATTGATGACATCTTTATGATCTGGACGCATGGCCAAGAAACACTGGAGACATTCCACAGAAATTTCAACAACCTACACTCCACCCTCAACCTCAGCCTGGACCATTCTATATGAGAGATCCATTTCCTGGACACCACAGTACAAATCAACAATGGAAAATTAGAAACCACTCTCTACAGCAGTGGTCCCCAACCTTTCCAGGTTGTCGGGCGCCAGGGGGCGTGGCCGTTCGCCCGCCGGGCGCCAGGGGGCGGGGACACTTGCGCCCCGGGGGGCGGCCCCCCCTATAGCCGCATGTCCGGGGCCGGCGCTCCCCCTGCCCAGCGCCGCACGCCCAGGGCCGGCGCTCCCCCCGCCCAGCGCCGCGCACCCGGGGCCGGCGCTCCCCCCGCCCAGCGCCGCGCGCCTGGGGCCGGCGCTCCCCCCGCCCAGCGCCGCGCGCCCGGGGCTGGCGCTCCCGCCGCCATGCGCCCGGTGCCAGGCCAGCCCCGAGCACCTGGCGGGCGCATGGAAATGCCCCCGCAGGCGCCATGGCGCCCGCGGGCACCGTGTTGGGGACCACGGCTCTACAGAAAACCCACTGACTCATACAATTACCTACATGCTTCCAGCTCCCATCCAGAACATACGATACGATCCATCATCTATAGCCAAGCCCTTTGATACAACCGCATCTGCTCTAATCCCACTGACAGAGACCAGAAACTTTAGGATCACTACCAAGCATTTATAAACCTCAACTACCCACCCAGAGAAATAAAAAAGCAAATTGAAAGAGCCAGACGAATACCTAGAAACCATCTACTTCAAGACAGACCCAAGAAAACTAACAATAGAACACCACTTGTCATCACCTAGAGCCCCCAACTTAAACCTGTCCAACACATCAATAAACTACAGCCCATACTGGAACAGGATACTAAACTCCAAGAGGCTCTGGGGGTATGTCTACACTACCCCGCTAGTTCGAACTAGCGGGGTAATGTATGCATACCGCACTTGCTAATGAAGCCCGGGATTTGAATTTCCTGGGCTTCATTAGCATAAGCGGGGAGCCGCCATTTTTAAATCCCCGCTGCTTCGAACCCCGTGTAGCGCGGCTACACGGGGCTCGAACTAGGTAGTTCGGACTAGGGTCCTATTCCGAACTACCGGTACTCCTCGTGAAACGAGGTGTACCGGTAGTTCGGAATAGGCACCCTAGTCCGAACTACCTAGTTCGAGCCCCGTGTAGCCGCGCTACACGGGGTTCGAAGCAGCGGGGATTTAAAAATGGCGGCTCCCCGCTTATGCTAATGAAGCCCGGGAAATTCAAATCCCGGGCTTCATTAGCAAGTGCGGTATGCATACATTACCCTCCTAGTTCGAACTAGGAGGGTAGTGTAGACATACCCTGGGAGACAGACCCATAGTCTCCTATAGACAACCACCTAGCCTCAAGTTGATTCTTACCAACAACCACAGGACATACCACACTAATACCAACCCTGGTACCTTCCCTTGCAACAAACCCCGTTGCCCACATATTCACTCTGCTGATACCATTATTGGACCTAACCAAAGGTATGTCTACACTAAGCTAATTCGAACTAATGGATCCAGACTAAAAAACAAGTTCGAATTAGCGTTTTGCTAATTCGAACTAGCATGTCCCCATTAAGGGGACCCTGAACCGGGCTTAAGGATGGCTGGAAGCAGTGCCGGTAGGGCATCAGAGGAGGACTTAGAGCGTGGAGATGCTGTCTCAGGCTAGCCGAGGGCTGTGCTTAAAGGGTCCCGACCCCCACCCCGGACAGACAGTTCTCAGGGGTGCCCCGCTTGCAAAGCAGTCCTGGCTCGGAGTGCCCGGACTACCCACACTGGGCACATCACAGCACTCGGCCATCAGCCCAGCTGCACTTGCTGCAGGCTGCCATCTGGGGAGAGGGGGCAATTGGGGGGCTGCAGGAGAGCTTCCACCCCCAGAAGCCCGCAGAGCCAGCCCAGTCCTCCCCATCGGGGGCTCGTGCCCCATTCCTCCCTCACCTCCTTCCACTTACCCTTCCCTAGCCCCTCTTCTTGATGTACAAAATAAAGATAACATTTCTTCCAAAATGGAATCTGTCTTTATTGAACAAAACTGGGGGAGACTGGGAGGCTGGTAGAGGGGAGGGCAACTAAAATGATCAGGGGTTGGGAACAGGTCCCATATGAAGAGAGGCTAAAGAGACTGGGACTTTTCAGCTTAGAAAAGAGGAGACGGAGGGGGGACAGGATAGAGGTCTCTAAAAGCAGGAGTTGGGCGGAGAGGGTGCATACAGAAAAGTTCTTCATTAGTTCCCATAAAGAAGGACTAGAGGACACCAAAGGAAAGGAATGGGTAGCAGGCTTCAAACTAGCAACAGAAAGTTCTTCTTCACAAAGCAAAGAGTCAACCTGTGGAACTCCTTGCTGCAGGAGGCTGTGAAGGCTAGAACTAGAACAGAGTTTAAAGGGAAGTGAGATCAAGTCATAGAGGTTGGGTCCATGGAGTGGTATTAGCCAGGGGGTAGGAGTGGTGTCCCTGCCCAAGGTTTGTGGAAGGCTGGAGAAGGATGGCACGAGACAAATAGCTTGGTCACTGTCTTCGGTCCATCCCCTCCAGGGTCCCTAGGGTTGGCTGCTGTCGGCAGACAGGCTACTGGGCTAGATGGACCTTTGGTCTGACCCAGTACGGCCATTGTAAGCTCAGGGCTCAGGGTCGGGGGTCTCAGTGGACCCCCTTGATTTTCATGCACTCCTGCTCCTGGGTGGCCAGGCTGGCAGCTCTCCTGCCCTAGCTGGCCACCTTCCTGTGCCTAGTGCGGAGATCATGGACGAGGTCCACGATGTCCGCACTAGCCCAGGTGGGTGCCCGCCTCTTGCGGTCCCGGGCAAGCTCCCGGGAGCCACCAGCCTGGTCCCGGGAAGAGGGGGAGAGCTGGGGGGCATCGGGTGGGTGGCTCGATCCGTGCCAGGTGCAGGGTCTGCTGGCTGGGTGCTGGCAGGCTTGCACCTGGCACGGGCACCGTAGCCAGCCCGTGCCCCTTTAAGGAGTCCGGGGCCGGGAGGGCGGCAGACGAGTTTCCCTGGTGCTGGCCAGAGTGACCACCAGGGAAACCTGGGGAGGGTTAGCCTCCCACTAGTTCGAATTAAGGGTCTACACAGCCCTTAATTCGAACTAGTAAATTCGAACTAGGCTTAATCCTCGTGGAATGAGGATTACCTAGTTCGAACTAAGCGCTCCGTTAGTTCGAATTAAATTCGAAATAACGGAGCGCTAGTGTAGCGCCTATGAAAGTTAGTTCGAACTAACGTCGGTTAGTTCGAACTAACTTTGTAGTGTAGACATACCCCAAGTGAGTTATAAGATCAAGAACACATATTCCTGCACATCCAGAAATATAATTTATGCTATCATGTGCCGAAAGTGTCCGTCTGCTATGTACATTGGACAAACGTCTCAGACACTTCACCAAAGGATCAATGCCCACAAAACAGATATTAGACAGGATCACAAAGAAAAAGCAGTTTCTTGCCATTTCAACCAGAAAGGACATTGTCTCAACGACTTAATTACCTGCATCCTGCTTCAAAAGCCTTTTAAGTCTGCACTTGACAGAGAATCCTCTGAACTGTTATTCATGCTAAAATTCGACACTTTACACCTGAGTATCTTACCCATTACAAAGATAGCTTCCCCAATTATCACCTCTAATATCATTAGCTCACAGACATTTACCTTCCCCCCCACCCCCGTTCTGTTCTGAAATTTGATTTGTCCTTTTCATATGTGTTCATTTTTTTAATTGTATCCTTTGGTATATATGGTTGTGACAATTTTCTTCCACTATTTGATCTGAGGAAGTGGGTCTGGCCCACGAAAGCTCATCACCTAATAAACCATATTGTTAGTCTTTAAAGTGCTACATAGTCCTATAGTTTGTTTCTGCTCAAAGAAAAGTATTTATATGTTAGACCTCACTGGTCCGGCACCCTCAGGACCTGACTGGTCCCAGAACTGGGATTTTGCCTGACCAACGGAGGTCATTTCTGCTGCTGACCCCACCCACTGCCCTGCACCCTCCACAGGCTCTCCCACCCCAAGCCCAGCTGAGCTTCCATACACTCCTCCCAGGCCCAGCTGAGCCGCCCATTGGGCTTTCCAGCTCTCACCTCCCAAACCCAGCTGGGCAGCACATCACACCTTCCCCCCCACCATGTTGCACTGGGCTCCCAGCCCTCTACCCCCCGCTGCACATCAGGATTCTTTGGTCCTGGAACATCCATGATCCTTCCAGACCACGGATGTTGCCGGATCAGAGAGTTCCAGTTTATAGAGGTGAGTCCTGTAGTATTATTATCTTTACACACTGGAAACATAGAGAAACCACATCAGTAAATCACAGGTGCCACACTTTGTTTGCTCTCCTTGAGATCTTGTTAGCAGCCTTATTACCTACTGCTTTAGTGAAATAATTTTTTTAAAAAATGCTCTCATATTTTTCTGTAGGTATAGAAAGGAATGAATAATTCCATAGGCCGTAGCTCTATGCTGGACCTTTGCTCTAGTGTAAACAATGGTCCAAGTTCTGTTCTCAGTTACTCCCAGGAAAATGAACAGTAACACCAGTGACATCACACTAACATCTAGTAGTGACATCACCTGTGACTTCACACTAACAACTAGCAGTGACATCACCTGTGACTTCATACTAACAACTAGCAGTGACATCACTGCTAACTTACAGCAAAATCTGGCCACTTGTGTCTATAGCAGAATCATTTGCCAGATAAAGGCCCATGTCATACCAAGGTGAGAAAAAATGCAACTCCATAGACCAGTTACAAATTGAGACAGTCCAGATGCAGACAGTACAGCAGACTGTACTCACAGCCTCACTGCAAAGCCAACATTGCAGAATCAGCATGGGCAGTGATAAAGAAAACATTGCCTCCACCCACAGAGTACTTCACAGAGTAGCAGGTCTTTCCAGTTCTCAAATGCAGAAGCCCAGCAGATCAGCAGTGCAATGTGAGCAGGAAAGCAGTGCTACTGCACTGTGTGAAAGGTATGCTAGCAAGGCTAGGAAAGAGACACTCATGGGTCCATGTCTTCAGAGGCTCAGATGACACTAGCCTGTTTTCTTAACATACCCTGTCAGTGTGAATCTAGTAGAGACTAGCCACTGGCATTTTGCTCTGTGTCACCTAGGTCTCCCAGAACAGGTCTTAATGACATGGTGGTTAAACACAGGTGGACATTGGTGGTCTGTCTGGATAGGTGTTCTCATGCCTGGTACCAGTAGAATAGCTCTATACTGACAGAAGCAACAGTTTTAAGAAAAATGTCTCATGGAGGCTAGGCTCCTGTATCTTCTGCACACTTAGGGTATCTGAACAGAGAGCATACAACCAACAGTCCCTTAGGAGGATGTTGACTTTACCTCAGAGCACTTGCCTGGCCAAGCTTGAGTCATTTTCTTAGAGCAAGGACATCCATTTATCTTCTGAGTGTACTGAGCACCATTATCGATCACCTTAGCCTCACATGTCCATGACATTTCACAGAGGCATGTCAATGACATTTTATGCAGAAAGAGTCAAATTACTTATGCTGTTTTCCCAATAATATTTCTCCCTAACCTTTGAATGGTACAATGCTCACTGTACTTCCACCTGGCTCCACTCCATCCACTGAGCATGCCCCTACAGTTATAACTGGGCCTATCTATTTACCCTAATTGTGAGTTCAGCCTTGAAAAGTGAATAAGGAATCATAAAGTGTTACAGTAATCAACAACAACATACGCTGATGTGGAAAGTTGTCAAGAGGACATAAAGAGAATCAATTAATCCAAACAAGGCACCCTACTGATACATCACATGGATTCGGTTAAGATTATGCATGGCCAAAAAAAAAAAAGTGTGGGACCAGAAATCAATGAACCAAAACTGGTGTCACGAAATTAGACCTGAATGGTGAACAAAATACTGGATGGGCTAGTATAGCCAGACATGAACCCCATCCTGTTTCCTCCCCCCCCCAGAGAGCAAGAGAAAGGCAGTCAGCCTTTGATGCCCTGGGAACGCAGGTGTGCTGCCTGTCCGTGACTCTACCATAAACAGAAACCAGACAGTAAATGGGCTAGCTGACAACTGGGGGCCTTCCGTCGCCCTGATGGCTAGTACCAGTAATTGACACGCCTGCACTGTCCCGGAAGAGGAATCTTCGCCCATCACATACCAGAGGTGCCCATTGTCTGCATTTTCCCAGGTGTGAATTATGCTTTGCACCCTTCGTGGGAAACTTGGCATTCAAAGCCATTTTTCCTAATTGGCCCCTTGAGATCAGGAAGAAGCCTACGTGACCCAAGGGGTATAAAGAGGGGTTTAGTAGCCCACCCCATTTGAGCTCCAATCATCTACACCTGCTGGCAGGTATTGATTGTCTCCCGAGGTCTGTGGGACGCCCAACCTCGTCCTACTTCTTCCCAAGAGATTGAGAGAAAGACGCTGGCCACGCCAAGTCTGGAACGCAGGGGTGAGAATATATACCTGCTAGGTGTCTATTTTGCATGCATTTAATAAGAGCTCAGAGAACCAAAAGGGTTTCATGGTACCTGTAAGTGACTTATTAGTGTAATTTCTTTCCTGTCCTTTGTAGTGGCTGTGTTATCTGTAACACAGTAGTAGCATTTAACAGCTAAGTTTACCCTGAAACAATAAACCAGTAACTGTTTAAGCTTTAACCTGACTCCTTCAGTTGCTGTAACAGAACCAAGCACAATTTAAAAAAAAAGAACTTCAGCCGGTCATAGGGACAGGTATAGGAAGAGCTTGGGCGTTTTGGATCGTGTCACTCCCAGGTGACAGATCCGTTGGGGCATCTCTCAGTCTTCCCTAGACTGCCCACTGCGAAGGGATCCTGTATCTTAGCAGCTGAAATCTGAGATGTAATAAGCTCTCCCTGTAAACTTCTTGGGGCGCCCGTCTACCTTCTCCAGGTTGCCCGCTGCGAAGGGACCCCGGTCTCAGCAGTTGAAGTCTCAGGTGTATAACACACACACACACACACACACACACACACACACTGCCCTGACTATCGGCTGACAGCTAGTCTGCCCATCACTCCCTTTTGGGGTTCTTGAAAAGAGACTTTGGAAAGCCGCTTACTTAAATGATAAAAAAAAATGGGTAAGGAATGCCACCCCCTGCTCTCTTGTGATCCTGTATCTGTCTGTATCTTCTGTGGCCTACCTCTCTGGCCAGGTTACCTCTTTCCAGATCTGTCCCCTCTTGCCATAAGAGAGTCTGGCTAAAGTCCACATCCACTTCGAAAGAGAAGATCCTATTTTGAAGTTCCCTGCTCTTTCCTCCTGCTCCTGGGGATAAGGAGGTTACTCACCTGTGCAGTAACTGATGTTCTTCGAGATGAGTATCCCTGTGGGTGTTTCACAACAGGTGTCAGTGCACCCCTGTGCAATAAATCAGAATCATTTAGAGCAGTGCCCTTGTGGGCCGCACAGGCACGGTGCCAGCTTGCATGCCTTCAGTGCCCTGACATTGCGCATGCATGGCCAACCTCCTCAGTTCCTTCTCTACAAAGGAGACAACACTAAAAACTCTGAAGTAGAGGGGAAGAGGGTGAGTAGTGGAGCACCCATAGGGACACTCATCTTGAATAGCATCAGTTACTGCAAAGGTGAATAACTTTCTCTTCTACTTTGAGAGATGTCCCTGTGGGTGCTCCACAGCAGGTGACTAAAAAGCTGCATGCATTAACGAGGACCTTGTGTGAGTGCATAATTCTTGGCAAAGATATGTTCAGAGGCCCATGTGGCAGCTCTAGAAATATCCACAGTTGAGACTTCATGTAGGAAGGCTACAGACAGCCCTTTTGGAATGTGCTCGGATGGAGGTAGGCCGATTCGCAATGTGAAAGTCCGAAATGCAATGTGAAAGTCTCTGCAAGGAGATGTCTTTACCTCTTGTGGCATAGCTCTGGCTGCGCCCCGTGGATCCTGCGCGTCTAAGTGGCTATATGCCTTTTCCAGGGGAAAAGATCTAGAAGGCATGGAAAACTCTCCATTCTTCTTTGAAAGATGTTTCTGTGGTGTTCCACAGCAGATCGTGTTGGTACACGATCCCAGCTGTGGAAGGGTTAGGATTTTCACATAGATACATATGGCTCAGACAATCTACAAGATTCTGTGGTGTGGCCATCACAGGAAGGGAGGGGTGTGCAGCCCGAGCCTCCCCAGCCCCAGAGCATGGGGAGGGCGAGTGCTTTGGGGCAGCAACATTCCACCCCCAGAATGCCTACAGTAGGTGTTTTGCAGGCCGGGTGTGAGCAGGGCCAGGCTGGTGGTTTGGGAAGGCAGTGTCTGTAGGGTAGCCATAGCCTTAATTTTGTATCATGCAAAATCCTAAACTCTATAGCTCAATCCAGCAAGCACTTAATTTTGAGCGTAAGTGCTATAGCCCTGGTCCACACTAGGGAGTTATTTTGGAGGAGGTCAGGTTGGATTGCCTTTGGTGTCTGCACAGTGTTTTTGTAGATCCCAAACTTTCCACCACCGCAAAAGTCCATCTCTTTAACACCAGTATCCTTCTGGTAATGCTGTATGGCTGCGAAACGTGGAACATGACGCTTACAGAAGAATTAAAGCTGCAAACCACCCAAAGAGCAATAGAAAGACACATAGTGGTATAAATAGGCTATAGCATATTACTATCGACAATTTGTGTGCAAGAAGTAATGTCAATGATATCTAAGTTATGTACAATCAGAAAAGGAGATGGGCTGGCCATGTAGCGAGACCGAGAGACAACAGTTGGGTAGCACGCATACTCCACTGATCTCCACGAGACATAAAAAGAACAAGAGGAAGGCCTCCAGCACGTTGTGTGGGTCCTTTATGGAAGATTCATGGAAGAATATGGACAAGAACCACACAAAACAGGATGGCGTGGAAAAGTTGAGATCTGCACCATTAGCGATACTATCCATATCGATTAAATCATAGATCTTCCAAGTTAGTATTTTGAAATAACAAGCGCAGCATTCACGCTACCCGCCTGTTATTTCGAAATAACGGGCTGATTATTTCAATATATATACTCCTATTTTTCTTGGGAAATAACGCTTATTTCGAAATTGTTATTTCACAATAGTGTTAGTGTGAATGATCTGGTTCTGCTAATTCAAAATAATTAGCCTCCAGAAGCCTCTCTCAGCTGCACTTGTGGCTGCTGTAGCCACACCTTGGCTGAAACTCTCCCCCAAGGCTTCCCTGAATAATACAGCCCCTTGATGTGCTCATCAAATGGCAGTGGTGTCCAGCTGCTCATATGCACTGGTCAGCCATTCAGCCTCTGCCCCCCATCCCGGCAGGAATGTCTCCCCCTCACTCTCTGAGGGTATGTCTAATAGTTAATTCAAAATAACGCCTCTATACACAAAAACTATTTCGAAATAATTTGTACTGCACAGACTGTGGCAGAAACAAGACAGTCATTGCCTCCTGAACATTGATTTCATATAAACTTAAAAGGTACAATATACAGAAAAAAGATCAAGAATCATAGTTTTATAGCCACAATACAGCAACTCTAAATATAATTTGGGGCAGCCTGAAAATACCCATTGCATTCATTTTACATCAATGCCTTGTAGGGACTGCTTCTTTGCCTGTCAAGCTGAGCCTGGTATAAGACTGATATGGGTGCAAAGAAGACTTAATGCTGCCTCGTTAAGTCCGCATTCTAGAGGCTTGCCAGGGAGATCCAAGGATTGGTTCAGTCCTCAGAGTATCCCCTGTTCATTCTAAGTTGCTTCCTGCTACCTATGGCCCCAAAGGGGCAGCTTGTCAGTTGAGGACAACTGTGCTCTGACCACCTCTCCTTGTGAACCACCACATTCCAAACACAGAGGCCTGAGTGCAGGAGAATAGCTATTGGGTCTCCCTAAACCTTCCGTATGCAAGCATTATCTTCAGGAGGCTAGTTAAGCCAATTTACAGTCTCTTTGAGCTGAGTGATGCAGAAGGGCTGAGGATCTGGTCTTAGGTCTTTCCTTTTGGGATCTATAAAACCTTCAGTAATAGGTTCAGAAAGATTCTGCCAACAGTCACGAACAAGACAAAAGTACAAAATTATCATGGAGGATTCTCCTTTTTAATGACAACCTTATCCGATTCTCTTCTTATTTAATCAGTGTAAAGAAAAAAAATCTTTCAGGAACTTGAAACAAAGAACATGAAACAAGCTACATTTCTATTTTCAGAACCAAGCTGATCCTTCTCCAAGGGTGTGTCTACACAGCAGGGCTTAACTCGAAATAAGCTACGCAAATTGAGCTATGTCAATTGCATAGCTTATTTCAAAATAGCTTATTTCGAGTTTTGGTGCTGTCTACATAACACTTATTTTGAAATAGAGCACTCTTCCTCCGACTTCCCTTACTGCTCATAAAATGAGGGTTACAGGAGTCAAACTAAGATGTCCTGCAGCTTGACAGTATTTCAGCATTATGTCAAAATAACTTTCGGCTGTGTAGACACAGACTATGTTATTTTGAAATAATGTTGCTGTGTAGACATAGCCCTAGAAGAAAATGTTAACTGGAGTCATCCTACTTAAGCTTCCAAACCAAACAAACCTAGCAATTTGAAAGTGCGTAGCATGCCTTCAGTCTCTGCATCAGTCCTTCACTGTGGCAGGGTGTTCAACTGATTCATCAGCACACCAGTTCCACCCTGATGAATTGATTCAAACAGCTCCAGCTCCAAGTTATTCAACCCACATACATTAGTTTCCAGCCAACTAAGCTTTCAGGTTCCTGCTACATGGTTAGTTCATGTAGTGCCTAAAGTTCTATTTGCTATTGCCTGGAAGAGAGTTGATTTCTTAACATTAAAAAAAACCCTAAATTCATGATGACTTTTTATCATTCACTAGTTGTTTAATTTACCACAATTAAAGGAAATATTAGAAATTAGTATAGAAGCTCTGGAAGTTATTTTCTTCGATCAATTTAAGACTCCTGTCACTGCATTGTAATTCTCAGCTGACATTTGGACAAGCTGATAGAAAGCTTGCCAATAACTCAGAAAAAAAATAAGTTTTCACAGTGTCAAAAAAAAAAAAAAAGACACTGCAAGATAAAAAACACACTGTTGTGGCAAAATGCTTTCACAGCACTTCAGTCTGTCACTCAAGATATTTAAACTCATTGTTCAAGTCCTCTCGACTGAGGCAGACACTACAATACAGTTCTTTGCTAATACAAGCAATAAATCCAACATTAAATAAAAAAACCTTTCAAGATACTTCACACAAGAGTCCTTCTCTTTTGTGCTGTAAAAACCTTGATTATATTGCAAGTCTAGAAATATAAAGTTAATTGCTTCATTCTTTATAGTTTTAAGACTTCTCCTTTTCCTCTCCCATACCTAATTGCTTTTTTTCTCATTTGATCTGTCAGGTAATGTTTTTGATTCTTATATAAAAATCAAACGTGGTCACTTACACTTTTCTTGAGGACAAAAACATTTTGATAACATCTCCTGCTCCACCATAATGGTCCTTTAGGGGTGTTTGAAAGATCCCTTGAATAGCAGCACTTTGAAAAGGGAAGCTCACTTATGCAAACTTCTGATCTTCTCTCTTACGCCTAGCTCCTGTGTGCTGTCACATTAAATTGTTATTTTCCCTCCTGAGAAACCTGTAAAACAGGTCCAGGTACACAAATCTAATGTTGCAGGAGAGGTTTTAACTGTTTCATTGCAACAAATGTTCACCCTTAAAAAAATGCTCTATGTCTATGCACTGTGTTGTTAAAGGGAGTAGTTTCTTAATACTTCATTTGAAGTTCCAAAATCCACAGAATCCAACAGCCTGTGTACTTTAAAGGTAAATTAGTTTAAAATTAATTAATGTATTCGTGAAAAACACAGGACAGAATTTAAAATAAAGATTATATAGTGAATAAACTTTACCAATCAGTGTAGTACAATAAGGGTTCCTCTTTCTTTTGTGTACGTTTTTGGGTACTCTCATTAGTGTTGCTTTGTATATGTCAGTGGAGAACAGCCTTGCTATATGTGCAGTTTGGGTGTATGTTTTTGGTCATGCTTGGGTACAAATAAAAAATGCAGACAAATTAAAAATCTATCCAATTATTTAATCACTTTTAGTCATTCTTAATGTTTGGTATTTCTCTGCTTTGCTATACACATTGGCTATGTCTACCCTGGTGGCTCCTTGCGCAAGAACTTCTTGCGCAAGGGTTCTTGTGCAAGGAGTCCTACACAAGAACACGTCCACACTGCCATGTGTGAGATGTGCTTTTGCGCAAGAGCGCCCATGGCACTGTGGATGCGTGGCAGGAGTTCTTGCGCAATAAAATTCTATAGTTAAAGCAGCTTTCTTGCACAAGAGAGCGTCTACACTTGGCTTCTTGCGCAAGAGCTACGCTCTTTTCTTATAAGTGGAAGCTGTCTTGGCAAGAGCTCTTGCGCAAGAGAGCTTACACTTGTAAGAAAAGAGCATACCTCTTGCGCAAGAAGCCATCTCTTACCACGCCATACTGTAAATCTTCTTGCTCAGGAGCGGGTGGGCAGTGTGGATGCACTGTGGATTATTGTGCAAGAACAGTCGTTCTTGCGCATGAAGCCGCAAGTGTAGACATAGCTATTATGTCTCTTTTCTCCTGATACAATAGTAGCTTGGGGGACTTAGGTTATTTTGCTGATGTAGAATAATTGGTGATTTTTCACTTTTAAATCAGGACTGGTTTGTTATTGTGTGCATGGAAGCACCCTACTCCCATTTAAACTTCAAGTGATACAACATGACTGGTCTTTTAGTAGAGGTTATTCAGTAGCAAATCCTCACATGCATTAATAAAATGATCATATTGAGATAATAACATCATACGTCTATGAAGTGCCAGGCACACGTGGGCACTACGCAGTCCAAGGGAACTAGGGAAGACTGGAGATACTAAAGGTGTTTTTACGCCACCTTGGCAACAAAATGGATCCTGGCACAAGTTAGAAGAACCTCAAGGGCTGCTTTACCTTACAGCAGCCTTGACCTATGCTGCCTTTGCTCTGTAGCCTAGCTTTACGACAATGAAAGCTTCAGCTACTACTCCCTCCAAACCCTTCCCATGTTCCTTCTTATGATGGTATGCGTACTGGAAATCAAAATAGGCCCAGGAAATGGGTTGAGAACAGCCTTCCCCATGACATCACCCCTGTGTGCCCCTCAAGCCCCGCCCCCTACGTCATGTCCGGCACGCGGCGCAGGCAGTGGGTCGGGCTCTGCATGCTGCATACAGCACGGACACAGAGCCGCTCAGAGTGAGGGGCAACGATGTGTGGACACAATGGCCCACCAGACAACGGCACACTGGGAAATTCCCGGTATCCTGCCCGGCCAGTCCGCCCCTGTGATATGCCCCATGCAAACAACAGCCACATAGGGTGCCCTCCATTCCATTTATGGCCTCTTTCCTTTGTCAGAGAGTCATAGAAGGGTCAGAGCAGGATCCAGAATTGACTGCTAAGAGGCCTGTATTTATCCCTTCCTCTTTTCTTTTCTCTTCAACATCTGTGGAACTGAATTGCATCTCACAAAAGCTTATGCCCTAATATCCTAATAAATCTGTTAGTTTTTGAAGTGCCACCAGACTCCTTGTTTTTTATTAAACAGACTAACATGGCTACCCCTCTGAAACCTGTATTTATTTAATTTTTCAATCAGTCTGCTAGGCTGATTTTCTAACTGCAAGCAATCGCCAATAACAGCCTCCAATCTCTGTCACTACTGCATGATTATCCATGTTGCGAGTAAAGCTGTTCAGTCTAATGGTTAGCAGGTGACTGGAAACCAGGAGACCTGAGTTTTGTTCCTGACTCTGCTTCTAATTTGCTCTGTCACCTTGGGCAAGTTCCTTCATCATTCCATGCCTGTATGCTTAGCTATAGAAGAGGGAAAATAATAGCTTTCTTTCTCTATAAACTACTTTGAAATCTGTAGATGAAAGAAGACATGAAGGAACCACGTGTTTTAATTAGTCACTTGCAAAACATTGTGATGAATCAGACAACCTCTGAAATACCATATATATAAAGTGCTCTGTTAAAAAAAAAAAGAAATTGGTAATGGAATGTGACCTTATCATAACAATGCAAAAAAGATACTGGGTAATTTGGCAAATATCCAATTTCTTATCTCAGCATGGAACGTTGTCAAACAAGCTAAATCACTTGTCACCTCTAGGAACAATGAGTCCTCATGGAAACAGCAAGTCCACTGGAGGTTGCTGGGAGGAAAATGACATAATATGGCAATTTCCTGTCTTTATCTCACCTGGATAAATAAAGTGTCTCATTCTTCATGCTGCCGATTCTCCAGACCCAGATATTGTCTGTTTCACTGAAAAACAAACACTTAAGGAGTTATTTTCCCATTTATGATAGTCTTGAATAGATATAGTCCAGATCAAATAAGCCGTGCTTTCCAGCTGCTGAATTTTATTTCATGTATTTTATTTAATAAGCAGTAAACAAAATACAATTATTTGTATTTAGTCATATTTTGATGTGATTACTCAAAAAGGACCCTGTCCATATTCAAGAGTTTTAAAAACAGACTATCGAGATATAATTCACCTTTGCAGGTGAAGGAGGATGGTACAATTTGCATCCATCGAGGCAGGTGTCTATGAGTGGGGATTCCTCAGTGGGAGGAGTGCAAAAGTTGATGCAGCAGCCGGTAGAGTTGTGGGAAAGAGATTTTTACTGTACATGTCTAGAGGTCAGTGTTACCTGTTCAATGACTTGCTTCTCTGGTAGAAATGTGGCCCAGTTTTCACTTCTGAGTGTAACACACAAACAAGGTCCCTCCTGAAACATTACCTTCCTTTTTCCACACTCACTCATCACTTAGAGGGAGCAGGAGGACAGCTTTAAACTCTGTGGGTGCAAGTGATCCAAGATTTATTATGATTCAGAGTATGCCCTGTGTACTCTGATACTGCCTTGCCCCAGTTGGTCCTGCTAACTTTTCAGCTGTGTTGACAATCCCTGAGCAAGGATTGCAGGCTTTTTACATCATTGTACAACTATGTTGAGACTTTCTGCAATCAAAGGCCTGCTGTCTGGGTTCCATCAGCAGATCTTAGACAGTGATTCTATTTCATAATCTCCAGTCAGCACATAATCATCAGACTCCCACACAGACAGCTTTGTTAATCATAGGATCACAGGATTGGAAGGAACCTTGAGAGATTGTCTATTCCAGTCCCTTGAACTAATCACAGGACTAAGTATTATCTGTTAGGTATTTGTCTAACCTCCTCTTAAGAATCTCCAATGATGGAGATTCCACAACCTCCCTAAGCAATTTATTCCAAAGTTTAACCACCCTGAAAATTTGAACGTTTTTCCTGATGTCCAACCTAAACTTCCCTTGCTGCATTTTAAGTCCACTGTATTATCCTCAGAGGTTAAGAACAAGAATTTTTCTCCGTCCTCACAGTAAGGATACGTCTACACTAGCCCCCTAGTTCAAACTAAGGAGGCTATTGAGGGTGACTGAAATTGCCAATGTAGTGCGAGATTTAAATATCCTGCGCTTGATTAGCAAATTCTGGCTGGTCACCATTTTGGAAACTGACTAGCCCAAAGTAACTGCCCACGTCTACACGCGGCAGAGAAGCGCAATTCTGAGATAAACCCCTTAGTTCGAATTAACAGTTAAACCTCATTCCATAACTGCTAATTCAAACTAAGGGGTTTATCTCGGAATCGTGCTTCTCTGCCGTGTGTAAACACGGGCAGTTACTTCGGGCTAGTCAGTTTCCAAAATGGCGACCGGCCGGGAATATACTAATCAAGCGAGGGATATTTAAATCCCGCGCTTCATTAGCAATTTCAGTTGCCCTCATTAGCCTCCTTATTTTGAACTAGGGGGCTAGTGTAGACGTACCCTAACAGCCTATAATTGTTACACTCCTAGGATTATCTTGGATTAAGGTTGCTAGACTTCATATCACATTCATCACAAGGAAATACACTGTTTACTCACTCAATATCCCACCTACATTACTCTCATCAGTTAGCTTTCTCTAGCCCACTCACTTTTTTTCTCCTCTCCACAGCCCACAGACCTGGCATCTTCATCTTGAAGACCCAGCTGACACACTTAACTTTGACATGATGTACATCATTCACATAGGACTCACAACAAATTGAGAAAGATTTAGTTTGGCTTTCATAAATTACATTGCTTTTAGATTTGTGCTGTTGTGTTTAAGGAAGCCAAATGGTTCATTGATACATCATGCCCTTCTCCATCCTCTCATACTTACCAAGCCAATTCCAAATAGAAATCTATTTATCATTTTCCTCATCTTTTTTATGAGCTAAAATGCTGGAGAATAAACTGAATGGCGTTATGGCAGCCTAACAGTAAAGAAATTCAGTAGTATATTAGGTACAAAATATAAAAGTCTGTATTTATAACATTTTGGCATTCTCATTCTATGCACTGGTCAACACTGACTGTGAAGAACATTTATGAGAAAGACTATAAGGAAACTCTTTTATGAAAACTTTCAGTGCTTGGAATATCACAGTGACCCATCCTGGAAGCTATCAGTGTGCTGGAACTTTCTGGGATTACTCGTACATTCCTTTGATTACATCGAAGTGTGTCCTCCCAGACTACATAAGATCTTGGATGCAATGGTCTTTAATGGTTTACCTTTGACCCCAAGTATGAGAGGTGTGATTCCTCAGGCATAATCTATTATCATGGTTAAGAGATGGAAAATCACAGGCCCTTTTGTCAAAATAATATTTCTTCTGATTTTCTTTCATCTTCCATGAGGGGTTTCATTGTTGTGAGATTTCAGCACGTTATTAGTATTCATCAATGAGATCCAATCCTTCTTTCCATTACCAGCTGAGCTGGAGAAAAGCCGTTCTCCATGCGAGGACTTCAGAAAACCAATAAAGATGTGTACAAATAAGACCCATTGTCAAATGTCTTTTTCCACAAGGTTTTTTACTGTCCCTGTAGATCTTTCCATAAATCTATTTGATTGGGGGTAATTTGGTCTTTATGTTTTGTGATAAACATCACAATCTATGGCCAACTGCTTAAAATTTGTACTGGAAGATTACAGCTCATTACTACTAAGACTTCAACTGGAATTCCATGTCTGGAGAAAACTGTCTTCATGCTGGCTGGCTATCACTGACTTTCTTCACACACAGACACACAAACAAATTTCTGGATATAAAGAATAATTATCTGTGATTAATTCATCATCCTTTGCTTGCCAGGTAAATAAGTCAGTGACCTTTCCATTAAGCTTTTGTGGAATTGGATGAGGTCTCAGTTGCTCTGCTTGTTCGCTTGTATTTCAAGCAGGAAAATCAGTTTCCCACCATACTAGTGAAGTTGTGATTGATCTGCAGGCAATACAGCACCTCCTTTGCTCAGTGTGTGAACTTCTTTATTCCTAAATGGTCCTCATGGATCTTCCATAGCATTTCTTTTCAGAGGCTCATTGGAATTACAACCTTTACTGCCTTTGAAAAATCACCCTTTCACACTAAATTCATGTCTGCAGTTCTAATAATCCCTTATATTTGAACAGCAACCGCTTATTTCTTTGTCCTTTAACTATCAATTATTTAAGGATCCCTAATGATTCACCAGTCTCCACTTCCCCTCTTATTTGTTTCAGTTGCCTGGTGGCTATAGGTATTGATTTTACAATCAGATACAGATAGGCCTGCATTTCTGTCTTTAAAGTTTCCTCTGGTTTTGTGGGAGCCACTGCTTTGGAAATGCATTGACAGTGAATGTGAACTCACCAGGTCTGTAAGTCACAACCAAATCATACTTTTGCAGCTTTGTCATCATTTTTTGAATCCTTAAGTTACCATCATTTAGTGGTTTGCCAAGTAACACTGTCATGGGCTTGTGATCCATTTAATCTTCGACTGACAGTCTATAAATATACTGATTGAATCTCTCACAGGCAAACATTAGTCCAAAAAGTTCTTTTCAATCTATGCATATCTGCAATCAGGGTCCACCTACATGCCATTTCTGCATTTCATCCACCCATTCAAGGTCACTCTGTTTTTTGTATGATATCACATCTCAGTTCCTGAAGGACCTAGAAGAACTCTTCCCTCAAACCCGGGATCCTCTTCTACAGAGGGACCTGAACCTGGTCTTGGCAAGGCTCATAGGACTGCTGTTAAACACGTGCCCACTTTTGTTGCTCTTTTTAGATGGCCTTCCTGGTGGCAATTACATCAGCTAGAATTTCCAAGCTCCAGGCTCTGACCTCAGAGCCTCTGTACACCTAGTTCTTTAAGGACAAGGTCCAACTTAAAACTCATCTGGCCTTCCTTCCAAGGTGGTCTCCATCTCCCACTTGGATCAGGACATTTTTCTACCAATCTTTTACCTCATACTTCACACAAACAGTGAGGAGAGGAATCTCCACATGCTGGACATCTGGAGAGTACTGGCATTCTACTTAGAAAGAACAAGAGCCTTCCACAAGTCCATACAGCTCTTTATGGCCTACAAGGTGGGGGTAGGGTTCCCCGATATCTTCCCAGAAGCTCTCAAAAGGATCACCTCATGTATACCTATATGCTATGAGTTGGCAGGGGCCCAGTCGCCAGTGCTGATCAGTCTGCATGTCCTTAACTCCCACCCACCTCTGCAGACACTGCTTGCAGTGACTAATGTTGAACGGACACAAGCAAGTATCTGCTAAGTAACAACTGTAAACTAATTAACTACAAAATAGTGAGGTGCTGCTGAGTGCTCCAACTTGTAGCCTACCACAATAGAGAAGGAACTGAGGGGGGATTGGTCGCATGTTGTCCATTAACTGCCTAGAACAAGCCTTCATCAGGCACAGCATCCCTGAGTGCTAATTCAGATTCGGAATGGGGCCCCATTTTGTGGAGGTTGGGATGGGGAGGGAGGTAATGCAAGTAGTGTGCAAGGCCCTGGGATTCAAACCACAGTTCCATATTGCAACATATCTGCAAAGCTCTGGTCTTGTAAAGAGGACCAACTGAACTCTGAAAACAGCTCTGTGCATGGTCATCATTAATCAGGGTAAAGACTGGGACCTTAAATTACCTCTGGTCCTGATGGCAGTGTGGTCAACAGTTGCTTCTCATGGCTTTACACTCCATGAATGATGAAGACCAAAGCATACACCTGAACATTGGTGGCTAGGGTTCACCCCACAATGAATATCATCCGCAGCTGCTACAAGTACATGAAAAAACTCCTCAATGACATCAGTGCCCTGCAACATTAAGTAATCATGCAATTTACAGGCAAATATTAAGAAAGGTTAGAAGGTCTCAAACCCATAGAATGGGAGGCCAAGTCCTATACAAGATCTTCTCAGATAAGGGCTATACCTTAAATTCACAGAGAGTTGGATTGGTAATTGTACTTTTGCCAAGAACTTTCTATAACTTTGAAGACATTCACTACCTCCCAGGATGTCTCACAGTCAGGCTCTGATCCCGGGGATGGCACTTCTGATGAGTTCACTTTTTTTTTATTTCGCTAAAAGTGGGTTAAGGCAGTCAAGTGTCATCTGTGGTGGCCACTAACCCTACATAGTAGGGGGTCCCCAGAACAGCTTATTAAAGTGTCCATAAAGCTCTCATAGAGGAACTCTTTAATCATCCCAGGAGGCATACCTGGGTGGTCGACAAATACCTTTGATGTCGGCAGGGGAGCGTCCAGACTATCGTGCTGAGCCGACAAACAGCTGATCAGCTGTTTGTTGGCTCAGCGCGGCAGCCATGTAAATTTAAATGAAGCGGCGATCATTTTACTATGTCCGGTAGCCTAATCTACATGCCTCTGTCGCCAGAGGCATGTAGTCTAGATGTACCCTTAGAATCACTGGGGACATTAGGGTTTGTTCCTTTTGATTTTCTTTTTCCTTCATCCCTGTTTCCTGTAACTTCTTTTGTTTTTTCCCTCCTGCTCCTCTCCCACCACAGGAACTATGTGTGCAACAGGGCGAGGTAAGATTGCTTTCCAGCTCTCATTGTTGGAGGCCCTCACAAAGAAGTTTGCTTGGAATGCCTCACTTGTGCCCCTACACTATTCTTTGTGCTATAGGTTGAAAACTCTCAGTTTCCCGCCTCTCAGGGTTCATGCTGATTGACCGAGCAAGGGGCTAATGACAGGTTAGAAGACTCAGGTCCTTGTTGCTCTCTTTTAAGACCAAGCAAACAAGTCAAAATCAATAATATTTTTGATTAATTTTACTGCTTCTCTCCATTGTCTCTGAGAAGTTCATGATTCAAGCATTCTAGTTCTTCTAAATTAATTGCTGAATAGTTACTATGAACAATTGTCGGTCCGGACCTCAGTTGAGAACACTATTCAGATCACTCAGGCTGTGTCTACACTGGCACGATCTTGCGCAAAAGCGGCCGCTCTTGCGCAAAAACTTGCTGCCTGTCTACACTGGCCACGTGTTCTTGCGCAAGTAAACTGACGTTCTAATGAATGAAATCAGGGCTTCTTGCGCCAGAACTCTGACACTCCTGCTCAAGAATAAGCCCTTTTGCGCAACTGTTCTTGCACAAGAGGCCAGTATAGACAGGCAACATGAATTTCTTGCGCAAGAAAGCCGTATGGTTAAAATGGCCATCAGAGCTTTCTTGCTCAAGAGAGCGTCTACACTGGCATGGATGCTTTTGCACAAAAGCACATCTCTTGCACAAAAACACATGCCAGTGTAGACGCTCTCTTCTGGAAGAGTTTTTGCAGAAGAACTTTTCTGCAAAAGAGTTTTTGCGTGAGAACACGCCAGAGTAGACGTAGCCTGAGCAGTGTATGAAATTCAAGCTCTGATGGTTAGTTTGAAAGACAGGGTTCCTGGGTCCAATTTCCAATTTTGCCACTAACGGGCTATCCCTTCTCCTTTCTCAGCCTTAGTTTCTCCCTTTGTCAAGTAGAAATAACAGTCCTCTCCTACCACCTATCTGATAGTGAGAGGAGGATACGGAATCCATTGGAGAGTGTCACTAGGAGAAGTGCAGAATACGAAGTGTCCTATCATGTTGAGTCATATCATATTATAACATAATAGCCGAAATATTGTATTTTATTTATATTTTATTATTGTGAAATTGCTAAGAGCAGCAAATACTTAGCACAAACTGAAGTATCTCATCAAATTTTCTTGCTCAAAGTGTTTCTTACTGTGTGTGATGAAACAATTTAACACTGTGTGACAAACAGAAGATTGTTTAGTTTGCATGGGACTTTCTGACAGAAAACTGTTTCAATGAACATTTTTCCACCATCTTAATTTCTGAACTCTACCCCTGTCTCTGGGGGGGTTTGTTGTCAGATCAGAAATCAGGACTATTGTCTGGCTCTGCCACTGCTTTGCTGTGGGGAACCTTGGCGAGGTCATTTCCAAAGTCTTTGGTGTATGTTTATGTGAAATCCTTTATGTCTTGTATAGTTTCTTAAGGGTTTTACACCATGTTTACAGTGAAAGTGGGACAACTTGTTCAAAATCAAAAGGGAGTCTTTATGTCCAATATAACATTTGAGTTTGAGAACAAGAAAGACTCCATGATGCCATTCCTGTGGCGATCTACTGAGTCTTTCCAGAACTCCAAGGCTACGTCTAGACTGGCATGATTTTGCGGAAATACTTTAATGGAAAAGTTTTTCTGTTAAAAGTATTTCCACAAAAGCACATCTAGCTTGGCAAGGATGCTTTTGCGCAAAAAGTGCTTTTGTGCAAAAGCATCCATGGTCAGTCTAGATGCGATTTTGCGCAAGAAAGCCCCGCTAGCCATTTTAGCCATCGGGGCTTTTTTGCGCAAAACAATTCTTCCTTGTCTATACTGGCCCTCTTGCACAAATATTCTTGCACAAGAGGGCTTTTTCCTGAGCGGGAGCATGAAAGTATTTGCGCAAGAAGCACTGATTTTGTACATTACAAAGTCAGTGCTCTTGCGCAAATTCGAGCGGCCAGTGTAGACAGCTGGCAAGTTTTTGCGCAAAATCTTGCCAGTCTAGACGCACCCCAACAGTTTTTTATGCCACTGAGGCCTTACATAGATTTATGCAATGGACATTTGGGGGCATCATACCTGCCTTTCCTGTTTCGGATCATCTTCCATCTTTGGTCTGTTACTGGCAGTGATGGCCCAGAGTTCCTCCCTTTTCAGCTAATCAAGACTGAAGTGGTTGTAGGGCTTGGAACCAATATTGTGCAAATAGACATTCAACATCTTTGCCTGTTCAGACCACATCAGATCCACTATAGCAGTGTTTCCCAAATGGTGCTCCGCGGAACCCCAGGGTTCCGTAAAGTGAAAGTAAGGGTTCCATGAGAACTTGATCACTCCCCCCCGCCTCCTACCTATGAGACTGTGCTACTTCCAGCAATTTTCAGGGCACTGAGCGTGCACAGACACACTGAGCATGCTCAGCAGCTCTACTGAAGCCAGTGCCCGTCAGCCTGCCCACACTAGCTATAAGTTTTTGCTTACTACATGTTAAAAGCATTTAAAAAGGAAGAAAAGTGGCTAAACAGAGGAGATGGGCTAACATTGACTTGGCGTGAGGGTGAAGTGGCAGCATGCAGGGTAAGGATCGGTTCTGGGGCAAACTCAAGTCTGGTGGGAGAAGAAGCACCAGGTAAACTGCGACACAGAGCGCAAAGCCCCAGCACAGGCAGAGCAGGAGGGATAAAAACAGCCTCACCAGTGGGAATGAGGCATCAGTCAAAGGGTGGCCATGGCACGGAGGCTTTTTTATTTGCGTAAACATGTTTTTTTTAATCATTTATTCACCTCGGAGGCAATGAGCATGCTCAGTAGGGCTGCAGATGCCCCTGCCCTTCGACTGGTGTGCAAAGGTGCTGGCTCATTCTCTGGTTCTCCCCGCCAGCTTTCAGACACCTCCTCGCCCCCCGTTGACACTCTGCATTTCCAAAGGGACCTAGCAGCAGAAGCAGCTGCTGGTCCCACTTCTCTAGCTCAGCCCAAGAGTCCTCACTTCCCCCACTCTGCATTTCTAAAGGGACCTAGCAGCTACTCGCTGCAGCTAGGTCCCTTTGGAAATGCAGAGTGGGGGTGTGTATGTGCGTGTGTGTGTGTGCTGTCAATCAGTGGTGCATTCACATGTTATATAACACCGGAAATCCCCGTACTCATTGTCAGGGAGTGTGGCTCACGTGTGTGACTTTAACAATACAAGTTAATAGTATCTACACATAGAATTACATTATTGATACCAAAATTCCCCATGGATCATTGGCTAAAAGAAGGAACTTTAAAGAAAAAAGTGAGTACTTCAAACACTCGTGTTGTTATTGAAACCAGCAAGGAAGATACCGAGGCAGTTCAAGTTAATTATGAAAAATTACAGCCAAGTAATAAGAAACGCAGGTGTTCCAAAGACTGTTATTAGGGGTTTCTCGAAATTCTTTCCAGTTTAAAAGGATTCCATGGGCAAATAAAATTGGGAAACACTGCACTATAATATTGCGGATTATTAATTACTCAGTTAATTTATTTGTTGGGGGCCTAAACTTTAAGCTTGTCAGGAAGGCAATCACATTTGCTTGTTGGAGTTTTGTTTATGTTATTACTATCTTCTTTTCTTTATCACCTTTAATTTTCCTTGACTATACTTACTTTTGTTTTCAAAGAATATATTCTCCAGTGTTTTAATTTTAATCACATTATTCTATTTGGAAGGTGGGATTGACCTTAGTATACTCCAGAGACAAGAAACTGCTACCTATAAGCCAGGGTAAAAGTCCTTGGTGACAAGTAGGAGAGAAGTCTAATCTACAGAAGAGGCAGGAGGGCGCGGATTGTTCAAATCTTTGTGGCTGACCCCACTTCTCTAAAAGCCTAAGATTCCCTGGGTATTACAGCACCAGGAATGATGAGAGGGTATGTCAGAAGCAGTCCATGCAATGAACTCTTTCCAGTGTGTGTAGTTTGTATTCCCTGCACTCTTGGTGGGAGGAGGAGAAGCTGCTGTGACTGGGGCCGGGAGGGGGAAGGACCAAAAAGGTCTATTAGTGAGAGGCTATCTTGAGCTCAGATTCATGCCTGTTCCCTGCTCGGTTCCAGGATGGCCAGGCTCCTCAGAACATTCAGGAAGAAGGCCCTGCAGGTGGTGCCAGAGGCTGAAGGAAGCAGCTGCCATCTTCCCAAGAAGCAGAGCAGCCTCTCCATCCCTGTTAGCAGGGAAGCAGCTCATGCCCAGCCTCATGGCCAAGCCCAAATGGAGCTGGCCTATAATGTGGCTGTTCAGGTGGGACCCAGCCCAAGAAGGGGAGTTGAGCAGAGTAGCTATGGGGCTTCTTGTATGGGAAGAACAGGCCCCAGGAAAGGAAGCATTGTTGTACCTGGTTACTGAGGACCTTCTAGCCTCCCTAAGGCAGAAGGTGGAGGATTCTTATTCCAGTACCAGCAGCTCAGCCAGCTCCCCATGGGACAGCAGCAGCTTGCGGGACACTGGCAGTAGCAAGGCTGATGGCTGCTGCTGCTTTGTTCCAAGTTAGGAGCTGGGCTGGACCCAGGGAGGGGTGAGGACAAGCTGTGAACACCCTGAGCCCAGGCACTCTATCAGTGGTATGGGGGTGTTGGTCCTCAACCCAGGGGTCTGGTGTGAGCCATGCAAACCACATTGACACCAGGAGCAGTCACACAGCTGTGCAGCAGCAACAGGAACTGGGGAATGGGGGCAGCAAGAGCTACTGCCACTTTGGTTCCTGATTCTCCGGGCTGGGGGGCAGGCACCTCTTAGGGAGTCCAGGACAGTGGGGGTGAGGGCTGTTTGCTATGGGCTCCTGAAGTTATTTGGGGATGAAGGCATCCCTGACAGGGGGAATGTAAGGCCCAATCTGCCCTGGGTCCCTGAGGTGGGAAAGGGGAATATTAACCCTACTCTCCCTACTACCTCTTGTCCTTCCACTGAGTGGCAACAGGAGTCAGCATTTCCCCTTCTCTCCCTGGTGCAAGGTTATCCTGCCCTTTCCTAGCCTCTCCACCCCCTGCAGAGACTCTTGTCCCAGATGATCCACTCCCCCAATAGGAACTGTGACAGACTATATCATGGGAGAGCATCTTGTACCCTCCATATTCCTCATCTGCATATAATTGTGATATTTCATATAAAAGCAATTCACTTGCCTCCACCCCAAGGTGAACTGGCTAGGACTGGTGAGAAAGACAGACACCAGCTTTGCGTGGGGGATGGGGAATCCTGTTTATCTCCTCCCAGGCCAGCTGTGCTTACAGCTGATCCCTCCCTCGCTACAAGGACCACTCCGGCCACCCACTATGCCGTGTTCTTGCCCACTGGTCCCTGCCTTGGTCCAACCAGCAGGCAACAATCA
The DNA here is from genome assembly GCF_052426305.1 of Pelodiscus sinensis. Classification (NCBI taxonomy): domain Eukaryota; kingdom Metazoa; phylum Chordata; order Testudines; family Trionychidae; genus Pelodiscus; species Pelodiscus sinensis. The sequence goes on from NC_143053.1 coordinate 150,990,595, forward strand.
TTTTTCTTCGAGTGGTCCCTGTGGGTGTTCCACTCTAGGTGTCGGGCTTGTCCCGGCGCCGCTGGTAGGAGGATTTTACAGCCGTAGTCAGACGGACCACGCATGCACACTTAGCGCCACACGCCATTTGCACTCTTTCCAATGTCGCGCGGTCTGGCTCCCCACCAGTTCCTCTCGACCGTCCTTGGTTGCTGGCGGAGCTCCCTTCTCTTCCTCGGAGAAAGCGGCTTTCTGTGGAAAAAAAGTTATATTTTAGCATTCTATAGTTCATAGTTAGTCAGTTTATAGTTAGTTAGTTTAGAGTTTCTGTTACTTGTTCTTCAAATAATTTTTTTTCTTCATCTATCTATATATATAATGTTTAATTAGTTTAATTAGTTATTAGGCATAGTTTATAGTTAGCTGATCAAGTAATCCAGTGGGATCCCTTTCTACTCCGGACCCACCATGCCTAGTTTGCCAGGATTTAAAAAGTGTTCCCTGTGCAGGGACGCAATACTGGCCTCAGACGGCCATGCTGCCTGTATCCGATGCCTGGGAGAGTCACATATTCCCCAGTTTTCTCACCAGCACTGTCCCCTTCATCTCCACGTGGGCATTCTCCACACAGACAATATCACATTGAGCAGGAGCCTTACCATAAACACGGGCTGAGGTCTCCGCGGCATTGATCCACCTCCCATTCTGACTCCCACGAGCACAGACCCTCTTCGCCTCGTCGTGCATTCTCACTTCATGGGTCTCATTCACTGAGCTGCTCCCCCTCTATAGCTTATCACAGCAGACGTGGGAGCTATTACTCGTCGAGGAGATTGTCTCCAGCACATTCTGACGGCTACTATGGACATCACTACATGTCTCATAGGCGTATGAGATCTAGCTCACACACTCACTCTTGCTGCCGTCAATCTTCATTTTATTGCCGACATTCACCACCACTGCAGGTCTAGCAGCAGACCCAACCATTACCACCGCCTTCCAATGTCCCTTTGGTTCCAACACATCTCTCGGAGCCGGAAGAAGGGCAGATATTGGACACTGACAACTAGCCTCAAGAGGCTTCTCCAACGGACCTCTCCTCGTCCTCCCCGGATGAAGCGGTGGTCACGGGAGATACCTCTCCTCCCGATGATGTGCGGGAGTTTCAAGACCTTTTTAAGAGGGTGGCAGAATCTCAGAAGGTGCAATTGGCAGAGGTTCAATCAAAAACAATAAAAGCTGCTAAAAAATTTGCACCCTAGGCACCAATCTAAGATAGCGCTTCCGATAGACAAAGCCATCCCGGAGTCAGCAGCGGAGATTTGGGATACCCTGGCGTCTACCACTCCGACGTCTAAGCGCGCTGACAAGGAATATTTCGTGCCATCAGAGAGGTTGGAATTACTTTTCACACATCCCCAATCTAACTCCCTCGTGATGGATGTGGCCCTACAAAGAACAAAGAATCCTCAAATAAAGAATACAGGGGCTGATAAGGACGCAAAGAAATTGGACATATTCGGCCGAAAGGTATATTCATCGTCCACACTCCTCCTCTGTATCGCTAACTATACAGAACTGTTATCAAATCATAGCTTTGAAAACATAGCCAAACTGGGCGACATTGCACAGTGCATGCCAGATGCCGATAAGACGCTCCTACAGGCCGTAGTACAAGAGGGATATGCATGTTCCAGGGCAAGCCTCCAAATGGCCATGGACATGGCTGACATGGCAGCGTGGTCTGTAGCGACCGTGATAGCCATGAGGAGATCTTCCTGGCTGACTACAGCAGGTGTTCCAAAGGAGCTACAGACAAAGGTCAAAGATCTGCCCTTCGACAAGATCAAATTATTTGTGGAAAAGACTGACGAGGTCCTTCACACAGGCAAGGATTCTCGTACTACCTTGCATACGCTCGGAATGTATGCACCTCCCTTCCAACGTAGACGGTACTTTCCTTTTCAAAGAAGGTATGACTATCAGCCATGCAGATGACAACAACAACGGCCATTTGACCAAACTTGTCTGAAGCAGCAACCCCAACACAGACGCCCTCAATCATCCCATCCAACCAACCCATCATCCTCCAAACAGCAAATTTGACTCCTCAGTCAGGGGTTTGCATGCACCAATCACTGTCATGAACATCTCCGGCATCTTACCTCTCTTATACCATCATATCCACCCTTTCTATCAACAATGGGCTGAGATAATGACCAACAGATGGGTTCTAGAGGTCATAAGATCAGGCCTCATGATTCCCTTCACTTCCATTCCTCCCATCCACCCACCTGCCCTGTGCCTCTTCAGGGATCCATCTCACGAACTCCTCCTGTGACAGGAAGCTTACCGCCTTCTTACTATTGGGGTGATAGAAAGGGTCCCAGACCAGTTCAGAGGAAGAGGGTTTTATTCGCGTTATTTCCTAATGCAGAAAAATATGGGAGGTTGGAAACCCATCCTCGATCTTCACCGGTTGAACCATCATCTTCGGTGTTACCCTAGAAAAGGGGGCTGTATTATAGTTTAGTTCAGTGGGCTCCATTTTGAAAGAGACAGTTTCTTTTCTCTACATGATGGAGGTTTTTCCCGCTCAAACTGTTGATTTGCACACGGCACTACCTTGTGCACCCCTCTCAAGCAGGCTGTGCACCCGTTACTATCTGGTGCACTCAGCACCAAAAGAGGTGCACTCAGCACCAAAACCACTGCACACAGCCCCTAGGAAGCTGCACTCAACCCCTAAGTTCATTGTCATACTTACCTAAGTTCATTAGCATATTTTTCCTGTCTCTGGGCCAATAAGAGCCCTGAGGTATCAGGGGCTTGGGTCCTTGGATATTCCCCAGCCTTGGATTGGTTTTTTTTTTGTTGCTCCTTGTACTGTTTGCCTGAAGCTTGGATACCATCTATGTAATCAGAGGCCTGGACTTTTGAACTGTGCTACCCTTGTGTGGTAAATACTCACAAGGTTTTCCTGTCTGCACTGGTCACTGGAACTGGGACTCTCTTTTCCTGTCATCTTTATTGGATTACTCACCTACTGGAGCAGACGGTGTTGTCGAAGGACAGATCAGACTGTGTCCAGAGGGAATTCCTTTCCAGATCGAGGATCCATATCGGGGTCGTCTCTTCACAGAGGACTCACTACCGTGGGATCTCCCTGCTTGTCCTCCCCAGAGGCTTACAAATAGCCCGAGGGTTGAAGGTCGCAGGCATCGATCGCCTCAGGCTTTGTATATACCTTATGTATCTAGGGAACTGTCCTATCTCCTTTCTTCGGGTTAGGGAGGGTTGGTTTGTTGAAAATTACTGTTAACTGTATATCTGTTCCATTATTTACTCAAAATACATGGTTTGGCCCTAAATTGTGTATGCCTGATTTGTGGCTAAAGATCCACCGGTGATTAGATACGGCTCTCAGGACGGATCTCTCTTCTGTGTAGGGACTCCCTCTCCCCTTTTATATCCACTCCGTCGACCATTTTGATTTAATTGTTTGTCCACGTCCCTAGGGCAACATCGGAAACAGAGTGTCAAGATGGTAACTCTCACCACAATAATTCCATCTCTCTACAACAACGATTGGCTTGCAGTCCTTGACCTGCAAGATGCGTATTTCCATATCACCGTGCACCCCACGCACAGGCGATTTCTTTGATTTGTAATTGCAGGCGAACACTTCCAATATCGTGTTTTACCGCTTGGTCTCGCATCAGCACCCAGGGTATTCTCAAAAACTCTTGCAGTAATGGTGGCACATCTCCGCTGTCTAAATGTGATAATATTTCTATACCTCGACAATTGTCTGATCAAGGCCATAATGCATCAAGAGGCCTTGGACATGGTGGCACTGGTCAAACATATGTTCAACTCCCTTGGTCTCATAGTGAATGAGCAAAAGTCAACAATAATTTCGACACAAAGCATAAAATTTATAGGCGCAATCCTCGATTCTCTTGCGATGAGAGCATACTTACCTTTGAACAGATTTCAGACAATTCAGGACCTGGTCATGTGCTCATCATAGCTCCAACAATTTTGGTTCACACCTGCCTCTGTTTACTGCGGCACATGGCGGCTATTACCTGTGTCATTTCCCACACACGACTTCACCTACAGAACTTACAGCACTGGCTAGCAGCGGTGTACCTACCTGCAAAGCACAGTATTCACAAGATAGTAACTCCACCGTCTCACATTCACATGTCTCTTCGATGGTGGACAGAAGCACAAAATCTCATGATGGGGGTTCCTTTCCAGCGTCCACAACCATCCGTTCAAATAACAACCGACGCTTCCCTTATCGGGTGGGGCACTCACATGAACAACAGGTGCATACAAGGCAAGTGGTCCCTCACCGAGAGGTCTCTGCACATAAATCTTCTAGAGCTGAGAGCTGTCTTCCATGCATGCAGGCACTTCCTACCACACATAAGGGGCACCTCCGTCAGAGTTCTTACGGACAACGTAGCCAAATGTACTACATAAACAAACAAGGGGGAGCAAGATCACACTCCCTGTGTGCCGAAGCGGTGCAATTCTGGAACTGGTGCATACGAAACAACATCACTATAACAGCATCTTATTTACCTGGCACCAGCAATGTCATTGCGGACTTTCTCAGCAGGCGCTTTCCCCAAGATCACAAATGGGAAATAAGAACGGACGTACTCCAACGGGTCTTTCACAGATGGGGAACTCCGACAGTAGACCTCTTCGCCACTCCTGGCAACATGAAGTGTCCCCTCTTCTGCTCCAGAGCAGGTATTGGCAGGGCTTCTCTCAGCAATGCCCTCCTAATCACCTGGGAAAGGACACTCCTATACTCATTTCCTCCAGTGATCCACATCCCCAGAGCATTGCAGAAAATCAAGACAGAGGCGGCAACTGTCATCATGATAGCACCGGCCTGGCCGAGGCAAACGTGGCATCCACTCTTATACAGGATGTCGCTTGCACCATCCTGGACCCTCTCTCTCTATCCGTACCTTCTCTCTCAAGAGAGAAGCACTCTCCTGCACCTCAGACTGGACTCACTACATCTGACAGCATGGCTGCTAACTGGCTCAGAGAGGGAGAGATCAGCTCTTTCTATCAATGATTGACTTAACAATGAATTTTGTGAATCAACTGAAATAAACAGGTTTTTGTTGTATTTAAGTGTAAAAATGTTAATTCTAGTTTGCTCACCACACTACTTATTCTCTTAATATCACACAAATGTGCCTGTATTCATCATAAATGTTGGAGAGTATGTATTAATATATTTTTTTAATTTTAGGAAATTCTAGTATACAGCCTTCAATCAAGTGCCTCCGAATGATGAAACTATTCAAAGGCCCTGGCTCCTAAACTCATCATCAATTGGCTGTTTATTGTGTTTTCTGTGCAAATTGTTTTTTCTGAACAGCACATCTGCACTCGCCATGTGAGGATTTTAATCAGAGGGTCACATGGTGGACCTGGTGAACATGAAAGTTCTGCTGCACACCAACAAGTTTTCATCACTTATATGATACATTTATCAAAAACTCGAACCCTCGATAAACATGTAGGAGATGAATAAAATTTAAAAAAGAAATTACTGGACAGAAATGTTGAAGTGAGTCATAGTAAGAATAAAATTTCAGACAACAGGCGGTCTGGCACTGAGAGAGTCTAATGAAACCTTTGGCAGTCTTAATAATGGCAATCATCCCTTTGAGCACTTAGCACAGTTTGATTCTTGCTTAGTCTGCCACATCAACAAACATGGGAATGTTGGTCATGGCACAGCATCATATTTACCATTAACAATCTATGAAGATTTCATCAAACTCATAGCTAACAAGGCAAAACAGGACATTGTGGATGAGTTAAAATTGGTTAAGTATTTTTTCTTCAGTGGGGATTCCATGCCAGATATCTATCTATATATTTTAGAAATGTGTATGTTTGCTTGTGAGTCTGATCAAGAACTCCTCCTAAATGGTAAGATCTAAGACCACCAAAGTTGGTATGCCGCTTCCTCTTATTCTAACTTAAAGCAAAGTCTGGGTTTGGCTGTGCCAGGAAAATGGGAAGTGACAGGAATGAGACTGTTTTCCGTAACATGGAAAGGGAGGGGGCACAGAGAGGAGGGACGTGATACTGAGAGTGTACACTGGGGGCAGTGAGCACAGGGGATAGCTATAATGTAGAGTCACCTACAGATGGCAGCCACACCACCAGTAAAATGATCAGCAGGGCTGGAACTCACTATCTTGCCTGCCACCAGACCGGGTAAGTAGACCCCCCCGTCCCAAATTCTTTCCCCCCTCGGCCTTTGGTCACAGTGAGTAAACACCTGGCGTCTGGGGGAACTGGCAGGAGCAGAAGGCACTTGGCAGCCGGGGCACTGAAGGGAGAGAAGGTCCCACTAGCCAGGGAGGGGAGAGAAAGCCACACCAGATGGGACCCCCCCAAGCTCCTCCTTACCCCTAGTCTTCAGTCTCACACCCCCAAGTTTCTGTTCTGCCCCACGAACATCCTTTCCCTAACTTCTGCACCCCCCACACTGCCAGCCCTCTGCCCTGAAGGACCCAGGCATCACATGTGGGTAAGCAGTTCCACCAGCATGGGCCGGCTTCCCAAATGTGCAGCCTACCGAGGACACTGCTACCACAATTCTATGACTTGGGGTGCAGAAGCATGCAAACACCTAAAGTGGAAGACCCACAGGGACACTCCTCGAAGAAGAACCATGAATCAATGGAAGATTGCACTAATGACAACATTCTGGAGTCGTATTCTTACAAGAATCAACAAAACAAGTCTACTTTTGCAGTCTGACGCAGTGGACTTACAAAGAACGGTGACACTGCTGAAGTCACTATGGGTAAGTCTACACTACAAATTTAATTCGAACTAACGGATGTTAGTTCGAATTAACTTTCAGAGGCGCTACACTAGCGCTCCGCTAGTTCGAACTTAATTCGAACTAGCGGAGCGCTTAGTTCGAACTAGGTAAACCTCATTTTATGAGGATTAAGCCTAGGTCGAACTTACTAGTTCGAATTAAGGGCTGTGTAGCCCCTTAATTCGAACTAGTGGGAGGCTAGCCCTCCCCAGCTTTCCCTGGTGTTCACTCTGGGCACCACCAGGGAAACTCTACTGCCTCCCTCCGGGCCCCAGACCCCTTAAAGGGGCACGGGCTGGCTACGGTGCCCGTGCCAGGTGCAAGCCTGCCAGCACCCAGCCAGCAGACCCTGCACCTGGCACGCCATGAGCCAGCCACTTGATGCCCCCCCAGCCCTCCGCCTCTTCCCAGGACCAGGCTGGCGGCTCTCGGGAGCCTGGCCAGGACCACAAGAGGTGGGTACACGCCTGCTCTAGTGCAGACATCATGGACCTCGTCCATGAACTCCTCACTAGGCACAGGAAAGTGGCCGTCTAGGGCAGAATAGCTGCCAGCCTGGCCACCCAGGAGCTGGTGTGCATGAAAATCAAGAGCCAGCTGTCATCCTGCCATAAATCCTTGCTAATTACCTGTAGTGGGATGTGAATGAAAGAATCCAGGGTATGTGTTGGGTGGGGGAGGGGGGTCCCACCAGTGTCTTCCAGAGACCTTAAACCCATCCTGTAGCAGGTGTAGCCCCAGTTTTCCTAGCTCTGACACACACTCTCCCTTGCTTTGCAGGCTCTGCACAAAGTTGTGCCAGAGCTCCTAGATGCCATGCTGGCAGAGATCCCAGACACAGTCAGGCTCCACTACATCTTAGTGGTGAGTCCCATGAGGTAGGGGCCAATTTTAGCTTAACTCTTAAGAGGACAGGTAAGAAAAGACTGGAAGATCCATTTTCCAGTCTGTCCTCCTAGCTGGGCCCACAGTGGGCTATCCTTGGTTAGAGCAGTCGGTGCAACGCAGTGTCAGGTCCCTCCTCCTTGAAGGACAGAGGAAGGAGCTAGGACTTCAAGGCAGAGCGCTCCCTGCTTCTGTTGCGCACTAAGCACTGGGCCCCTCGCTGGCTTGGGAAATGAGAGTCTGAATCCTCTCCCCCCTTCCCATGAGATGGTCCTCAGAGAAGAGGCATGAGCTCCTTCCTAGAGAAACAGGAGGACCCTAGGTAATCAGCCCTTCTCTCCCATGGGCAGATTCCTGAGGGGACTGTGCTCAGTCACTCCCTTCATCCCACCAAGGACTTGAGAACTGGGGAGGGGCAAGGGATCTGTCTCCTTCCTGTGGAACCATTCAGGAATCAGGAGTTCTGGGAGGATGGGACTAGCCCCAACACTGAACATTGGCCCAGTCTAGCGAGACACTGACAAGTTGTGGCCTGCAGGATACAAGCATCATCCTGGGGGCAACAATCCTCTTCTAAAGCTCTGCGATCAATGACTCAGCTACTCCACCCTGCACACAATGTCTCAGCCTTGTGGGGATGGGGAGGGGCTCATTTGCACAGCAACTGCACCTGCCCATTGATCCTGACCTGCCTCCTTCTCTGCATAGCACATTAACTTCTGGCTCATGCCCAGGGTGTCCCAGGAGAGAGCCAGGTCAAAAGGAGAAGCACAGCCCTGTTCTGATTAATCATCACTAAGGCCGCAATTCTTTCATGGCAGTTGTGGATGTCCCAGATTCTGTGACTTTCCATGACCTCTATAGCAGTTGACTTCAGGTCCGCCCAATGAGCTGCTCCCAGGGCCAACTGGTTGGATGCAACATGGCCAGCCACATCAGCTACTGCTGGAGAAACCCAGACCCGATGCTCTGGCAGTCCCTGAAACCAGCTGATGCTTGCGAGGCCTGGAGCAGCTGGCTCCGGGGACCACATAAGAAGCAGCTGGTGTGGCGGGAGCCATGGACGGCCTGAGCAGCAGTCCTGGGTTTGGCCACAGAGCCAGCCATACTGGCTGCTGCTCAGGTGGTCCCATGAAGCTGGTGCTGAGGACTGCATAAGCAGTAGCTAGCTTGGTTGGTTCTGGTTACTGCTCGAGCAGCAGTCCTGAGGATGCACTGAGGACCTCCCACGCAGCCCCAGGGATGCTGGGAAGCCATCTGAGGAGGAGTCCCTTAGAAACAGTGGCTGTGAGGCAGCAGAGCTCCCCGCTTCCCTTCCCCTTCCCAAGCGTTGGAGGCCCAGATTTAGAGAATCAGTCAGGGGTATTTTTAGAAGAAGTCATGGTCGCAGCCCATGAATTTTTATTTATTGCCCCTGGTATTTCCCACAAATACCAATGACTAAATCTTAGTCTTAACTATCACCCTCCCTGAGTTTGACGTAAATGACCTATGACCCCAGCTTCCTGAATCTAGGCATTGACGGTCTGGCTCCAACAGGCTGTAGGATCTGCTGCTGGGGGTTAGAAGTATTCTACCTTGGGAGGCAGCATCAGAGCAGGGAGAGAAGCGTGAGTCACAATCTTCTTTTCCTGGTTAAACAGTTGACCCTGGACTCCCATACTCCAGCCCCTGCTCTAGTAAGATTTGGGCTTGGCCTTGGGCCCCTCCTCATCCTGGAGAACCAAGGGTCATGAAGGATCTCGTACACATCTCTTTGCTCCAGGCTCCCACGGGGGCAGAGAGAACTAAGGGTCTAGGTTTTAGCTCCTCTGGAAGGACACTGGCACCAAAACCAGAATGACAAACCAGACAAATGCATCTCTCTCCTAAGACTGACCACACATGAAGATGAAGACCTATGGTGCTGGGACTGGCACCTGGATAGCAGGCTCCTGGAACATAGCCAGCGTAGGGAATGTAAGGCTGTTCTGTCAGAGTGTTGCAGAACTTCAGGGTGTGGGGCTGGCTAGGTCTCCCTGAAGTGGCTGCATCCTGGAGATTGTACAAATTTCTGCTTATTTCCAGGGCTGAAACCTCACTAATGGCCGTGGTTTCCACGTGTTCCATGGATCCATTCCTATGAGACATGAAAAGAATCACTGGGTTGGTGACTTACTGCTGGACTGTGTCTCTTTGGATCTGGCTCCTGTCCCTGTCTTCCTAGCTGACTCCTGATTATCTGAGAGGGGAGGCTCTGGGTCCATGAGTGGACAGGACATTCCTAGCTATTGTTTGTTGGATTCTGTGTTCCCTGTGAAAACTGAGAAAGGGGGCAGGGTTTGCTAAGTGCCATTGCAAGTCAAGAAGCAGAATCTTTCACCAAAGACTACTATGTAGTGGGGTCACAATGACCACGTGGGGCTGCAGTTTGGATTTCTCTCAGAACAAATCTATGAGCTGCAGACACCAGACCCAATTAGTAGAGAAATCACTGAGGGGAGAGAGGAATAGACCATTGGTCTGTCATCTCTAGAAGCCTCATACCCCAGCATCAATTTCCCAAAAGTACCTATGCTAGAGGCAATAGAGGGTCTGCTAACATCTTGGGCTATGTCTATACGGCACGCTTATTTCGAAATAGCATGTCTACACAGCAAATGCCCATCGAAATAGTGCTGAGCTATTTCAAAATAGGGCGTCCACACAGATGGGAAGCAGAATCACATCTAAGGCCATCTGGAAGCACTTCAGGAAGGGCATGAGAGCAGCACTCACTTTCTAGAGCTGCTTCCTGAGGCTATCTGAGGCTTGAGCTTAAAGGGAACCCCGTTGCACAGCCATGTCTCTGCTTCTCCTACTTGCCTACTTCTGCCATGTGGAATCAAGCACTTGGCACCGCCGGTACAGGTGCACTTTAAAGTACCTAGGGTACAGACGCAAATAGCGGTAGGGAGCTACACAGCACTGCCTCCCCGGATTGTGGTATTGAGGTTCTTGACTAAGGCAGAACTTGTAGTTCCATCGGCACCATGCTCACCATTACAGTATTTGGTACCGATGGAACACTACACTCAGATACTCGCTATTTTCCTCGACACCAATCTCACAGACATCCACCAGATACAGTGAGGACAAGGAGGAACAGTCCAAGGGACGGCACAGAGCCCTCCACAGGCAGGAGTACAACACCAGCAAATGCAGACATGGCAGTGTTACCGTGGTTTGAGCAATTACTGAATGTTATACAAGATGGAGTCTGTTTGGGTTCCATTTTGAGGTGTTACCTCAGAAGCTCATTTCCTGTCAAAATCAGTTAGGTGCACACCACCACACAGCCTCTGCACCCCTCTCTACCAAAGGTGCACACAACCCTACCCTCTGCACTCAACCCTCTACGCTGTGCACACAGTCAATCTATGCACTCTGCCCCATCACTTACTGCACATGACCCCCCATATTCTGCACCCAGCTCCCTGTCATGATTTTCCCACCTCAGAGAGCTTATAAACCTATCTCTGAGGGGAGCTTGGGTTCGTCACTGTCCGTCCATAGCCCTGTCAACGTGTGTCTATCTGTCTCCCGTGACGTTCCATTTCCCCATATTCGTGGATACAGGATTAAGATTGGAAAGCCCAGGCCTTGGTGTATCGACCGCCGTGGGTGTGGGAATACCCCATCCATTGGATTTGGACTTGGACTTTTATACTTACTTCCACCCTCACTCACTGGATTGGCTCACGGAGTCGCAGAACTGGTGAGAACCATATCCAGAGGGAACACTCCACGAGAGACGAGGATCCATCAACTCGAGGGTCCGTTCCAGCTGATCGGTTCATTTCTGCGAGGGATCTCCCTGCTGTCCTCCCCCAAGGCTTTCAATTAGCTACGGGGTAGTAGGTCGCAGGCCTCAATCGCTGCCTCCTTCCATTGTAAAGTATTACCTTTTGTATCGGGGATCTGTCTATCTTCTCTCTCTTCTAGGGATAGGGTGGAATCGTTACTACTACTTATTGCTGTTGTGCTTTTATCTTTCAAATACATGGTTTGGCCCTAAACTTGTATATTTGTCTGATTTGTGACAATCAATCCAGCAGTGATAGAGATACGTAACACCAGGCCGGATTTGCTCTTCTGTGCAGAGACACCCTAATACTCTTACATTCCCTAAATGGCCACAGATTAATTGGATTACCTGAGTCTCTGGGGTAACAGCAGATGGCATAGTGGATGCCTCCACCAATCCCACCACATTGGGCATATTGGGATCCTTGGGGATCTTATGGAACCCAACACTTCCGAAACAATATACCGGTCCTAAAGACACAGTCAACTGACATGAACACTCAGAGGAAAACTGACTAGGACCAAAGTGACCATGACAGTGAATCATCCATGGAGGAGGGCACCCAGGATTCCTGTATCCTGCCCAACACCTCCTACTCCACAACTGAAGAATACAGTCTCCCCATATCACCACTGAAAGGGGATGACTCCAGGAAGATCCAAGACTTGTTCAGGAGGGTGGCAGACACACTTGCCATAAAACTCTCCAACATCATGCAGATCAAACACAAATTTACCAGCATACTCAGTTTACCTCAATATCACAGGATGGTTTTACCAATGAATGAAGACTTGATGGATCCTGCCATTTGGAAGACCCCAGCATCAGTGCCTTCAACGTCAAAAAAGTTCGACAAGAAATATTATGTCACCCCCTCTGAGGTCGAATTTCTATTCTTTCACCTGGCCCCAAATTCACACGTGGTCGAAGCAGCTAACCAGAGGGGTAAACAACAACAACAGTACCCCAGGACACCTGGTTGTGATAAAGAGATTAAAAGGCTGGACACAATGAGGAACAAGGCATACTCAGCAGCCTTCCTCTAACTAAGAATCGCAAATTATGTGACTCTACTCGCCAAATACTCAACGTTTGAATTATTCAGTCCTTTTATTCAATATATACCAGAGGATGTGAGAGAACAATTCGAATTAAATTTCAGAGAGGGTTCACTGATCTCTCTAACAGCTTTACAGGCAGCTTTAGACACTGCTGACAGCTGACAGGTCCATGGCATCTATGGTAGTAATGCAATGGATGTCGTGGCTGCGGATGCTGGGGTTCCCCAGGGAGGCTCAAGTGAATATCGAAGACCTTCCATTCGAAGGGGACAAGCTCTTTGCAGAGGCAACAAACTCAGCCCTCCACACAGTAAAGGATTCCAGAGCAACGTTCCATACCTTAGGAATACAGCTGCCTGGAGCCAAGCAAAAACAATACAAACAGTATAACTACAACCAAAGGTTCAGAGTGCGGGGGTACATGCAACTACAAAGGTCCTACAACAAGAGGCGCATGCAACAAAAACATCGCAGACAACCAAACGAACGATCATCCACTCAGACATCCACTTCACGTCAGCAGATTTGAGGAGTTGGTCGAGGGTTGGACGACACCCCCCCAGTCTCACAGTGCAGGAAAATCCAAGCAAAGAAACAATTGGAAACAGACTCACTGCATTCTACCTGGCATGGACAACCATCATATCGGACCAATGAATACTGGAAATAATATGAAACCGATACTGCATATCATTCACAGGAGTTCCACACCCCTTCCCTGTCCCTCTTCAGGGACCTCTCTCAAGAGCTGGCCTCCTGCAAGAAGCACAGTGCTTCATGGAACTAGGGGCCATAGAGGAGGAACCCAGCAATTACAGAGGGAAGGGTTTTACTCCCAGTACTTTCTAACTACCAAGAAATTGGGGCGGGGGGTGGAGACCCATTTTAGATCTCTAGGGCCTCAATTGGTTTATCAAGTACCAACAATTCAGGATGGTCACGTTGGTGAAGATTATACCTGCCTTAGAAAAAGGAGCATGGCTAGCTACCCTCAACCTCAAGGATGCATATTTCTATGTATCTATTCATCCAGCTCACAGAAGATTCCTCAGGTTCACCATCAAAGACTTAAACTATCAGTACAGGGTCCTCCCCTTTGGACTGTGCATGGCACCCAGAGTTTTTTCCAAAGTCCTGTCCATGGTAACAGCACAGCTGCGAAGGAAACGAATAAACAACTTTCTATATCTTGACGATTGCCCGATCATGGCATCAACCTATGGCGACGTGGAATGATCCCTGGAACCAACAAGAACATTGTTCGACATGCTGGGCCTCTTACTGAACCTGGACAAGTGCACCCTTATTCCGACACAGACATTGGAGGTTATAGGGGCACAGCCTCATTGACAACCCACAGGTAGTTAAGAATGAGCGATTTGATCGTACCCATACCAAGTTGTATGCACACCACGGCATGGACATGCCTGAAAATACTAGGGCACATGTCCGTGTCCACGTTCATAATCCTCAATGCTTGATTACATATGAGGCTATTCCAGGCATGGCTACACACCGTGTACTGCCCCAGACACCATCCGCTCCACATGACAATCCCTGTGCCCATAAAGGTCAAGGACACCCTAAGCTGGTGGACAGACATAAACAATGTCTGCACAGGACTTCCATTCCAAATGCTGCCTCCATATGTCACTATCATGACGGATGGGATGGGATGGGATGGGATGGGATGGGACACAGATGGGGATGTGGGTTCCATCTATTGTCCCCCCCCCCTCACAGTTGGGGAAGCCCAGGGCTGCAAATCAGACCAGGATGGGGTCCAGATCTCCCAGGTGGATGACCCTGCGCAGACAGGCGGAGGTTCTCAATGATGAGCTGGAGTCGAGCTCATGCAGGACCATGAAAACAGCCTGTAGAAACTGCTGCAGAAACTGCAGCATGACAGTGTGGGGCCATCACATACTCGTTTTATGTATGTTTTATGTCTTTGGAAATATATTCCAAGAGGGACAGAGAAAATCATTCTTCCAACAGGCCATTTATGACCCCCTGCTACAAATCATCTAGGCCGGGCTGGTCCTAGTATTCCATTGTGGGGAAACTGACCAGCTACTGGGGGGTTGAGATAAAGTGCTGGATTAAATTTAAGAGTCTGGAGTTGGGCCTTTTGCCTTTAGACCAGGGAAAGTCATTCCCAGCCTATTGCCATTCATAGCAACAAGCCTGGAGGTGAATGAGAGTCAGAGCAGGTACCATTAGGTGGGGAAAAGTATTCACCTCCATGGCCAGCATGGAGCCAGCTTGTCCCCAGTAAGGCTATTTAATTACAAGTGTAATATCACTAGTAAAAATTGCCATTGCTCATGGTAAGTCAGAAAGGTCCATAAGTGACATCTACAAGCCTTTCTTACCCCACTGGGCCTGACCCAATTTCCAGTGGCCTAGTGTCCATGCACCAGCTACCATCCAGAATTACTCCCATCACTGGCAGCCTGGGATGCCAAGGACTGATTGGCAATGGTGTCTGACCAAGCAGGGCTGAGGCACATAGGCGGAGAAGCATGTTGTGCTAGCAGGCTGAGCCTGCTCTAGAGAGAACAGGAGGATTCAGTCAGCAGGGCTGCCATCCTGTAGCTTCTACATTAGTCACTGGGGTGACCTGGGAAAAGGTCTCAACTTCCTGCATCACACTTCACTGCTGCCAGAATCCCTTCTGCTCCTGCTGCTAGTGCCACCTACCCTACCTAGTTGGTGCTGGGGGAGCAGAAGGTTCTCAGCACTTGAGGGCTGTGTCTACATTGGCCCCTATTCCGTAATAGGGATGCAAATGTAGCACTTGGGAAGAGGCAAATCCGCGGGGGATTTAAATATCCCCCGCGGCATTTGCATTAACATGGCTGCCGCTTTTTTCCGGCTTGTAGATATTCAAGTAGGAATAAGAGATCCTCCGGAAAAGAGCTTATTTTCCGGAGGATCGCGTCCAGACTGGTGCTTTTCTTCGGCTTATCTACAAGCCGGAAAAAAGCGGCAGCCATGTTAATGCAAATGCCGCGGGGGATGTTTAAATCCCCCGTGGATTTGCCTCTTCCCAAGTGCTACATTTGCATCCCTATTACGGAATAGGGGCCAATGTAGACACAGCCGAGCTGTGTCCCCAGGTGAGTTGGAGATGCAATAGCTGTCAGGAGCACTGAAGGAGAGGTGGTAGCAACTCACTCTTCAAGGTGCTATGGAATTGTTTGTGCAATTGTATATTGAGTAGATTAAAATCATGTATTAGAACAGATTGAACATGTATTAGCCTTTGAATATGTAAATCATCAACAACTGTATGGTTTAAAAATCAACCTGTGTTATTGTAAAACTGCACTGTTTGTTCCACTTTAAAATTTGATGCATATTCATGAGTTGTTGACAGTTGCTTTAATGAATATGTATGTGTTGAACAGTTGCTTAATGAATAATAATGTGTTATCTTTAAGAACCACTCATTTTAAAATTATGTAAAGTAGCATCCTCACTCACCCAATCAGTTTAAGAGAACCTTCATGCATAATGCATGAACCATGCCTATAAAAGACTTTGCTGAGCGTCAGTTGCTGTCGCGTCGGGGTGTTGGGCTTAGGCCTAGGTTTAGGTTTAGAGGGTGAAAGAGAGAGAGAGGGGATCGCGTATTGTTACAGGAGAATGATTGGTTTATAGTATGCCAAGTTAAGTTAAGAGTATAGGCCAGGCGGAAGGCTTGAGCCTATCAACGTAGGGTTAGGTTTAGGTAGTTTAGTTATTTTAGATAGTTTAGTTCACGTCGTCGAGACTGTTCGTCAGGTCACGTTGGTCAACGCATGTCGGCCGTCGTTGAGCCTGTACGTCGGGCGCGTCACGTGGTAGATAGGGTTTTATTTTAGGATAAGATTAGGTTAGGTTAGATAGAGTCTAGGTTGACTATCGTCTGATCCAGCTGCCCCGAAGAGCAGGAAGAGTCGTGACCAGCAGAAGGCGAAGTCATCGCACTCCACTCCAGCTGCTTCGTGAGACTCCTGGCTGTTCCTCTCCAACAGCCCGGAGGGACCTAAGGATCGAGATCACCAGCTTCGGCATCGTCAACCGTCATGGGACTCCTGGCTGTTCCCCTCTCGATGCCCGAAAGGACCAATGGATTGTAGGTCGCCAGCAACACCTCCATCATATCTGCGGCGTAGACTCTGGTAACCTTTATATGTTTGTTATTAATTTACTTGTTTGTTTGATGTTTTGAACAATACAGTCTTGTGGTTGAAATCTACCAAAATCTCAGTGTTAATTTCAAGTGCCACGTACCAATCTATATTAGAGAAACCCAATGACAGATGTGGGAGAGGGTCCGCATTTGTAATCTTCTTACATGTCAATTAGGCTAATTGGCATCAATTAGTTATATGTTACGCTTAGCCGGATTAACATCTCTGGTGAGGTAATAAAGGAAGGGTGTTGGCATTGGAGGTCACTAGAGAGAAAGACAATAGTCCATCCCCAGGCTCAGGAGGATAAATCTGACTCTGAAACATTGGCAGGGACTGGGTAGAAATGCTACTACCTCCAAATGTCATTAATTCTCCCTGATTTCTAGGGGGCATCTGAGTCTCTGAGAGGCTCTACTTCTCTTGAAGAATGAGGATGTCATAGCCAAAAAGATGTACCAGTTCCACAACATCTGTTCATTTCACCAACTGTCCAAGGTGCTGTAGAGACCGTGCCTTTTAGGATACCTGTCAGGGGGCTAGTAGAGGATGGAGAGCAATCTTGGACCACTGTGGGCCTGCACCACAGCACCTGTGTAACCTGTTCCAGCTGGAGGAGGAGTTTAAAAGGTAGCTAGAAAGCTCAGAAGTGGGGAAGACAGCAGGGAACAAGAGCCTTACTTCAGGAACTCCTGACTAAGGGTGCAGCAGGAGTCCTGGCTGCAAGAGAAATTCTGATAGCAACAGCTACCCTGGGCCTCAGATGAAGGACTAGGGAACCCTTCACATTAACTTCTGGAGGATCATGGGCAGGGCCAGCTTTAGGAAGTGTGAGGCCCAGTTTGAACAATTTCGATGGGGCCCCACAGCAATTTTGGTTAAGTAAAAAAAAAAAAAACCACACACACACCACAGCACAAAAAAATCCCCCGCCAACACACACACACACACACACACACACACTGTGCTAAACTCACACGGCCGATGCACTCCTCCTCTGGGGCCAGCAGCAGATTAGTTTAATTTTTTGGTGGTGCCCCATTAGCCACACCCCTTGGCCCCCATTAGCCAGGCCTCTGGAGGCAACACGCTCGGAGCAAAATGGACACATGACCAGAAGTAAAAGGTGTCATGTCACCCCTCTCGAAGGACATTTCCCCACCATCCTCCTACCAACAGGGATTAGTTTGGCCCCCACCAAACCCCCCTAATGCAACTATCCTGCAGTTGCATTAACCCAATGTGTGTGACATTAACTCGGGGGCAGAGAGACTGGGGGAAGTGTTCCCTCTAAGGCTATGTCTACACTCGCGGCTTCTTACGCAAGTACAGCCGTTCTTGCGCAAGAACCCACAGAGCAGCCACACTGCCCACCTGCTCTTGCGCAAGGAAATTTACAGCATGGCATGGTAAGAGAGGGTGTCTTGTGCAAGAGCTACGCTCTTTTCTAACAGATGTAAGCTCTCTTGCACAAGAGGGCACTGTGGATGCTCGGCAGGAATTTCTTGTGCAAGAAACCCCTATGGCTAAAATGGCCATCGGAGCTTTCTTGCTCAAGAGATTGTCCACACTGCCATGGATGCTCTTGCGCAAAAGCACAGTTCGCACATGGCAGTGTGGACGTGTTCTTGCGCAAGAAGCTGCCAGTGTAGACATAGCCTAAGAGTTTCCTCTCATGAGCAGAATGGATTTTGTGTTGTGCAACTGTACTGAGTTCATGTGGCTTGTTTGGATGTGCCACCAGAGGCATAGCGAGGATGTTATGCGCCCGGGGGCAAAGGAAAAATTTGCCCCTCCCCCCGCCGCCATGTGGCACGGCCCCAAACCTGGTGCATAGCTGAGGGGAACTTGTACCGCATCTTCTCCCACCCCCTACAGTTTTGGTCCGGGCTCCCACATGCACTAATCCTCCAGTGGAGACAGAGGAGGGTTGGGCTTGGAGCAGGGTCGGGCTTGGAGCAGAGAGGCAGGGAGGAGGCTCCAGCTGCCAGTGGCAGGCGGAGTAGGAGCACATGAGCTGAAGGGATAACGGGGGAAGCAGAATGGGACCATTATGGACCCCTCTAATCCATCCACACAGCTGGGTCTGGCCCCTTGCCTCCTATCAGGGTTGGCTATTGTGGACGGGGAATCTGGGAGTGGAAGAGTAGGTCTCTGGAGGTGGGGGGTTGCTGGGCAGTGAGGGGGTGGGAGGTGCTCGGCAGTGGGGAAGGTTTGTATGTTTTGGGGTGCTGGGGAGTGGGAGGGGTTTGGGGGCACTGGGCAATGGGGAGATCTGTGTGAGTTGGGGGCTGTGCAGTGAGGGAGATCTATGTGTGTCGGGGTGCTGCAACGCGTGGGGGGTCTGTGCGGGACACTGGGCAGTGAAGGGATCTGTGGGGGGGCCTCTGGGTGGGTGGGGGTGTGCTGGGCATAGCGGTCTGTGGGAGGGCACTGGGCGTAGGGATTTGTGGGGGTCTCTGGGTGGTGTGGCACTGGGTGTAGGGGGTCAGAGGGGTGCTGGGCATGGTGCGGCATGGGCCCGCCCCCAAGGGGAAGAAGCATGATGGCCACAGTGCAGGGCCGGGTGGGCCAGTGTGCGTCTGGCAGCTGCCAGTTTGTAAACAGTGCCCTTGTGCTGGGCTGGGTGGAGCAAGGCTGTCCCTGCCGTGCCATGACTCATCTCCTATTGCCCCTGGCCAGCCTCTCACTCTGAGGACTCTGCCCCATGTCCCTATTGTCCCCATGGGGACCCACAAATACGTTTCGCACTGGGACCACAAAAGGTTAACCTGGCCCTGTTTGGGGTGCAGGCTCTGGGACGGAGTTTGGGTGCAGGAGGGGTGCAGGCTTTGGGGAGTTTGGGTGAGGGGTGCAGGCTCTGACCTGGGGCAAGGGATTGGGGTACAGGAAGGGGTGTGGATATTTGGGCTCTGGGAAGGAGTTTAGCACCTCAGCATATGATATAAGAGAAAGGAGCTGCAGTGACTTCATAGAGACATAGAAACTGAGAGAAGACTCTTAAATACTCCCAACGTGAGAGGCAGCGTTTGAGGGAGGGTCTGTCTGCACAATATTTCACAGCATTCAGTCTCCTGGCTGTAGCAGGAAGGTAGCCCTGTAGCACTTGTATACGATAGAGAGCAGCTGCGGCGTCTAAGCACTGACAGTCTAGGAACTGGGAGGCCTGTGCCTTTAAGAACACAACCCCAGGAACCCGCCCTCTGCTCCGGTGCTGACATGCAGCGTCCTGTGAGGAGACCGAGGAAAGCCTTTGCATCCCTCGCAGCCTGCTACTTACAAGCACAGCAGGTGGCTCATCCTGTGGGGTAACTGTTCCTCCCTAAATGGAAGTTTTGTCCCCGCACAAGGTCTGGCAGCGTCCCGTCCCGGACTTAACCCCGGCTACCACCCCTCACCTCCGATTCTTTCCCTTCGGCCCCTCTTCTGCCGCTACCTACAGTAGCTTGATCCCCCCCAATCGGTAAATTTCTGCCCCCTGCTCAGACCCTGACACCCCTCCCACTGCAATATGCCCCCCTTAATCCTTTTAAACCCCTCCAAAGAGGAGGCAGCAAATCGTAAGTAGAAGTGAGGGCAGAGAGAGGGCAGTGGCGACAACGAAGGTTACTGAGTATGCTCAGTTTGGGTGCGCATGCTCAGTGCACCCAAAGTCGGGAATTCGGAGAGGGAGGTTTTTCTGTCGTTACACCAGCACTTCTGGGTTCAGGGGCACAGGGCCCCTTTAAGCGCGGGGCCCGATTTGACCGAATCGGTTGAATCAGCCTAAGGCCAGCCCTGATCATGGGTGAGGCATCTGACCACATGCCCAATGAAGAGGGAGGGTCCAGGCTCCCATACCATCCATGCGTTTCATGGAAGAGATATAAAATCCTTTTCCCTCTCTTGGAGAAGAAGGGAGGATAGAGACGTTGTAAGCACTGAGTCAATGAAGCACTATTCACAGGCAACCAGATATGATTGAAGATCTTTTTTTGGGTGTGGAGATATTGAAATATAAATATTTTGTTGGATTTTCTTCCCCCAGAAGTGGGAAACTTAACTGGTGTCCTGGCCAAAGAGCCAAGTCACTTCCTACCCAAAGGTGAATGAAATAGCTTTGGAGTGATTGCTGGTGAAGGAGTCCAGACACAGGGGAGAGTTGAGACCCATTGACCTAACCTCTAGTTGGCACCACCAGTAGTCCAGCCCCCATCACAATTTGGCAGAGAAAACAAGCAATGTCCCATACCTACTGTAAGGCCTAAAAAGCAAAAAGGGAGGTATGATAAAATATTTAAGTGGCTGTTTGATAACCAACTACAGACAGCCCAACAGCAGCAGCACCAGTGCCAGCTGTTCCAACAAATGGCCACATAGGAACAACGGGCGATACATCAATAACAGGAGTGTTTTCAGAAGTTGGCCTCGAAGCAATAAGAAAAGCACCAATGTCTAGTCTAACAATTATTGACTCTTAGGGTGTGTCTAGAATATAGGGTTTTGTTGATCTGCGTCTACACTGCCGCTGAGTTCTGTCGACATAAAGTCGACAGAACTCGGCAATTTTGTCGACGCCGGTAAACCTCATTCTACGAGGAATAACGCCTTTGTCGACGGAGTTCTGTCGACAGAAGGTAAGTGTGGACGCAGGGGAGACTTTATTTCGACAGTAAAGGCCTCCAGGAAGAAGCCTTGGAGGACATGCCTGCCACTGCTTTCAACTCTATTGTTCCTGCCTTTAGCCATCTTTAAAAGGCACAGGCACCCAGGATCAGCATTCTGGCAGCAAGCCAGCTCCAGACAGGACCCTGACTGCGCAGCTCTTTCCAGTAAGGCAAGCCGGAGCCATGTCGCAGGGACAAGCCACCCAAGACTCCCCTGGCCCTTCAAAGGACACATCCCCCCAGGAAATCGGGCACAAAATGCCAGACACCCTCCTGGTCAAGGCCCGAGATCAAAGCCCTCCTGGAGCAGTTGGCTGAGGAGAAGGCTCTTCAGCTACCACAGTTCAGGCACAGGAACGCAGACATATATTCCAGAATGGCTGATGGCCTGCCAGGAAAGGCCACCACCCCCGCACGGCACTGCAGGTCAGGGCCAAGGTAAAGGAGCTGAGGCAGGGGTACATCAGAGCCCATGAGCGCAGCTCCTGCTCTGGGGAAAGGGCACACAGTCAGGGCAGGGTGTGTGTGTGTGAGTGTGTGTGTATGTTACCAAGAAAAAGGTTTAACGTCTGTGACTTTACTGCTAGGACCAGGGTCCCATCGCAGAGGGCAGCCAATAGGCTGACAGACGCCCTGAGTATAGGAAGAGCTTATTACTTCTCAGATTTTAGCTGCTAGGATACAGCATCCCTTCGCAGCGGGCAGTCTAGGGAAGACTGAGAGATGCCCACCGGATCTGTTACCTGGGAGTGACACGATCCAAATGCCCAAGCTCTTCCTATACCTGTTCCTTAAGACCGGCTGAAGTTCTTTTAAATTGTGCTTGGTTCTGTTACAGCAACTGAAGGAGTCAGGTTAAAGCTTAAACAGTTACAGGTTTATTAAAGAAGCTTATAAATCATATGGTTACAATGGCTATTGCTCTATTTCTTAACTGCTAGCAAATATAGATCTTAAAAATGGTTACAAAGAAAATAAAGATAAAAAATAGAAATAACGGTACCAAGTGACAGCTTAATCTTTAAAGAGCTCTAAGTCTATGTCTACACTTAAGACAAAGGACCACATCCAGGTACAATTTTTACCCCCTTCTGTGCCTCTCGACTCCAGCGGGTCAAGCCAGGGCCGGTCCCTCAATTCCTAGAAAAGACGAATACGAGGTGGGTGTCCCTGTGGAACCCTGGGAGGTCAAAAACCTAACCCGACCAGCAGATAGATGGTAGATTGACACTCAGAGTAAATGTGCTGCTGGACCCATCTTTATACCTCTGGGAGCCCGTATCCTCTTTCTTATCTTAAGATGCCAAATTGTACTGGTCCATTTCTGTGGCACCAGTTCTTACAAGCAAGTTTCAACTTAATTTACACTTGCAAGAGAGATAACAAAATTGTGAGTACTACACATTTTTTTTTACTGGGCGAGAGATTCCTCCCCCCGTGGACGGCTGTGTGTTCGTATCAATATGGGTTTTAGTCAAGGGCACTCCTCGGCAGCCTTTTGGTCAGCAATTGGCATATCTCTGTTTACAGCCATTCAGAGTCACAGCAGCCTGCATATCCTGAGCCTCCTGCTCAAGGCTTTTACTGCTCTGTGTGCCCTGCATGCTCCAGGCAAGCAAAGATGGATGTTACAGGGGGGGTTCCTGTCTGGCTACACACACTCCTGTGCCTACTACGAGGACCTGGACAGGATCCTGGGGGCAGGGGAACCCTTGCGTCCCGAGCGGCTTGTGGAGTCTGGCTTGGGAGACCCCTGTGCAGCAGTGGCCGCAACTCCAGCCAGACGACTCGGAGCTCCAAGAGGAGGAGGAGGAGGAAGACAGCACCCGGAGCACCCAGGAACCAGACGCCCAGATGCAGAAGGCCTCCCAGGCAACTTCAGACACCGGGGAGGGAACATCAGGTGAGTGCTGTGAGGGTTCAACACACACCGGGCAGGGCAGGCGGGAGGAAAGTGGATGGTGCAGTGCTGTGACATATCATGTTGATCATAGCCTGGAGGGAAGGGGGGCACACCCATGGCCGCCCTCAGGGAGGGCCATCCTACCCCTGCACCCGAACGGCTGCTAGGCTCCACCTGATCCTGGCAGGCAGTGATGCCAGGTACAGGCATGGGTTGGGGACGCTGGGATTGCCTCACAGCTGCAGTCCTCTCAGCACTCTGCGGGAACCCCAACCGTGGCCTAACACTTGTCTGTGCTGCTCGGGGGGAGAGGGGGCAGGATGGTGGCCTACTCACCTTCTGGGCTCCAGGGAGGCCATGGCTGCTGGCCAGGCCACACCATGCCTTACTGAGACCCACATGAGCATCCTCTGACCCTAGAACAGGCACTGCCTGGTGACAAGAAGGAGGGCATGCCCTCGCAGGGAAAGTATGAGCATGGATGACTGACGACTTTTCCCTCTTGTCCTCCACAGCCGGACCAGCTGACCAGGAGGGGGGCGCCACACCTGTCCCACCATCCAGATGGCCGCAGGGAACTCGTCGGCACTGATGCACCTATATAGACCTGGTGTGCCAGCACATCTCAGTCCTGCAATGGATGCAGGACTCAATGGACAGGAGGATGGAGGCAGAGGCCTCTGCAGCCAAACTGCCAGGGGCTCTTCCTTCAGGCAGCCCCCTCAGCCAGGCAGCCAGTGCCAGCGAGCCGTCCCCTGCCCAGTCCCCCAGCACCCAGGGGCCATCCAGGGGCCGTAGACGGCGCGCACCCTCCTGGTCTAGTGCAGAGGTCATGGACCTCATTGAGGTTTGGGGGCAGGCCCCCAACCTCCATGATCTCCGCACTAGGAGGAGGAATGCAGCTGCCACCATGGCCCAAAAGGGACACAGGCGCACGCAAGAGCAGGTGCGCCTGAAAATAAAACAGCTGCGGCAGGCGTACGCCAGGGCCACCAGGGGCAGCACCGCAGCAGGGGCTGCCACCTGCCCCTACTTCCCCGCCCTCAACCGACTCTTGGGGGGTGGGGCAGTCTGCTCCAGCCCAGGAGACAGCGAGCTGGGACCGGAGGGCCCTGACTCGGGCACACCAGAAGAGACACCACAAGGAGTTCCAGCACTGGAGTCGGCAGGGTCGTCCAGGGAGACCATACCGGGTAAGTAGTTCAAATTAATTAGTTTGGGGGGAGGAGGCGGGAGGGAGACCAGGGGCTGCGCGCATGGGCCATCCCTCCCACAGATCATGCAGACACCTGTGCACGTGTGAGCATGTGCCATGCCACTCTTGGGCAGGTGGCTCCAGCT
Organism: Pelodiscus sinensis; assembly: GCF_052426305.1. Taxonomy (NCBI): domain Eukaryota; kingdom Metazoa; phylum Chordata; order Testudines; family Trionychidae; genus Pelodiscus; species Pelodiscus sinensis. The sequence continues at coordinate 151,015,300 of NC_143053.1, forward strand.
GCGTGACATCCAGGGGCTGTGGCCCAATAGGCACATGCATGTGTGAAGAGACCTGACACGCTCCCGAACCCGGGGCGGGACCCAGCAGGATGCTTTTCCTTCACATGTCCCCTCTACACAGAGGCAGGAGACATCTCCCCCCCGCCCTGGCCACACTATACACAGCACAGGGGCATGGGTGCGGTCTTGGGGCAGCTCCTAGTCCTGGGGAGAGCCAGACATCCTGACCATGGCCTCTGTACAAGCACAATGGCTCTGACGGTGCAGGGCATGGTCACCCTCACGTCGTGGGGCGGGGGCTGGGCATCATCCACTGTGTCCCCAGGGAGAACTGACCACTTCTCCTCTTTCTCTACAGCTGCACCAGCTGCTCGTGCAGGCGCACCACCCTGCCCAGGACATGCTCCCGCACCCTCAGCCTGCTCCGGGCCACCACCATGGAGCAGGAGTACTGGGACCAGCACCTGGGGACCTTGCGAGCCCTGCACCTCACAGTGGAGACCTGGATGTGGGCAGACCTGCAGCTCCACCAGGAGCAGCTGGCTGAGGACTGAGCCAGAAATGCAAACCTGCAGGCCCTTCTGCAGAGCATGGTGTCCTGTGCTAGTCCTGAGCCTGCTGCCCCCACAACAACTGTCCCTCCTCCCACTCCTGCCCCCCCAACCACCTCTTCGTCCTCAACCCCCACACCCTCCTCCTCAAAGTCCACACCCCCCACCTCAACCTAGGAGGAGGAACGCAGCCATCTACGGCCTCATTGCGGCTACCATGGCCCGAAAGGGACACAGGCGCACCCAGGTGCAGGTGCGCCTGAAAGTTAAACAGCTGTGGCAGACATACGTCAGGGCCACCAGGGGCGGCCCTGCAGCAGGGGCTGCCACCTGTCCCTACTTCCCCGCCCTCGACCAACTTTTGGGGGCGGGGCGGTCCGTGCCAGCCTGGGAGGCAGCGAGCCCGGACCGGAGGGCCCTGACCCGGCACCCGGAGTCGGCAGCGTCGTCCAAGGAGGCCATACCGGGTAAGTGCCAGCACTGTCCCCTGCCCGGGGGGGAGGCGGGAAGGGAGACCAAGGACCGAGCGCGTGGGCCATGCCTCCCATGGATCACGCAGACACCTGTGCACATGCGAGCACATGCCATGCCACCCTTGGGCAGGTGGCTCCAGCTGCATGACACCCAGGGGCCGTGGCCCAATAGGCACATGCGTGTGTGAAGAGACCTGACACGCTCCCAACCCTGGGGCGGGACCCAGTAGGATGCTTTCACTTCACATACACCCTTTACACAGAGGCAGGGGACATCTCCCTCCCGCCCCGGACACACTATATACGGCACAGGGACATGGGTGCGGTTTTGGGGCAGCTCCCAGTCCCGGGGAGAGCCAGACATCCTGACCATGGCCTCTGTACAAGCACAACGGCTCTGACGGTGGAGGGCATGGTCACCCTCACGTCGCGGGGCAGGAGCTGGGCATTATCCACTGTGTCCCCCGGGAGAACTGACCACTTCTCTTGTTTCTCCACAGCTGCACTAGCTGTGCATGCAGGGAGCATCACCCCGTCCGGAACATCCTCCCGCACCCGAAGGCTCAGCAGGTTCACCGCAACACCGTAGGGGTACCGAGACCAGCACCTGGGGGCCCTGTGTAGAGCAGAATAGTGAAATAATGTAACAACTCCACAGTTGTGTAACAAATATGTAACCATCCAACTGCAAATATTGTAACCCAATGGAAGCAGATGCAACATCCAATGTATCACCATGTATAATGTATGTAAAATACAGGACTGATGTTATTCTAAGTCTGTATATGTCAATTCACCCATTCACAATGCATGTAAACTTGAATATGGAAAATTCTGCAATATCTCAAAATGGAGTCTGAAACTTCATTTTGAAAACCACAGAACTTTCTTTGGGCATCCATTTGAGGTTTGAATTCTATCACGTCCACAGGTAGCAGTTAGAGTTTAAAAATACCAACTCACCTACCTGTTGTAATTTGAATAAGCCATGAATATTCATTAGCATCTTACAACAGCCAATCAATTCAAACCACACTATGAGAGCATTTCTATTGACCAATCATTTTAAAATCAGAATGGTCATACATACGCATGAGCCCTGAGTATAAAAGCTTCTGCTACTCAGCAGTTACCTGATGCGTCGGGGCGTCGGGCTTAGGGATAGGTCTTAGGCTAAGAAAGAGAGAGAGAGAGAGAGAGAGAAAGCAAGGTTCTAGAGACTCTTGTCCTAGGTCTAGTATGAGTGAGGTCCTGTAAAGGTTATTTTCGGAGAAGCTGACAGAAGGTTATGCTTCCTCCAATTCAGTAAATTTAAGTCTTAGAGTTAGGCTGACGGAAGGTCAGACCTTTCTCCATTAGGTTAGTTTAGGTAGTATAGTATTTAGATAGGATAGTTATCGTCATCGAGACTGTACGTCAGGGTGTGTCGGTCCATGCGTGGTGGCCGTCATTGTGTCTGTTCGTCGGGCTCGTCGGTTTAGATAAGGTTTTTATTTTAGAGTAGGATTAGGGTAGTTAAGGTAAAGAGTCTAGTATCCATCACCTGATCCAGCCACACCGAAGCGCTGAGAAGGGATCGCGAGGACCAGGAGACTTTGTGGAAGACGAATCTACCGTCATCTATCTCTACTCACACTTTGAGGGATCACCTTGGCTGCTCCTCCCTGACGACTTCCAATTTGCCTGAAGGTTGTAGGTCACCAAAGTCGGGATCGGCCAGCGAGGGACACCCGGTTGTTCCTCCCCAAAGGCTTCCCAATTAGCCCAAGGGTTGAAGGTCGCCGGCAACTCGTCAATCGTCTCCATCGCCGCAGACTCTGTGTAGGTATAGGGACCTTGAGGGACTTCCCCTCCTGGTCCATGTAATGTAAAAGGGACTGCCCCTTGTATGTTGATTTGAGGTATTGTGTTGCCAAATTTACTATCTTTTCATAATATAGTCTTGTGGTTTTCAGTTTTAAAACACGACTCACGTTTTTATTTACGCGCCTTATTAAGCTAAGATCTGACATTCTCCGGTGATCAGATACGGAGTAGAGGGTTGCTACCTTAAGTACCATCCCTTGCGGATTGGTCGGGTTATTAAATTAACTCTCGGGAGGTTGTCCTTAAGACATCCTTCCTAATTCTGTCGACATATAGCTAACAGAATTTTGGCAACCGCGGCAGGACCCTCTCAGAGTGTCGTTTCATAGTTTTTATTTAAATTCACATACCTCAAATGAACATCAAGTGTGTGGCTTGTGGGTTGGTTCGGCTTTGTCGTTGGGGTTTTAGGTAGAAAGAGGGTAACAAGGAAGGGATAGGTATCCTTGGGCTGTGGACTGGCCACCCATAGTTTTGGGCCCTAGGAACCTCCAAACTGCCCAACATTTCCCTTAATCCCCGACCAGAAACGGTTGAGCCTTATTCAGGTTCCTGCCCCTTTAAGAGGCCTAGTAGATTAAGGTGTAGAGTTAAGTAGGTTCTCTTTGTTCGAACTTTCAGTATCGAAGTAAGAGATATTAAGTTAGGATAAGCTACGTCAGTGCCTCGAGATAAGTCTTAGTCCAGACTAGGAGTAGTCCGAAGTAAACAATTCGAGCCTGACGCTTAAAAAATATTTTTCAGCTTAAGCTAAGAGGCTTAGTGCCTTTGGGTAGTTTGGCTCGGAGTAGTCCGAACTGGGGATCCGGAACTCTCTGAAGATTTTTAGAGAGCCCCGCTTGGTCAACTGTACCAAGAGCCCGTGTGGTCCTATTTCGACCTAAGTCGGAAAAGATACTCAGGTCAAAATAGAAGTAGTTCAAGTTTAAATATTGAACTAAGAGGTTGGGCTCGGCTGCAGCGAGAAACCTCATTTTAAACCCCTTTAGAGGTTTTTCTTTGCCTCTGGGTTTAGAACGTTCATTACGCATCACGAACATTCAGTAGTGCTGCCATTTTGGGGCAGCCATTTTGTTTGGAACATTCCGGGTTAATTTGCATAAAGGTACTTTGCATACGGAATGTTCTTAAAGCGATTTGCATAAGTTTAATTTGCATTTGCAACGTTCCATCTTGGGTGGAACATTCAGGTGTTGCTTAGCAACTACCGCTTCACTGCGTGGAGCACCCCAAAGGTGCTGCGCAGCTTGGCTGTGCCACTTTATAAGTGTAGTACAGTAATTAAAAGCAGTTTTAAGATAAATTCTGTAGGGCAGTGGACTGATCAGCCTACTGTGCCTAATAATCACAGAATTTATAGGTTTTCTCCTGGTTTTGTGAGAAAGTGAGTAGCTCACAGGATCTAGGTATGGCATCCAAGAAAGTATCCTCAATCTACGGTGTGCAGGGCTGCAAGCCGGTGGAGCTGTCAAATAAAATGAAAACACCATCTTGACAAATGACCTGGTAGAGGGTATGATGGAACCCATTATTACTACTGAAGTGTTCCACCCTAATGACCTGAATCCCACTGTGAAGTACGAATGACGAGTGCTGTCACCAGAGCAGGCCAGAACTGTGGGACAGAATTTGGGTCCCTGTAGGAAGAACAACGCATTAGATTGGATGGCGAAATTAGCCAGGACCAATCTTACCAGCGATGATATCTTGGTTATCCTGCAAGAGTGCTTGCTTCCTGAAGACCTGATAGCATTTCCAGCGGACCTTGCTAACTCAATTCACCCAGATTTCAACAGACTATATAGGGCTCTGTATGATATATTTTACCCCAATGATGATATCCGGGGAAGATTTTATTCAGACAGACAGAGAGAAGGCGAAAGGCCTGAACTTTATTTCATAAGAAAAGAGTTGCTTCACGGCCTAGCAGGATTAAATCCAGGAGGAAGCGGAGACACCGCTCATGATACCCCTGAGTTCAAGAGATCTCTATTTTTGGGTCTTCTCCCTTCAGTGAAAGCGGCCTTAAGCAGCCTAGATGTTGACAGAGTTCCTCTAGCGCTGATGAAGAATAAGATAAGGGAAATCTTTGAGTGGCAGTTACAAGCTGGACTAGTGAAAGTAGCAGGACCATCAAAAAGAATAGCAGAGATAAAAGAAGCAAAGCCTCAGGGAACAGGAAAAAGACGACCTCCTCCCATTCCTGGGAAAAGTAAGAACTACAGTGCGAATAAATCTCGTCAACTCATAGAGAGACAAAATGACCTAGAGGATGCTCCCACTAAGCTACCCTTCCAGCCCACCAAATTATTTAAGGGAGGAAGAGAACAATTAGCTGCCACTAAACAAGTGTTGGCTAATAGATTGGCCAGATATCTCCCTTGGCAAAAAGTGCGAGATATGGATATTGACCATATCTTCAGTGAATTGACGAAGATCGAAAGTGGCAAGGCAGCTGGAACATCTGGGGAGAATCAGACTACCCAGATGTCGTCTATAAGTAACCCTCTCTATTGAAGGAGCCTTGATTGGCCTCAGCCCCAGGGAGAACTCGCTGAGATTGACTATGATATCTTCGGAAGACCGACCATCTCAGTAGAATTGAGAGGCCAATTTGGGAAGACTACGTAGCGCATATTAGTGGATAGAGGGGCGTCCACCAGCATCGTTTGTACTAAAACATCCCCGATGATTAAGAGTTCCAAGTTTATCTTTTCCAAAATCTTACAGTCATACAATGGAAAGAAATCAACAGTACCCTTTGCCAAAGACATCGTATGTAAAATTGGGACAATGGAAGTTAAGGTGCCTATTGGTCTTCAAGAATTAGACGGCGTTGGCATATTGGGAAGTGATATAATGAGAGAGCTCGGTTTAATCATTGATTTACCCAACAAACGAGTTCGACAGGCGGAAAATGCCGGAGCTGATGCTGCTTTTGTCGTTTCCAGTACACACCACTTGGGAGCCATCAAAGCGAGTGAAGAGTTGAAGATACCCACCTGGGAAGATGATATTAGAGAAGCTATTAAAGATCAGCTAGCAGTGTTTGCCCGCCATAAACAAAGCTGTGGAAAAACAACAGAGATAGTGGACATTCCTGGTCCTGACCCGAAGCCATTGCGTCAATATAGGTATCCTTCAGAAGCAGAGGAAGGAATTGAGGAGACTATTACCAATTTAATCTCTCAAGGAGTCCTAATAAAGACCCAAAGTCCATGTAATTCTCCTATATGGCCTGTGATCAAAGCAGACGGGAAGACTTGGAGACTTACAGTGGACTACCGAGGTGTCAATAAAGCGACCCCGAGAATGGCTCCTGTGGTGGCCAAATTTCCCGAAATCATGGCCCAAATAGCTGAAGGTGCTCGATGGTTTTCTGTGGTTGACATCAGCAATGCGTTCTTTTCAATCCCGATTGCCACCTCTGCTTGGCACAAGTTCGCATTTACGTATAAAGACCAGCAATATACCTTCACCCGACTACCTCAAGGATTCCACAACTCGCCCACCATATGTCATCGAGTCATCAGAAAAGCTTTAAAAGACTTACCATATGCGAAAAACGTCATGTCATATGTAGACGATATCTTGATCGCCACTGAAGACTGCAAGACCCACTTGCAAGTATTGAAAGAAGTACTGACAGCCCTAAGACAAGCTGGATTTGTGATCAATCCAGAAAAGGCACAGCTCATCCAAAAGGAGGTGAATTATCTAGGAGTACGTCTTGGTCAAACCGGAAGGAGGCCTGACCAAGCAAGGGTGGAGCTAATTTCGAAGTTACCAACTCCTACCGACGTACATAGCCTCCGAACCTTTCTAGGTTTAATTGGCTTCTCTCGAGATTTTATAGAGGAGTTTGGATGAAATGCCCGACCACTCTACAAATTACTAAATAAGAAACAAGAGTGGGAATGGGGTGAAGAACAGAGACAAGCCTTTCAGTACCTTCGAACAGCGTTAATGAAAGCACCGGCATTAGCTTATCCCAATCCAGATAAAGAATATCATTTATCCCTGACAACTGGCAAAGATGTCGTAGGAGCGGTTCTGTTGCAGTATCAAGGCACCTCGTTGAAACCGGTAGCTTACGGCTCAAAAACCTTGTCCGGTTGCGAGAGACAGTACTCACCTTGCGAGAAAGAGGTATTGGCTTTGACGAGGGCGCTAATCCATTGGGAATACCTGATTGGAAAGGCACCCATCGTTTTAAAAACCAGCTACACCCCCGTGAGATACATCATATCCGGCCAAGCCAACAATGGTCGAGTCAGTCATCCAAGGTTAGTCAAATGGATGATGACTTTGATGAACCACAACATTAAAATCGAGCCGACGAAAAATCCGCCAATGGTTCCTTTAGTCCTGGCCACGCCTATAGATCCTAATCAAGACCACCAATGTCCCATTCCAGCGTCTGCAGAACCAAAGATCAAATCACCATTTGACTTGTTGACCAAATACGGAGAAGTCAAGGATAAAGCCACCCAGATATTTGTGGTAGATGGCAGCTGTTATCGTCACGAGGGCAATATAGCTACTGGGGCTGCGGATCTCCAAGTGTCTACCGGGATAAAGATCCAAAAACCTGTGGACATTCCCTCAGCGCAAGCTGCGGAAATTATTGCTATAATTTTAGCCTTGGAAAATGCTGACCCCCAAGAAGATCTGGCTATCTGCACCGATTCAGATTGGGTGCTCCGATCTTTTATTGATTGGATGATCGTGTGGAAAGAGCAGGATATGTGCACGAATGATAAGCGACCTGTTAAGTACGCCCAATTACTGAATTATGCTTGGAGCTTGGCTGAAGCAAGGGGGGGAAGAACATATCTCTTCAAAGTACATGCACATAGGAAAGACCAGCAAGAGATTTCCTTGTTGAACAACCAAGTAGACCAGCTAGCCAAGCAAGTTGCCATATTAGACAAGAATCTGACCTGGAAGCTGCCAACACAGGTAGAAAAGATCACTGTTGTCAATGATGTCCCACCATTAAAAGACACGGTGGACATTGTAAAGTTGCAAAACATGGACAAAGAGATTATGGCGTTGTTAAGTCAGGGACGGTGTCGGAATTATGTCATCAAAAGACATGAAAAGGGACCTGTGATGGCTCAGGAAGTTGTGGAAGACCAAGATGGGGAAAGTCAATCTTGTCCACTTCTGGTAATGCCAACAGCTCTAAGGATTGATCTAATGGAATTAGCTCATGCGCAAGGTCACTTTGGCCTGGAAAAGACCCTATCCCGTATAAAGACAGTGGCTTGGTGGCCTCAAATAAGGGCGGACACTGAAAATTATATAAACAACTGTCTGAGATGTGCCCAGAATAACCCAAAGATGGCTAACAAACACTCGTATCCCTTTAAAACATCAATCAATAGATGGACCATGGAGGTGGATCCAGATTGATTTTATTGGATCGTTGCCAAAAACAGGGAGAGGGAACGAATATTGTTTGGTGATAGTTGATCCATTCACCAAATGGATTGAGGCCATCCCTACACGGAATTGTACAGCAAAAACAACAGTCCGTGTGCTACTGAATGACATTTTCTCAAGGTACAGATTACCATCTGTCATTGATAGTGACCAAGGGTCTCATTTTACTGCAGAAGTGATAAAACAACTCTGCATTGCGCTCAATGTTAAACAACGTTTCCATATAGCGGGACACCCACAGTCCTCAGGATTGGTGGAAAGGTCAAATCGTGTCCTAAAAACGGCTCTACAAAAAGTAGTGGAGACTTCAGGAAAACAGTGAGACACACACCTCCCACTAATCTTGATGGCAATACGATCTACAGTAGGAGCTCACAGGTACACGCCCTACGAGGTCCTCTTCGGTCGACCAATGAGAATGCCAGAAATCTGGTGGGTCGAAGGAGGGGTGCCACCAGATGGTTTTCATCCTCGGATCAGAACCTCCGAGTACTTGAAGCAACTCCTGGAAACGATGAGCGAAATTCAAAAATCAGTAACCGTCAACCTAAGGAGCAACATTCGGAAAATGGATAAGAGATCAGCCGACGAGCTGAAGTTCCATGAATGGGATGTCGGTGATAAAGTTTTATACCGACACTTCAGCGAGAAAAGCCATCCTTTGTCTCAGCGGTGGATGGAACCATGCTACATTGTTAACAAAGCTGGCACAACTGTTTATCAGATAGAGATAACAACGAAAAAGAACCAAAAAGTCATCAAGTGGTTCCACTCAAGTCAACTAAAAGAGTGGAAAGGAAACTAAGGAAAAGACTTGGATAGGGGGATAGTTAGTTAGGAGGGGTAGGAAGAGAGTAAACATCATTAATAAAGGTCATGACTAATGCCCTGTATGTTTTGTCGTTACGTAGGAGAGTCATCAGGAAGGCTTAACTACAAACTGCTCATATATATATATATATATATATATATATATATATATATATATATATATATATATATATATAGAATGAAAGTTATACACCAATGTCTGGGGTATACAGTACTGATTTTAGCTAGTGTCTGGGTAGTTACATCAAGTGATGAAGTATCTTATTTTGCACCATTGGTGATCGGGCAAGATGAGGTATGGAGGTGTCGTGCAGGGGATATTCCATTAAAATATTGGAATATTATTAGAACCACTGCAAGTGATGAGTCTCCAACAGATCACTATGTATGGACAGAAGCGACATCTGTAAATCCCATCTTTAGTACCAAATACGTTGAGACCTTTCAAGTTCAACCAAATGACGAAAGATGGCAAAACAGAGTACCGGTGATACCGATATATGCTCCCCAACGTATTACTCTCAGGGTCATCCAGGATAATAAGCACTGTCATCTGGAGATCCGTGATGAGAGGGTGGGAAACGTAGTTGCATTTTTCGTTAAGCACTACGATACCACCAAACGACTTAAAATCAATGTTCCGGGTTGGTTAGACGCCATTGTTTACACCATGAGAGGAAAATGTAGGTGGGCTTTTACAAGTGAAAATCTGTGTGTCAACAACAGCACAACAAGGTGTTTGATTGGTTGCACAAAAATATTATCTGGTTGGTCAGGGCCTCCATGTATATACATGGACGTGTTGTATAATCCAATAATTAGGAAGGAGCAAAATCAAGTGACATGGGTTATAAAAATATATCACAACCAGAATGTCATGAATAATTTCCCAGCAATGATGACATTCCCTACTGGAGCAGTCACGAACATCTTTTTAAGTTGTAGAGGAAATTCAAAGCCTAAGTTACGACCCCAATATGTGTAATCACCTAGTTGTGAGGAAAACCCACAGCCTGCAACGTTTGTCTGTGTGGGACATTTCGTGGAAAATATCACCGAATCTGGTACCTGGGTGATATCAAGTATTTTCGGCGCACAATATTATGTCAAAATACTGGTAGCAGAACCTCCCCAGGAGTATGAAATGGGCCCATACGTGGTAAAAACTAACATTGCCAGGCAGGTGTTGATTGAGCCAAAATATCAAATAAAATGGATACATGTACCTTTACAGATTACTACTATGAGCATAAAACCATCCTGTCAAAAATTTGTAAAACCTCTGATGGATGGATGGGAAAGGTGGTTGTTGCAGATTGCCTCTTTGTAGCCAGACACAAACCCCATCTTGTTTTTCCACGAGCCCCATCTTGTTTTTCCCCCCCCCAGAGAGCAAGAGAAAGGCAGTCAGCCTTTGATGCCCTGGGAACACAGGTTTGCTGCCTGTCCCTGACTCTACCATAAACAGAAACCAGACAGTAAATGGGCTAGCTGACGACCCGGGGCCTCCCGTCGCCCTGATGGCTAGTACCAGTAATTGACACGCCTGCACTGTCCCAGGAGAGGAATCTTCGCCCATCACATACCAGAGGTGCCCATTGTCTGCATTTTCCCAGGTGTAAGTTATGCTTTGCACCCTTCGTGGGAAACTTGGCATTCAAAGCCATTTTTCCTAATTGGCCACTTAAAACCAGGAAGAAACCTACATGACCCAAGGGGTATAAAAAGAGGTTCTGCTGCCCACCCCATTTGAGCTCCAATCATCTATACCTGCTGGCAGGTATTGATTGTCTCCCGAGGTCTGTGGGACGCCCAACCTCGCCCTACTTCTTCCCGAGGGATTGAGAGAAAGACGCTGGCCACGCCAAGTCTGGAACGCAGGGGTGAGAATATATACCTGCTATGTGTCTATTTTGCATGCATTTAATAAGAGCTCAGAGAACCAAAGGGTTTCATGGTACCTGTAAGTGACTTATTAGTGTAATTTCTGTCCTGTCCTTTGTAGTGTCTGTGTTATCTGTAACACAGTAGTAGCATTTAACAACTAAGTTTACCCTGTAACAATAAATAGTAACTGTTTAAGCTTTAACCTGACTCCTTCAGTTGCTGTAACAGAACCAAGCACAATTTAAAAGAACTTCAGCCGGTCATAAGGGACTCACTGCCCTGACCGTCGGCTGACACTCTTCCAAAACATCTCGTATTCGAGGCAGGCGTGATCTGGCAGGTAAAGTGCTGGGCTGTCTTGGTACCGGCCTAGGTGTAGTATCAACGCAAGATTGGCCAAAAATATCGCCAAAGTTGCCTTAGGGACACAAGACATGGTCCACCCGATAGAGGAATCAATCCAGGGATTAGACAAAGTTCAACTTGATGTAGCAGAATTGCTCCCAATGTGGATAAAATCCCAGGAAGAGGATCATTTAAAATTGATCCAAGCCATGCAGGATATCCAAAATGAAACTGCATTGGCCTTGGCTTGTGTTCAAATTCAAAGCATGTTGTTAGAACTAGTGCGAAATATAATACGGGAAGCACACACAGGCTTTCTTCCTCTTGAAATTGCCACATTGGTCAAGAACATGTTTTCTCCATTTGAACAGGAGAATCCGGATTTGTGGACCATGTTCTCAATTTGATCCTGTGTTGAATACCTTACATCTGATGATGTTAACGGTTATAGATGCCCGTAAAGAAGTCATATTCCCAATAGCCACTCTGGGTATGTTTGTTAACGGCTCGGTACTCATGTCAACATTGGACCGAGCATGGGCATATGAAACCGGTGAGGGGACATTTGCTGCAGTTAATATGCAAGCCTGTTTTGAACATCTGAAAATGGGCTATACCTGCACGACCGGTTTATGGGATCAGGGTAACTTGTGTCTAAATTCGTATGAGGGAGAGTGCACTTACAAACTTCGCCTGGTACCACTAGAGAATAATATCTCAGTAGTAATTCAAGTGGATCAATCATGCTTTTGTATTCGCAGCCTATGCCGCGAATTCACCATCAACCGATTTTATTTGGTAAAAATGCCTCAAAGAACAAATCTCTGCCTGTGTAAGGTATTTGAGATCAAGGGGTGTGATATTAATCTGAAAATGACAGAGACCTCTTACCAAGAGATTATGGCTAAATATGGCATTATTAAGACGGTGGCTCCAATCTCTTTGGGTCCAAGTTTGGAAGCGGTCAAATCAATGATGATCCACTCAAATTTAAAAGATATCATCAACAACATACATAATGTCAGCGAAAAGGTACATGTAGTGGTCCAACACGCTGCCAATAAAATTGTTAACATTGGCAAACGAATGCAGTCCAAAACCACATGGTGGCAAACACTATTTGGTAACATCTTTGGTGACATTTCGAAAATCAGTATGGCGTCCCTGTTAACTAACCCTTTGGGTATTATATATATCGTTATGACATTGGTGATTATATATATACTGGTACTCACTATATACATCTGTTGTCCATACTGGAGATCTGTATCCATTTTTGCATTTAATTCTGCTGAGTAAAAGGTGACGAACATCTTCTGTTTCTCCTCAGCTGTCCATCAAGGAGGGGAAATGTAGAGCAGAATAGCGAAATAATGTAACAACTCCACAGTTGTGTAACAAATATGTAACCATCCAACTGCAAATATTGTAACCCAATGGAAGCAGATGCAACATCCAATGTATCACCATGTATAATGTATGTAAAATACAGGACTGATGTTATTCTAAGTCTGTATATGTCAATTCACCCATTCACAATGCATGTAAACTTGAATATGGAAAATTCTGCAATATCTCAAAATGGAGTCTGAAACTCCATTTTGAAAACCACAGAACTTTCTTTGGGCATCCATTTGAGGTTTGAATTCTATCACGTCCACAGGTAGCAGTTAGAGTTTAAAAATACCAACTCACCTACCTGTTGTAATTTGAATAAGCCATGAATATTCATTAGCATCTTACAACAGCCAATCAATTCAAACCACACTATGAGAGCATTTCTATTGACCAATCATTTTAAAATCAGAATGGTCATACATATGCATGAGCCCTGAGTATAAAAGCTTCTGTTACGCAGCAGTTACCTGTTGCGTCGGGGCGTCGGGCTTAGGGATAGGTCTTAGGCTAAGAGAGAGAGAGAGAGAGAGAAAGCAAGGTTCTAGAGACTCTTGTCCTAGGTCTAGTATGAGTGAGGTCCTGTAAAGCTTATTTTCGGAGAAGCTGACGGAAGCTTATGCTTCCTTCAATAAATTTAATTTCAATTCAGTAAATTCAATTCCGTAAATTTAAGTCTTAGAGTTAGGCTGACGGAAGGTCAGACCTTTCTCCATTAGGTTAGTTTAGGTAGTATAGTATCTAGATAGGATAGTTATCGTCATCGAGACTGTACGTCAGGGCGTGTCGGTCCACGTGTGGTGGCCGACGTCGTGTCTGTTCGTCGGGCTCGTCGGTTTAGATAAGGTTTTTATTTTAGAGTAGGATTAGGGTAGTTAAGGTAAAGAGTCTAGTATCCATCACCTGATCCAGCCACACCGAAGCGCGGAGAAGGGATCACGAGGACCAGGAGACTTTGTGGAAGACGAATCTACCGTCATCGCTCTCTACTCACACTTTGAGGGATCACCTTGGCTGCTCCTCCCTGACGACTTCCAATTTGCCTGAAGGTTGTAGGTCACCAAGCGTTGGGATCGGCCAGCGAGGGACACCCGGTTGTTCCTCCCCAAAGGCTTCCCAATTAGCCCAAGGGTTGAAGGTCACCGGCAACTCGTCAATCGTCTCCATCGCCGCAGACTCTGTGTAGGTATAGGGACTTTGAGGGACTTCCCCTCCTGGTCCATGTAATATAAAAGGGACTGCCCCTTGTATGTTGATTTGAGGTATTGTGTTGCCAAATTTACTATCTTTTCATAATATAGTCTTGTGGTTTTCAGTTTTAAAACCCGACTCACGTTTTTATTTACGTACCTTATTAAGCTAAGATCTGACATTCTCTGGTGATCAGATACGGAGTAGAGGGTTGCTACCTTAAATACCATCCCTTGCGGATTGGTCGGGTTATTAAATTAACTCTTGGGAGGTTGTCCTTAAGACATCCTTCCTAATTCTGTCGACATATAGCTAACAACTGTGAGCCCTGCACTGCACCACAGAGCAGTGGGTGCAGGATGAACAGGAATTCTGGTGGGACCTGCTTGCCCAGGGTCATGACATCTGTGCTCATCTGCAGACACTGGTGCAGAGCGTGCTGCTTCCTGCCGCTCCAGCGCCTGCTGCCTCCCCAGCTCTCGCTCCTCCTTCCACTCCTTCTTGCCCTCCTGCCTCTCCCTCCTCAACCTGCACACCTTCCTCCCCATCTCGCCGGGGATGCAGAGGCCCCCGCACCCACCATGCTGGGAGACAGTTGGCCTTGTGAAACCTCCACCCCTGAGCCCTGAGCTTCCCTTCCCTTCTTCCCCTTGCTTCCCCCTTCCAGCTCCCGCCTCCCAGTTTTCCACCTTCCCTCTCCTACCCTCTCTTCTCCCCTCTCCTGCCTCCTTTCCCCAGTTTCCCCAGATTTTCATACCTCCCCCCAGATTTGTTAAATAAACAGAGTTTATATTTTTGAAAATATGTGTATTTTATTTGATATCAGGAAGGGGAGTTAGGGAGGGGTAAGTGGAAGGACGTGATGGAGGAATGAGGCACAAGCCCCCAGTGGGCAGATCAGGGAGGCTGAGTGTTCCTCAGGGTGGACGCTCTCCCGTAGGGCCTCCTGGATTCTGATAGCCCCCAAATGGACCTCCCAGATGGCAGCCTGCAGAAAGTGCAGCCAGGCTCGCAGCAACGCATCCAAGAGAAGCACCAGAGTTCCAAGAGGCAGCTCTGGCTCTATGATGCAGAGTGCTGTACTGTTCCGAGTGAAGGCAACCAGAGAACGCAGAGACAAAATGCTTTGCTGTCCCTCATTGAGGTAGATAAGCAAGCAGGGAAACCTGAGAACTGGCTGTCCGGGACAGAACTGGTTCCAGCCGGCCTTAAATGCATTTCAGCGTCCACTCAGTGTGAACGCTCTATTTCAAAATAGCAAAATGCTATTTCGAAATGCATTTTGTGTGTAGATGAGTTATTTCGAAATAACTATTTCAAAATAAGATATTTCGAAATAACACTGTAGTGTAGACATACCCTCAGTGGGGTTGAGGATGATTTCCTACAACTGATGATTTTCTACAGCTTGTGAGCATCACCTTATGAAAGCATTTGCCCCTTCATTAATACTGGGGGTAAAGCTTGGGTGAATAGATGGTGTCAAGGGAGAAGCCCCCATTATGGTTTGGAATTCCACAAAGTTTAGGTCAGTGCTCCCTTTTTGCAGGGCAAACACGGCCCATAGGCTCAGTTCCTAGCAAATGTCCCTCTGAGTATATATGACCTGGAGGCCAGGTTCAAAGCACAATTTCCGCTATCTGGGTATATCCGTACCAGAGTTGACAGGGGCAGGTGCCACTCCCAGCCCCATCCCTGAGCCCCCTCCCCAGGTTCTTTCCCTAGTCCCTCCCTTGTTTTATATCCCCCAAATAAACAGACTTGTTTGTTAAAAACTCTCCCTCAAAGCCTCTGAACCAGCAGGGGCTTTTTCAGGATATCTCATTGCTAGATACAGAAAACTGCAGTAGCTGAGTCTAGCGATTACAGATGTGTGGATCTTCATGGCCTAATGTGAGTTCAATAAGATCAATATTCTGGGCAGTGCAGATGGAAATGACCATCCCTTAGCTTTGTGGCCATTCTGGTAGCCAAGAACAATGAAGAGTCTAAAAAAGGGATTGCCAGTCTTTGAATCAATTCATGACCTGGAGGCAGGTGTCTTTATTGTGTGGGAAAGGAGAGCTCTTTCTATCATCTTTATCTCTGTCTTGTTCAGTTTCACTTTTGGCCAGATGCCCTTACTGCATGTACTGATTTCATCTAGGTACTGAGATAGTTGGGAGAGGCTACTGTTAACATTGGAGGGAAAGGAGATAGTTGATATATTAACAGCAAATTGAAAAGCTTCCTGAAGGTCATGCTAAAACATGTTTTCTTCCACTAACTTCAATCGCATATTACTTTGGAAATGTGCCTGTGCATAAGTGCTTCCTTAACCCTTGGCTTGCCTACTTCCCAACAGTCAAATTACAAACCACTGCGATCATTTAGCCAATGCTGTTTGTTGCATATGAACTAAGGTGCAATATGTTTGCTAATCTTAATAATCTCTTTAAAAAAAGACAGAGAAAATGCCAAAGAGACTTTCTAACAAATGCATTTTAGGCAGCACAGTCCTATTTTTGGAAACAGACCTCATGATGATTCACAAAAGCAGAATGTCCTTTTATCTTCACATTTAGGTTAGATTCAGGGAAATACAAGCAATTTACAAATTAGCTTATTATAGATTAGCATTAAGGTCATACAGAGAGCATTGCTGATACAAATTAAATTCTTTCATTATTTTAAATTATAGACTAAACATAGGAATTACTAGCTAATATACAATTATGTATTTATAATAAATATGATGGTAACCAAACATAATGATGGTAACCAAACATAAGCTGCTGAGTGGGCCAACAGGTCCAGCAACAAAAAGGATCTTTCAAAAAGAGAATAATTTCCCCTAAGGCCTTCCTGAAACGAAGAGCACTGTTTACATTAGGAAGGCTTTTTACTGAAGAAGCCCTGCCTGAGTTATGACCAGCCCATTAATAACTAGATACAGAGCTCTCCCTCCCCTCAGGCTTCTTGCAATACTAGGGAACTCTTCTTAAAGTTCTCTAGCTTTGTCCCGAGTACCTGATTGGGTGTTTCGATCCCAGGTCTGCTTCATTGTCCCACCCCCAAGCCTATACATTTGCCAAGCCTATGGAGCCAAGAAATTAGTTCCTTTCCGTCTGGTATTCTGGTAGAACTCTGCATCTTATCCCATGGTTTTTTAGTTTCATTTTTATTATATTGTTTGCAAATAGACAAGGAACAGTTCTGTTCTGGGAAAGATGAATTTGTTGTTTCTAAGCAAGCGCAGGAAGATATAATGTGGTGATCTGAAAGAGCAGATTTGGGACGCAGCATAAAAAACTTTTTCAGCAGTTCTCTTTTCTTTCTAATAAAGTATATTTATTATCTGCTATTCTGATAATATATAGACTGGACCTGGAAATCAAGGGCTCATCCAGAAGCACAGACATTTTTAGAGTATCTTCTAAAGGTATGATGCACAAACACACATAAATATACGGTGCAGTATAATGCAGGCCGATCTCAGTAACCAATGGGATTAAAGGACCAGTTTACTCTCAAGCCCCATTCCTTTCAGATACTTCTCACACTATGTATATGTAATTTTTTTTCTTCCAACATGACCTATGAACTGAAGAATTATACTCCTCTATTTATAAAGTGAATGTTGGATTCTGATCTTACTTACATAGTTTTATTAGTGTGATCCCGCTGGCTGTCCCAAAGTTACTTCTGATTTATGCTGACAAGAATGAGATTGGAATCAAAGGCAAAATATTCACAGGAAGCTGCTTCCTGCCTAGGGGGGAGTGCACTAAAACAAACATTTGAAGAGGAGTGAGAGCTTAGACAAGTTCAGGAGAGAAAGTCGTGCACCTCGCTCCCCAGGAATGTGGTCATATGCCCCAGGAAATGTGACATTGTGTCCTCTGGTGCTACCCTGCGACAATGGGACTACTACCTTCCTTAATTTTGAGCTGTGTGCAATCTGCATGAGTTAGTCCACTGTGATTATAAACAAGAAGCATAACTAATTTCTTAAAAGATTTTCCAATGACTTGTATGCCAAGATGCCAGAAAAACCTAAGCCACGGAGAAATATAAATGCTTTGGCACTCTGACTACATTTCCTAATAATACAAGGGAGCAATATAATATAAATGCTCTGAAGATTGATGCATGAGGGTGATCACACGCATATCCATAGCAAAAGCATAATAAAATAAAGAGAACATAAACATGAACTGTTCAGATGGATGACACATAATCTATGGCATGTATCACACATAAATCATTCGAGAAGTAAAGCCTCAGCTCAGATCTCCCAGAAGGCACATTGTCAGTGACCACTCCTTCCACCTCAGTTTATTCAGCACACAAGTCAATAACCTAATAATTTTCCATTCTGGCCTTGTTCTTGTTTCTCTAAGTTCCTCAAGAAGTTTTCTAGAGTTACCCTGACCTTGGAGAACAATAAATATGTCTTCATAGCAGTTTTATCATTTGGAACTTCTGAATATGCTGAAAGTAAAGCCTACTGCATTGAAGGAAGAAGTTTTAATGCTAACTAAATCTCCCTTCCCTGAAATAAAACCCTCTGATTTAAAGAGTGTAATGCAGCACCACAAGGATCTGTGTGTGGTCCAGTCGTATGTGACATCTTCACTTGTAGTTTAGAAGAAGGGTAAACAACATATCAGTGTGACAGTTAGATGACACTAAGCTGAAGGATGTTACAAACCCTGGCGTGGGCAAAGAACCCCTTTAAGGAGCCACTGAAAGATTGGAAATATGAGCAGGAAGCAAAATAGGATCCAACAGGCAAAAATGAAAGCTAAATCTATCCCTGAAAAAGAGAACCAGATTACACCATTGAGGCACGGAAGCTCTATGTGCATAGGCGCTGACTCCATGGAGGTTTTTTTCAGAACCCACCCCTTATTTGAAATTTTTTACGGAAGAGCAGTTTTTCAAAAAAGGGGTTTGTTTTCTGAAAAAAACAGGTCCAGACTACTTTCACTTTCAAAAGATCCGCTTTCTAAAGTGAGAGCGGAAGAAGATATGCAAATTCCCGTAGAATTTGCATATCCTCTTTCTAAAATAAAGAATAGTTTAGACGTACCCTCTGTGTCAAGCATGAAGAAAAACACAATAGCAGCTAAATTCATTTCTGGAAAGTATTCTGGTGCATCCTGCAGTACTATTAGAATAAAAATACCCCGGAGATAACATGGAGTCTCCTTGCTAGTCATGCAGCTGCCTTATTAACGAAATGAGAATAATAATAAAGTCTGAAAGGACACCTCTTTTAAACAATACAAATATTACTGGAAATCCCAGTAAAAGTGTCAAGTGAAAGCAGATGAGAACAAATGTGTCTCAACTGATTTAAAGCCTTTATAAGCAGAACTGGTGGTGCCACCATGTCTGGCTCCCTGCCTGTAGAGGTAGTGATGAATGAGCAAGGCAATGATTGGAGGAATGATGATGGGTTCTGATGTATGCATGCAGGTCTCCAAGCCTCAGATTTCACTGCAGTTTTTACCCAGATAATATGAATACTGTGAACTGGAAGGAATAGGGGAGTCAGGAGAACGGTCAATGCATTTGATAGGCTGACTACACCTGATTTAGCAACTCACCCATGTTGTTGAGTTTTAAATACACATTTCAGCAGAGTGCTGCATATAACAAAGCGAGTTAAGCAAGTGATGGAGTGGTAGGGAAACAATAAAATGTCTGAATGTAAGGTATTTTCTAGAGATTTTTTTCCTGTCTTGTTTCCTCTGCTCTCTCTCCCTGCCTATGCTGAATACAACAGTACCACTCCTGTGCAGTGCCATAAAATAACACCACAGTGTGCTATCTTATAAAGTGTACGCTTTGCATGCGGAGCATTGGAAAATGGTTAAAACTCCCATTCAGCCAGAGCTTCAGTAATGTACTGTTTTTTTGTTACATACCCCCCACATCATAACTCAGTGCTTCGGTCTCAGCATAACAGAACCCTGCTTATTTTCATAACCTCACACCATGGCTAGGATACAGTTGATATCAGAAAGCAGTGGACCTCAGTCCACTTCCCATATCCCCAACAGTAATGCAAATTGACATGCATTTTGGGTGCAGCTCCGAGACTGAATATGTTTGAAGACTGAACTACCTGCCTCACTGCCATCCTGAGGACCCCTCCCCACTAAGTTTGTACTGAGGCAGATGGAGAAGCTTGCGTGGCTGCTTTGTGTGCAGTACTTGTTCTGTGGACAAAGGAAGGACTTCAGTGTCTAGCAATGGCATAGTCAGAAGGGCCCACTTGGATAGCCCCTAACTTTGGGTGGCTGGGCAAGAATAGGGGGCACGGAGAAGCAAGACAGGAGGAATGGGAGGGGGCCGATTCCCCAGCTGGAGTAGGATAAGCCCCAGCACCCCCGCCCCATTCCCTGCTCGGAACACCAGTGCGGCGCGAGGTAAGCCCCAAGTAGTAGGCTTGGTTACAAAGTGGGTGGGCCTGTTTAGGCTGGTGTCTAATGGATGTCAGTCTGGCACCTTTCACCCGCCTAAACACAATCCTAGAAATAAAAGGCAGGAAGGGACATTGGGAGATGTTCCCTGTGCTGAGATAGGACTAAGTAAATCTAGCCCATCCAAGTCCAGCCTTATTCAAAACTTTCAGTGATGGGGATTCCTCATCCTGCCTTGGAAGGCAGTTTGCTTCACTATCCTTATACTTAGGTTATATATTAGTAAAACATTTCAAACTCTCCCTCACTGCAGATGAAGCCCGTTACTTCCTGCCCTACTTTCAATGGACACAGAGAACAATTGATCACAGGCCTCTTTTTTAAGAGCCCTTAACACAGTGTTTCTTAAACTGTGTTCTGCCGCACACCGGTGTGCTATGAGGCAGTCGGAGGTGTGCCACAGAGAACAGAGTTCAAAATGGTCGCCCTTAAAGGGGCAGGCAACCTTTTTTTTTTTGCTCAGTACCTTTCTCCCCAACCTTTTTTTATTTTTTTGGCTCAACAAAAAATCCTTGGTGTTCCTCATTAAAAAAAATTATCGTTTGATGTTCCTTGGTCTTAAAAAGTTTAAAAAACACTGCCCTAACATATCTGAAGACTGTGATCAGGTCTCCCTCTTAGTCTTCCCTTTTCAACATTAATACTGCCCAAGTTTTTTTTTTAACCTTTACTCCTAGGTCAGGTTTTCTAAAACTTCTTTCATTCATATTGCTCTCCCCTGCAATCTTTGCAGTTCATCTACCTCTTTTCTAAAGTGTGGCACCCAGAACTGGACACAGAACTCCAGCCAACACCACATTAGTGTCTAGTGGCAATTACCTACCATATTTTAACATACATCCCAGAATGATATTAGGCTTTTTCACAACTGCACTACATTGTTGACTCTCATCTAATTTGTGAGCCACTATAATCTCAGATCCCTTTTTAACAGTAGTACCACATGACAGTAGTTGTGTGTTCCCCATTTTTTAGTTGTGTGATTTTTCTTCTCAATTGAAGTATTTTGCACTTGTCTTCACTGATTTCTTTTTTTTGATTTCAGAACAAATTCCCAATTAGTCAAAGTTGTTTTGAATTCTAATACAGCCCACCAAAGTGCTTGCATTCTATCCCATCTTGATGCCATCCATAGATTTTATAAGCATAACTCATCACATCATTATCTTACTCATTAATGAAAACAGTGGATAGTATCAGACTCAGGACTAACACCTGTGGGACATCCCAGTGATATGTCCTCCCAGTTCAACAGAGCCATTGGTGATTTTTTTTACATTAAAAAATAAAGAATTCTGAGCGCTTTCCTTTTCATGTCGCTGAGCATATACTTACTGGTTTACAAAACCCCAAAATGAGCAAACAAATGAAATCCTCCAAAGTAATTTGAAAACATGTCTGAATTCTGGGCTGATAACTTGCTTATTTGCCATCTTTATTGCCTAGTTAGTATAACTTGTTGGTAAGCATAAAGACTCAAGAAAGATGTTTTGTTTTCCTTTAATATTAGTGCAAATTTCATGCCTACTGTGTGCATCGTACATCTTTAATAAAGCCATGTATAGGAAATGCAGCGGACGCTTGCTGAGAAGGTCCGCTCAGACCATGAGTGGCACCAGCATACATTGAACACTGCAATCGCATCGCCAATCTCATGGCCAGCATGGTAGCTCACATGGCCCATGCTGCTTCCCGTGCCTCCCCCATACCCCTTCCTCCTGCCCCCCCGCCAACCCTATGCCCTCTCCTCCTGCCCACCATCCTCACCACCTCCCTGTGCTCCCCGCACCCACCCATCCACTAGGATGACGAGGCCCCCGCACCCACCCATCCACTAGGATGACGAGGCCCCCACACCTGAGGTGGCGCTGGCAGCTGCCCCTTGGAACATAAGCCCCCCTCCTCCTGCCCACCTTTCATTCATGTTAAATAAAACAAGTTTTGTTTCGTTTCAACACAGGCTTCTTTATTGGGAAATGAGAGGTGGGGGTGGGAAAGGGAAGGGTTGTGGTGGGGAAGGGATGTGGCCACAAAGCAGGGGCCTCTTGGTAGGACCCCTGGGGACAGTTACTGGGATGCCTGCGAGAACCTCTCCCTTAGGGCCTCCCAGATGTACACCCCAGCCTGGTGGACCTACTGGATGGCAGGGGCTGCTCATATTCATGGCCCACTTGGCTGGCATCTACCCCCCAGCCCGGGAGGAAGGCCTTCTCCTTCCTCTCCACAATGTTATGGAAGACACAACATACCGTGACCACTTTGGTGATATTGTGCTCCCCCATATCTAGGCGGGTCAGCAGGCAACGAAAGCACGCATTCAGATGGCCGAGGGTGCACTCGACCTGGTTCCTGGCCCGGTTCAGGTGGACATTAAATTGTTCCCTGCTGGGATCCAGATGTCTGGTATATGGTGTCATAAGCCATGGCATGAGGGGGTAGGCTACATCCTTCATAATACACAGTGACATCTGCACATCCCCAATGGCGAATTCCTGGTGGGGGAAGAATGTGCCCACCTCCAGCCTGCAGGACAGGTTGGAGTTTCTAAAGATGTGGACGTCATGTGCCCCCAGGGCCTGCAGTACCATGGAAAAGTAGCCCTTTGTTACAGAATTGTTTGTGTAATTGTATAATGAGTAGATTAAAATATGTATTAGAACAGATTAAGAAAATGTATTAGCCTCTGAATATGTACATCATCAACAACTGTATGGTTTAAAAATCAACCTGTGTATTGTAAAACTGCATTGTTTGTTCCATTTTAAAATTTAATGCATATTCATGATTTATTGACAGTTGCTTTTATGAATATGTATGTGTTGAACAGTTGCTTAATGAATATTAATGTGTTATCTTTAAGAATCAATCATTTTGAAATCATGTAAAGTAGCATCCTCTCTCACCCAATCAGTTTAAAAGAACCTTCATTCATGATGCATGAACCATGCCTATATAAGTCTTTACCGACTGTCAGTTGCTGTCGCGTCGGGCTTAGGCATAGGTTTAGGTTTAGAGGGTGAAAGAGAGAGCGAGAGGCTCGTGTATTGTTACGGGATGATTGGTTTCTAGTAAGCTTAAATTAAGTTAAGAATATAGGCCAGGCGGAAGGCTTGAGCCTATCAACGTAGGATTAGGTTTAGGTAGTTTAGTTCACGTCGTCGACCTTGTTCGTTAGGTCGCGTCAGTCCGCGCATGTCGGCCGTTGTCGAGTCTGTACATTGGGCGCGTCGCATGGTAGATAGGGTTTTATTTTAGGATAATACTAGGCTAGGTTAGATAGAGTCTAGGTCAACTATCGTCTGATCCAGCTGCCCTGAAGAGCAGGAAGAGTCGTGACCAGTGGAAGGAGAAGTCATCGCACTCCACTCCAGCTGCTTCATGGGACTCCTGGCTGTTACTCTCCAAGGGCCCAAAAAGACCTAAAGATTGAGGCCGCCAGCTTCCGCGTTGTCAGCCGTCGTGGGACTCCTGGCTGTTCCTCTCCCAAGGCTCGAAAGGACCAATGGATTGTAGGTCGCCAGGAACACCTCCATCGTCTCTGCGGTGTAGACTCTGGTAACCTATTTATGTTTGTTATTAACTTGTTTGCTTGTTTGATCTTTTGAACAATACAGTCTTGTGGTTGAAATCTACCAAATCTCAGTGTTAATTTCAAGCGCCACATACCAATCTATATTAGAGAAACCCAATGATAGATGTGGGAGAGGGTCTGCACTTGTAATCTTCATGCTTATTAATTAGGCTAATTGGAATCAATTAATTATACGTTACGCTTAGCCAAATTAACAGCTTTGGCGAGGTAACACCTTTCTGTTGATGAATCGGGCTTGATGGTCAGGTGCTCAGATGGGGATGTGTGTCTTATCTATGGCTCCCCTGCAGCTGGGGAACCCCAAGGCAGCAAATCTGGCCTCAGTGGTAACCAGATCTCTTTTCCAGATGACCCTCTTCAGCAGGAGGGAGTTGATAGCCCTCACCACTGTTAACATGGTAGTGCTAAATCAAAATGGAGTTAGGGTGTGTGCGGATGTCAAAATGGAGTTAGAGTGTGTGCGTGTGCTTGACAGTTGCTGCCAAAAGACTCCATGCACTCAGCAGTAAAGCTTTGAGCATGACACTAATCTTGTGCACCAGGTACAAACTTTTTGCACATATTACCCTGCATTTTGCACATAGAACTCTGACAAGTTTCCCACCTTTGAACTTTTAAATATCCTGACCTGTGAGAGGATTGGGTTGGCAGTTTTCTAATCCAACAAGGAAGAGAGGCACACTGGACCGGGATACCGTGGTGAAGGCCGGGATCATCTCTGCTTTTCCAGACCTGCTCCTCTCCTACTGTCACCAGGGTGCTCTGAGCCACGGTTGTGGCGCATGCCCAACATTGTGAATCAGCAGCTACCTGTCCTGCTACATCAGACCTGAACACTGCCAGTCCTGTTTGGCTTCGTAATCCACGTGAACAGCCTTGAACTCTGTCGC
The DNA here is from genome assembly GCF_052426305.1 of Pelodiscus sinensis. Taxonomy (NCBI): domain Eukaryota; kingdom Metazoa; phylum Chordata; order Testudines; family Trionychidae; genus Pelodiscus; species Pelodiscus sinensis. The sequence continues at coordinate 151,040,242 of NC_143053.1, forward strand.
GAAGGCGCATGCTTCTTCAAAAGACTGAACTGTTCAAAGTCACCTCATATTGAATCACTCCATGATACCAGGGTACTTGAAGCACTGTCACTAGCTATTGATAACTTACGTGGCCAAGGCTATGATAATGGTAATAATATGGAGGGCAAAGACAATGGTGTGCAAAGGAGAATCCTGGAAATTAATCCTAGGGCCTTTTTCGTTCCTTGTAGTGCGCATTCTTTGAATTTGGTTGTAAATGATGCTGCTAGATGCTGTTTGGAGGCAAGCAATTTCTTTGGTGCAACGTGTTTATGTGTTTTTCTCAGGCTCAACACGCTGTTGGGAGATTCTGACTCACCATGTGAATTCTCTAACTGTGAAACCACTTAGACAAGATGGGAGTGTCGCATTGATTCTTTGAAGCCTCTTCGCTATGAACTTGGCAACATTTATGATGCCCTAATTGAAATTTCTGATTATAATATCTTTACTGGATCACCTGGCATTTCGGCACATTCAGATGCAGAAGCTCTTGCAAATGGCCTTTCCAAGTTCAAATTTGTGACTTCACTCATTTTGTGGTATAATATCCTTTTCGTGATTAACCTCACTAGTAAGCAGCTTCAGGAAAAGAACTTGGACATACACTCTGCTATTCAAAAACTGCAGCAAACTAAAAATATTCTGGAGGAATTCAGAAACGAGGAAGGGTTTGAAAGAACACTAATAGATTCTCTCAAACTTGCTGAAGGAATAGATTTTCTGACCGAATTTGAACCAAACCCAGTTCGCATTTGGCAAAAGAAACAGTAGTTTTTGTATGAAGGACGAGAGACACCCATTCAGAATACAAAACAAAGGTTCAAAGTGAATTTCTACTTCGCAGTCCTTGATACTGCTATTCACGCAGTTGATGAAAGATTTCAACGGATGCAGCAGTAGAGTCATGAAAATTCAAAAGACATTGATGCTACAGATTTATGTAGTGAGCTTCAGGCTTTTTCGAGACAACTTAAGAAACATTTCCATCCTGAAGAAGTACTGAAGTTTGTTTGTGAAAATAAACTTGCAGACAGTTTCCCAAACATTTTTAAAGCTCTATGGATTCTTTTAACTTTGCCAGTTTCCATAGCTAATGGGGAACATAGCTTCTCCAAGTTTAAATTAATAAAAACATATCTGCGTTCAACAATGGTGCAAGAGAGACTTGTTGGACTTGCCACAACGTCAATAGAACATGAAATAGCTGGAAAACTGGATCTAAAAGAACTAGTGACTGAGTTTTCAAAATGTAAAGCAAGAAAAGTCATGTTTTAAGAGCACAGAGTGTTTTTTAGTCAGAGTATTTTGTAACTACAGGTTAAAGTTCATTGAAGAGTCTTTTTAGTTTTTTCTATATTTGATGTGGTGGTAATGGCAGTTAATGAACTAGCGTAATGAACTATTTTGGATTTGTTATAATAAAAATTATAATTAACATTTTTAATGCATTTTTATTTGAAACTGGACTGAAATATTGTCTAGCTGTTGTGTACAATCTATTCTGTAAATTTCATGTCTCTATTTTAATCTGATCTCAGAAACATTGGTTGGACAGACGGACAAACTGAATAATTAAGCCTGTTTAAATAAATACGCTTAAAAAACATTAAATGGAAAATAGGGGCAAAATTGTTTCCCAGTTTACCAAAAACCTCAGCCTAGATCTGCCCTTGGGGTTGGGGGGCGGGGAGGAGAGGGCGCCGATTGCATGGTTCGCCTAGGGCACCAGTTGCTGGTAGCTAGTCTAGGGCCGCCCCTGCCAGCTGCTACACTAGGTTTTCTGGCATAGGATACCATCTTTTATTTTGTTCTTTGATGTCAGGCCAGAGCTGTAGCTTGGGGCTTAGGCCTACTTTTGTTGGTTACTGCCAGAAGCAGAACACTGACCAGTGTCAGCTGCATTCCAAAGGGCATACCAACTATTATTTTTCTGCTTGCCGCTCTTCCAGCCTGCGTTCTTCTGTTATAGGACAGGCCTACTATCAATGCTAGTGCATACCCCATTACTGTACGCCAAGCAATTCAGGTTGTTTAAGACAGGCTCTGCCACTGCACGCCTAGTCTTGGTAGTTTCCCTTAACCTGTTTACTTTTGAGTTGTAGTAAGCAACTCATAGCTCAAGATGGCGCAAAAGACATTCAGCCCTCATGGATGGAGTTCCCCGCATAATCAAAATACACTGGAGTCTGCTGTGAATTCCTTTAGAAAGGGTTCCAATCCGTGGGAGAAGGGATCTTTCTGTGGAGATGATTCCTTGGAAAAATAGAATGCCTTGTGGGAGAAATATATGGAATCCAAGCCATCTCCCACAAAGAAACATAAGAAAAGAGCACTAATTTATGAGCTGGCCATGGTCAGCAAGGAGCTCACCTCCTGTGTGGGCCAATTAAAGATCCAACTGGATCAGGCCTTAGTAGAAAGAGACACACTGGAAATTAAACTCAAGCAAAGGAGTTCAGAAAGCAATGAAAACTCTGCTCTTACAGTCAACCTAAACATTCAGATCACTCAGTTGGAGCAACAGCTGAGAGAGTTGCATGCCCGTACCAGCGAAGCTGAGTGAGAAGCTTCTAAATGGGAAACACAGATAAAAGAATCTCAAGCTGCTGTGAGACAGCTGCTAAAAGAGGCAAGTGCCTCTCAAGCAGAGGTAAATCATACAGCTTGCAGACTAAAAATACAAACATTACAACAACAGATTCAAACTGCTAAAGGGTTGGTGGCTACTATCCAGCCTGGTGGTGTGCAGATGGATGTGAATAGTGATACTGATTTTGTATGTGCAATAGAACCGGTAATTCCATCAACTCCTCAATATTATCCGAGAGTGTTTCGGCACCCATTACAACTACTGTAAGATCTTATGGAGGACAAAATCCTCCTTTAATTAAATAAGAAAGCAAAGCACTTTACCCTGAGCAGGCAAGATCCATGGGAAAACTGTTGGGGTCTTGTAATAAGGAAACCGTACTGAACTGGTTAGCAAAGCTCTGTGTAACTCCCAATATTACACAGGAGGATGACATGTTATTGAGGGAATTTAAAGGGCCCAGGCATCTAGCCACTCCCATTGCCAATGTAGTGGTGGTGGCAGCTGGGAGCCCTGAGTCCTTTTAAATCACTGGGCCCCAAAGCAGCTGCCCCCATTGCCCTCCCCGCCCACTGTTGGCAGGCCTGATAAAAAGTATGTCCTAAAAAGCTTCCTAGTGGGAAATAACACAAAGTAGTATACAGTGAAAATGAAAGGAAACAATGGTGTAAAGCCATTGTATAGTAAATAAAGCTCATAAGCTTATTAACACAGTGCATATAAGGTTGCAAGCAAACTATACCCAAATGGGAGGCAGATTCAGGAAAGCTTAGGCAAATTAATAAAAAATGTCTGGGTGTGATTATAATCAACATGAGCAATTCTTAAAATAGCCAGAAATGCTCTGGATAACTTCTCCCTTTCTTCGGTCATAAAAGATTCACACGTCCATAGCAAAAAGGTGGGGCATTTGTTGCCTCTCTGTTTTTAGGACTATTCTCTGAATTTGAGGTTCAAACCTGTACATGGCTATGCAAAATTATATGGGATGATAGTCAGTCCCTTTCATAGACCTAAAGCATTTTAATGCTTCAAATAGATTAGAAAATATTAATTGATGAATACAGCACATACTTCAGATAATTGCTGGGAATTTGTGCATGACTGAAAAATAAATGTTTTCTATTTAGCGTGTGTTCCTCATTGTATCGTCAACTAATTTAATCTTCACTAAAATCATAGACAAGGCAAGAAACCAGCTTTGGATTTGAACAGGATGAAACTTACATTCCTCCGGTCATCTGAAGAAGTAGATTGTGACCACAAAAGCTCATGGTACCATGTACATGTTTTGTTAGTCTATAAAGTGCTACCAGACTATTTGTGGGGTTTTAAATTTATCCTGTACAGACTAACTCGGCTAACCCCCTGAAGATTCGTAGAGAAGATAAACTCTGCCATCTAGAGGCACAGTAAGGAAATCTACTTTCGCTTTTTACAGAGCCTGAAGCTGCACAATTTAAAGTTGGTGTTAGAAATAGAATTGGACGCTCTAAGATGCTCCTGTGGAGTGAAAGCGGACACCTCTCCTGCCTCAGGCTTCAGTCTGTGTATAGGTGTCATTGTAGCACTAGTTTGGACTGGACAGGGGGTGCAGTCTTTCAGCTGTACATCTTAGGGACATAGCTCCCACCCTTCTGAGCATGATAGCAGTACACTGTGTTGTAGCACACAATGTGGAGATGTTGTTCAAGAGAACCTGGGGTCCTCCCTTTTCATTAATAATATTCCTTTACTAATTTAAGTATGCAAAAAATGATGTATAGCAATCTACAGTTAGTATTGGCCACAAATACCTTTGAAGCTAAATAAATAAATTGCCTGTTGTATTTTACTTTCATCAGCAGATAACTACTGAAAAAAGTATGAGTGATTTCTCACCGTGTTTATTCTGAGTAATGGCATGCTTTACTGAATATTTCTATCAGGACTTTGAAGTCCAGAGTCTTGCAACTATCACTGTCTATGGCCAATGTAACAAGTCCTACAAAATGTTCTTGAGACATGGTGATCGGAAACAAATTTTTATGAACTTAAGTGTTCTGAAACTTCTTTCTGAAGGTGCCATAGATATTGGAGCTGTGAGAAACACAGAGCAATGCACAGTGGACAAACCACTCTAGAAAATGAACTGAAATTTCTCAAGTGCACCCATAGGCTTTGGAAAAACACCAGACAGATGCTGGAGTTCATGTACCAGGTTGTAGACATCTGCATCCATTATAGTACCCTCAGAACTGATTCCAGACGACTGCACAATATTTTCACTTAGCTTGCTGGGAAAAAAATGCCACGTTTTACACAGCACAAGAATCCAAACACATTTACAATAATGCAAAATATTCTCCTACTATCATAAGAGCAGAATCTATAGCAATATTGAAGAAGTCAAATATAAATATTTTTTTCAATCCCCAATGACTTGATCCTCTACATCATAGCTGAACAATGTCTTCTTTCTGAAGGTTTGTTTCAGTTAGCTCTGCATGCACTGCCATTTCTTCTGCTAGTTGCTGAGCAATCAACAATGCCTCTTCATATACATTTTTTAAAATTCCGTATTTCTGTCAGAGTAGTTTCAATTACTTTGCTGATAATCAAAATCAAGCACTGAGTTTGGCATTTTTTTATTTACGTGATCAATTTTAAACGATAAGTTAAGCAAAACCACAAGTGACACAAAGAACAGAAACGAGAGTTCATCCACCACCCTCTGAATATATTCCATTTTGGGGGGGTCATTTTTTCCCATTTCAACAGTGCCCATTGCACACACTGGGTGCATCTAGACTGGAAAGATTTTGCACAAAAACTTGCCGCCTGTCTACACTGGCCGCAAGAATTTGCGCAAGAGCACTGACGTTCTACTGTCCGAAATCAGTGCTTCTTGTGCAAATACTCTGATGCTCCCGTTCAGGAAAAAGCCCTCTTGTGCAAATGTTTCTGTGCAAGAGGGCCAGTGTAGACAGGCAGCTAAGACGTTTTGTGCAAAAGCAGGCTAAACAGAAAAAAGCCCTAGTGGCCGTTTGGAAGCTGCAAGCAGCTCCCGGACTTCCTGGTAACCTGAGACCCCTTAAAGGAAGACGCAGCCTGCTAAGGCCAGGAAGCAAAAGCCCTTCTGGGACCTCTGGCCAGAGCTGTGCCACACGGCCCCTGCTGTCCCCAACGCCACCCAGAGCAGGATGGCAGCTCCGGGGGGGGAGGGGGGGGAGCAACCACCCACACCCCCAGCCCAGGAGGCCTCAAGGGGCCGAAAAAGAAGGGCCCCATCCTGGTCCTCGGGGGAGCTGGAGACACTGCTAACCCTGTGGCAGGAGGAGGAGGCCCTGCACGACAACTGCTCCTGTCGCTGCAATGCGGATATTTTTGCCCGCATGGCCAGGCACTCGCCCACCAGGGTCATCCAGCCCGGACCCTGGAGCAAGTAAGGGCAAAAGTAAAAGAGCTGAGCCTGGGCTATGTGCGGGCCAGCGGGCAGGAGCCGACACCTTCCCCCACTACCGACGGCTCCACCGCATCCTGGGCCAGCCAACACTGCAGTGACCAGGTGTTCCCATGGACACCAGCGTGCACCCTCCCCCCCATCACCAGGACCACCGAGGCAGGGGAAGGAGACACCAGCAGCGGGTCGGGGGACGGGGCCAGCACTGCCATCCTGCAGGCCCCCTCCGGCAGCCCCGACGTCCCCCGAGCATCCTCGGAGGCCAGGAAAGAATCCAGCAGTGAGTGTTGCACTTTGCACTCACAAGGGCGGGGGTGGGCGGAGCCAGGTGCCCGGAGGAGGAAAGGGGAGAGCATGTCACTCAGGCCACATGAGCTGCACGGGCTGTGTAGCATTAGGCAGTATGCAGCACGTGCAACCATGTGGCTGCGGCAGGCAGCTCCAGGGCACACCTGGGACCATGCTGCTCACACATCCGATGGGATCGGGGGGAAGGGTGGATGCCGGCTGGAACCAGCCAGGGCCGCAGGGACTCAGGCCAGAGCCCACACCTCCGCAAGGGTGCAGCACACAGAAGGGCACACTGTCCCATTCCTGGCTGCGAGGCACAGCCAGCTGCTCCTGGGAAAACCGCAGCATCACAGCCCGTGAGTGTGGCCACCACTGAGCCCCTCGACTGCTCATGGTGCCTTGGCTGGCCCCCCCAAGGAAGTCCCCACTGCAGCCACACATGTCCCTGGGCTACGTGTGTGAGGGCTAGCAGGAGGGAGAGGGGGGAAGCGCTCAGGTCGGCCCTAGGGCCGCCTGAGTTTTGCTACAAGGATGGTACACTCCCCAGTCACTCTCCTGGTTCCATCCAGGAGACATCCCATGTGATGGGGATCTGAGAGCCCAGACCACGTCTGCTAGATGTGTTCCCAGGCACTGTGTGGGGATTCATCTCGCTCCCTGTCAAACACTATTGATTAGCCCAAAGCCTCACAGCCTCCACCAGCAGGGAGTTCCGCCGGTTAACACAACACAAGCACCCTCCCACCCTCCAAGGGGCCAAGACACAGACCGGTGGTTACAATACATGGAGGAGGACCCTACTCCAGGGGTGGTCCTGTATCCAAATATACAACATGGGGGGTAACCGAGTGGGCCCAAGCCACACTACTGTGCTGTCACCTGGGCTCAGGGGTGGAGGGCATGAGGTGTGGGGACAGTGGCCGGGCTGCCTGACTGACTCATTCTTTCTTCTGTTCCCTGCAGCGGGACCAAGCACAAGCCAGGGACCCTCTAGCCCTGTGGCAGCAGCATCCCCAGCCACCCAACCACCAAGGCGGCAGGTCTGCCACCGGGACCAGCTCCTTCAGCGCCACGTGCAGGCCATCGAGTGCGTGGAGGCGGGTCTGCAGTGGCGCCAGGAGGCCTGGGGCTCCTTCCAAGCCCAGTGCGTCCACATGGCGGACGCAATAGCCACCCTCACTGCACACATTGGCCATGCCATCCACTATGGCATGGCCTTGCCCCATGACCCCGCCATCCCTCCCCTAGCACTGCTCCTGCCCCCTCCTGCTCCTGTCCCTGCCCCTCTTGCAATGGCCCCTTCTGCTCCTGTCCCTCCTGCAATGGCCCCTCCTGCCCCTGCCCCTGGTCCTGCCCCTCCTGCTCACCTCGCCGTGCTGCCTGCCCCAACGCGGCCTGCCCCCCATGTGCAGGTCTGCCCCCGCAGCCGGGTGGTGGCTCTCTGGAGCGCAGGGGTGAGCCAGGCGCACAGCTCCAGGAACATCTGCTTTTGCATGCAAAAGTTCCAGAGCCATTGCTGGTCGTCCCATTGCCCCAGGACCAGCTGGTCCCACCAGTCGGTACTGGTGTCCAGTCTCCACAGTGGCCTCTCCACGCTGGGATGGGGATGCCACAGGGACGCCATGGCCTCCCTGGTGAGGGAGTCCAGAGCAATCTGCGCTTCCAGGTCCTGGAAGGGGAGGGCAACAGCCTGGAGCACCAGCTGCAGGCATTCCAAAATGGCCGGAAGGGGCCAGAGCAGGCACAAGGCCACCCCTGGCTCCATGGCACAAAAAACAAGGCAGATGAAAAAAAACCAGGCAAAGGCACTAAAAGGCAAAAGGCAGAGAGCAACCACAAAAACTGCTACAGCAGTCAGTCCCTGCAAGAGGTTCTATAGCTCTCAGCAGGAAAGAAACGGCTGTCCAGGGAGATCCCTTTAAGCACAACAGGCTACAACAGCAACTACCTCAACCCACCGGATAATATTGTTAACCTCTCCAGCTACAAACTCAATCCAGCAGAAGAGTCTGTCTTATCCCAGGGTCTCTCTTTCTGCCCCACGTCCCCCACAAACTGGATACAATTTTGTAGTGACCTTGAGGCTTTTTTTCGCCACCTCCGCCTCCGAGAATATTTCCAAACCACCAATGAACATCAATCTGACCTACCAGATCCCCCCTATCAACACCAAAGGAAAAATAATTCTATACGGACTCCCCATGACGGTCAGAATTACAATCTGGATTTCTATACGGCTACATTTCTATCACTATTCTACCCGGCTACATTTCTATCACTATTCTACACATGTCTCAAAGGAGCTCCAGCCCCCACCCCCGGAAAGGGCTGGTGCCCTTTTGCCTTCTTCAAAATGGTTCCAGGCTTCTGCTTTTGCGCAAAAGCGTCCCGCCAATGTAAACGCGCTTTTGCGCAAATACTTTTAACAGTTTTTGTGCAAAATCATGCCAATCTAGACGCAGCCACTATGTCTGACACTGCTGGGCATTGACACATTCAGTTGAGTTCTCTCATCTTGTGCTGGAGAGAGGCTTTAATGTTTTTGTAGTCCCCTTACTAAAAGTGCCTCTGCTTATTTTCTGGGAAGACCCTGTGTGCTGCAATCTAGCCTCACAGACTACAATTCCCATGAGGAAGGAAGTGACTCTTGTGTGGGAGATGGGGGGGGTCTCTCCCTGTGCATGAGAAGAGAGGCCTACCAGTCTGGGACTCTGCCCTTGGATTTTAGAACAGAAGGGGAGCCAGGCTGCTGTGGAGGAGTTTGATCCAGTCCAGGGGTTGTTAGAGTGCAGCTACAGACTGGGACTAGATGCGTTTGGAACTGGGATCTAGCAGGCTGCTTCTGATAGGCACATCATGGCTACGTCTAGACTGGCCCCTTCGCCGGAAGAGGCGTGCAAAGCAGGCAAGTCAGAATAGGGAAATCCATGGGGGATTTAAATATCCCCCGCGGGATTTAAATAAACATGGCTTTGCAAGTAGGAATAAGAGATCCTCTGGAAAAGGGCTTTATTCCGGAGGATCGCGCCAGTCTAGACGCTCTTTTCCGGCTTTTCCCCAAGCCGAAAAAAAAGCGGTGGCCATGTTTATTTAAATCCCACGGGGGATATTTAAATCCCCCCCAGATTTCCCTATTCTGACTTGCCTGCTTTGCATGCCTCTTCCGGAGAAGGGGCCAGTCTAGACATAGCCCATGAGACTGTAAGTAATTGGGCATTTTTGGGAAGGTGCTGCCTGAGACAGAGCTGCTGCCTAGCTTGGACCCTCATACACACTGCCTACAGAGATTCTCCATTACAGCTGCAGTTCTTCAAGCGCGCCCACGCAAGTAAGAGTCTGGGACTCTGAGTCCAGGGGTTTGCACACTCTGGGGTGGGGTCAATATTGGCAGTGCAAATGCTAGACATATAAGTTCCAATTATTGTTGTGCACTTTGTTAATGTTATTCATTCTTAATCTGTTAAACCCTGCTTATTTAAGTTAAGTAAAGATTGTTTATTTTAATGTAATCTATTATCATATAATCATACAGCTGGAAGAGACCTCAGAAGGTCATCAAGTCCAGCCTCCTGCCCAAGGCAGAACCAATCTCAGCTAAATCAACCCAGGCAGGGCTTTGTCAAGCTGGGACTTAAACACCTCTAGGGATGAAGACCCCACAACTTCCCTAGTTAACCCATTCCAGTGCTTCACCACCCTCCTAGTGAAATAGTTTTTCCTAATATCCAACCTGGACCTCTCTCATCACAACTTGAAACCATTGCTCCTTGTTCCGCCATCTGTCACTACTGAGAACAGCCTCTCTCCATCCTCTCTGGAACCTGCCTTCAGGAAGTTGAAGGCTGCTATCAAATCCCCCCTCACTCTTCGCTTCTGCAGACTAAACAGACCCAAATCCCTCAGCCTCTCCTCATAAGTCATGTGCTCCAGCCACCTAATCATTTTGGTTGCCCTCCGCTGGACCCTCTCCAATGCGTCCACATCCTTTTTGTAGTGGGGGGCCCAGAACTGGACACAATACTCCAGATGTGGCCTCACCAGAGCCGAATAAAGGGGAATAATGACATCTCTGGATCTGCTGGCAATGCTCCTCTTAATGCAACCTAATATGCCATTAGCCTTCTTGGCTACAAGGGCACACTGTTGACTCATATCCAGCTTCTCATCCACTGTAACCCCCAGGTCCTTTTCTGCAGGTATATATTAAGGGTATATGATTTGTAGTTGTTGTTTTGGAATTAGATCCAGATAATTGCTGGAATGAGTTTATTCCTGGATACTCTCAAGGCACACCAATAAGTGTGTACAAGGCCAGCCAGGTGGAGGCAGCACCACTGTATGTTCTTTATGAGCAAAGGACTGAAGCAAGGGGGTGGATAGGGTTTTCCACAACTAAACAACTTCACCACTGGGGTGCTCAGGATCGCCTTTTATGTTAAAACCGTCAGGCGCCCAGGCACACCTGTGAGTGTGACCTGCTCCCGAGTAACCCAGGGAGGAAATTTTTTTTTCCCCACATAGGATTTCAAAACTGTCCACCAGACATGTTGAACGTGCAAATACAGTGTACACACCTAGAAAACCACCACAAAAAGTTTTCATCCAGTTTGAGGAAACTGTTGCATCACTCAACACTAGATTTCAGGAGTGGCATCTGCAATGAATAAAATAAGCCTTTTCATCCTTATGGATTAAATGAGCTTGCACACCTTGCGTGTGTCTACACTGCATAATTCCAGAATAACAATGAGAGTGTCTACACAGCAATTCCGTTATTTAGAAATAAAATCAAAATAACTGACGGCTTTTTCCGACTTTTGTAAACCTCATTGCACGAGGAATAATGCCTCTTGTGAAATAGCTATTTCGGAAGAGGGCGTGTGTTATTTAAAAATAAGGAGCCTCCAGAAAATCCCACAGATGCCCTAGTGGCCACTCTGTTCACACTCCTCAGGACTCTATAGTTCCTCCTCTCCTGCAGCCATTAAAGCTGCAGACACAAGGGAAAGGGCCTGTGGCAGGAAGCCAGCCCTGACAGCCTCTAGTCACTGCTGCTGCCATAGCACAACATCTGGCCAGTATGACTGACCCTCAAGCCCCTCAAGAGCCTTCCACCACTCCCAGGGAGCAATCCAACGGCTCACAGGAATCTGTCAGGCAGCAAAAGAGGCGTGTGCCGTCCTGGCCCGGGGCAGAGATCCTGGCCCTTGTTGAGGTATGGGGCAAGGAGGAAATCCTCCAGATAGGCAACGTCGACATATGCAGTTGCATGGCAAATAGCCTGGCCACCAAGGGACACATCCAGACCCAGGAGCAGGTCCAGATGAAAGTTAAAGAACTCCACCAGGCCTATGCCATGGCAAGGGAGCGCAACTCTCGCTCTGGGACAGAACCCCATTCCTGCCCCTATTATGAAAACCTGCATCGCATTCTGCAAGATGCCGGTCCAGAAGGACACACAGTGGCGGAGAGAGACTGCATGGACGGAGTTGCTGCAGCAGGGATGCAACATGTGCGCGACTGTGCAGGCTCTCCTCACCCATCCAGAGCCAGCTTCCGATCCTGCTGCTGCTCCTGCCCCAGTCGCAGTTCCTGGTCCTGCCCCTCCTCCCATGCGATGGTGACCCACTTCTCCAGTAGGATGGCGGGTCTCATCTGGGTGTCCCATCACATGAGGGCAGGGGTGATCCAGGCACACAGCTCCAGAACAGTTTTCTTCCTCATGCAGAAATTCTGGAGCCACTGCTCCGTGACGAATTAGGATCTCTAATTCGAACTACTGTTACTGTCCGTGGAACAAGGTGTACTGGTAGTTCGAATTAGAGATCCTAATTTGAACTACCTACTCTGTGCCGCGTGCAGCCGCGGGCACGGAGTTCGGACTAAGGGACATTTAAAAATGGGGGCACCCTGGAAGATGCAAATGAAGCCCAGGCAATTTAAATCCCGGGCTTCATTTGCAGCTTCGAATGCTTACATTAGCCTCCCTAGTTCGAACTAGGGGGCTAGTGTAGACATACCCTAAGGCCATAGCTACACTACAGGTAAAACCAATGCAGCCACAGTTGATCTTCTGGGGTTCAAATGAGCATGTCTAGTGGAGACATTAATTCGAATGGAGAGGGCTCTCCTGTTGATGCCAGTTGTCCTGCTTCTACAAGGAGTAAGGGAAGTCGAAGGGAGAGAGTGCTATCTTTGACTTTCCACAGGGTGGACAGTGCCAAAATTCAAGCTATTTTGACTTAAGCTATGTAATTAATGTGGCTGAAGTTCTGTATCATAATTTGAACTTGTCCCTTAATGTAGACCAGGCCTAAGGTGCCACAGGACTCCTCGCTGTTTTTGCAGATGCAGAGTAACATGGCTACTCTCTGAGGCACTGGAAAAAGTTGTTACTAACTTTACAAAAAATCCCCTATGCCCCTTACAGGAGACTGATTCTGAGAGCTCCATCTAGGCTAGCCCATATGGGATGTTCAGCATTATTGTGGTCACAACCTTTTCTCCCAGCCACACCATCCAAATATATCCTCTATGCAGAGCAGCCACATACTGGTCACTTGGTAGCTAAGTCAGCTTTCCATCTACTTTGTAATACCAGAGCAGTTCAAAGCAGACCAGGCCCAGGCCCACTTTGCCCAGGTGCACATGCCTATGAAGCACACCTGGCTTTAGAAGGGAAAGGGAGCTTGCATGCTGGAGCTTCCGGTAGGGACTGCACTCCCAAGTGTGGGGATACATTGCTACATACCCTTTTTAAAAATGCCAAGTAACTTCAAGTTACTTTTGGAGGCATAGAATCCATTAATTAAGCAATAGGACACAGTGGGTGAGTGCAATGGAGTAATTATTTATGTCTGTGTGCACTGCTAGGCATAAGGTCATCCACCAATTAAAAATTGAAAGCACTGTTTGTTAATAAAGCCTCTACTTCAAACCTTGGCTTTGCCCTCCAGTACACGTGCTTCAAAGAGGTTGCCAGCAGAGTGAGAACCACTCCAGTTTCCTTGGCTAGAAATTAACATCTCCTTCCAGCTTTAGGCATAGCAGAATAAAAGAGTAAATAAGGCTTCAGAATAATTTCTGTTACATTCAGTGATGACTTATTCAATCTAAACAAATGGATCCATCTTGTTTCTTTAAACATCAAACGTACTTTTGCCATGATTTAGGCCCTAAAACATCAAGGCTATGTCTAGACTGGCCACATAAGACGGAATAGGCATGCAAAGCAGGCAAGTCAGAATAGGGAAATCTGCGGGGGGATTTAAATAAACATGGCCGCCGCTTTTTTCCCGGCTTGGGGAAAAGCCGGAAAAGAGCGTCTAGACTGGCGCGATCCTCCGGAATAAAGCCCTTTTCCGGAGGATCTCTTATTCCTACTTGCAAGTAGGAATAAGAGATCCTCCGGAAAAGGGCTTTATTCCGGAGGATCGCGCCAGTCTAGACGCTCTTTTCCGGCTTTTCCCCAAGCCGGGAAAAAAGTGGCGGCCATGTTTATTTAAATCCTGCGGGGGATATTTAAATCCCCCCGCGGATTTCCCTATTCTGACTTGCCTGCTTTGCATGCCTCTTCCGGAGAAGGGGCCAGTCTAGACGTAGCCCAAGAGAAAAAAACATTTATGTTCGGCCTTTCAATGGGAGTATTACGTAGCGGAGGGTGATATGGTTTGACCCATCTTGTCATTGGTCAGACTTAGTTTAGTGTTATTCCAAACCTATTTTTAGGATTCAAGGATAATTTTATGGGTAAGGTGTTTAAAATACACTGAAAATTCCTCTCCTCCAATAAGTATATCACAATGAGATACCTCAAGACCCCTGTCTTGCATACACACTGCTCCTTTGGTGTCAGAATGCACTTGTCTTTTAGACTCACCTCCCCAACATAGTGATAGCTCAGCATGTCATATACCTATGGTTTAATCACACCATACTCTTTTAATGAGACTCATTTGTCTCTCTTTCATGCTTTCAGCTATTTCCTCCTTTAATGAGATTTATGGTAGAAGAAAGAAAAATGCTTCCTGAATGATTCTACTCAGGTGGCATATTATCTCGTGCAAAACCTCAATCAGCTGCAGTAAATATCTGTTTGATATGAATTTGTCTTTTTATACTCCGCTTTGGAAATTTAAGAACAGCTAACTTTCTGCTGATAAAAAGTATTTGGTGAACAATTTAATGCCCTAATTTAAAAATAACAAGTAAATGTATTTGCAGAAGAAATCTCACAGGTGTTTGTACATTTTAAAGCAGTAAAAAGATGTAACTGGCCAAAATGGGAAAAGTCCGTTAATTAGCAGTTGCACCTCCCATATTAATCTCCATATATAAGCTATGCAGATAATGTAATTCTGGCAAAAAATGTATTGATGTAGAATTTGACCCAGCTCAAAAGTAAGCAGTAAATGACAAGAAGTTAAACATGGCTATTGCTTAGAGCACAAAAGAAAGTGTGCTGGAATCAGAAATCTCTTTCTCCTTCATAGTGCTCTTTATGAGGAAAAACGTATTACTATTATTCTGGGTTCAGATTTATCCCTGATATAACTCTACTGAAGTCAGTCAGTGCTCCACCAGGAATTAACAGAGCTCTTGGGAATCTTTCAGGTCACCTGCTAGCTTTAAGCAACTCCCCACTTCCACTTACTAGTCTGGTTATCAAGACTAAGAAAAACAAACAAACAAACAAAAGAACATAAACAAAAGCCGAAGTCTGTGCTGCTTTGGATCGTACACTACTAGAATTCACTATATGACTGTAAAACACTAAGCTGCACAGGTAACCTGCCTTGTTTTCAAATTCATTAAGATTAACTATTATTCCACCTGTATTATTCAACAACTGCTAAAGGCTTTTAAACCAGAAAACATGGAAATGCAAAGGAAAATTACTTTCTAACTTTCTCATTTCAAGAAAAGACTCTGCATCCTCTACCCAATCAAACCAACCCAATGTGAGTGATCTTTTGCTGTCTTCTATCTTGTGCAGATTATTCACCCCCAAGCAAAGTGACTGTAAAATGCTAAATCAGAAAGTCTCCACTAACACAGTGGTATAGCCTTTTATGTTCACTTTGCATTAATGTGAGTATACCCCTCAGGGGCAAATCAGCCCTTTTGACTGTTTCTTTTTTCATTCTCATGATAGTTTTACAGCTGCCACTCGCATCTTAATTTTTGTATTAGTATATACTGTCTAAACAACACTCTTTACACAGAAAATATGCAACAGAAACATGCAAGATACAGCTGTCATAATTTTGTTTGCTAGTATGCAAAAAGTCTTATAGGCTAACATTGGAAATAATACATATTAGCCTAAATGTTCAAAAGTACTTTGTGTGGCCAATTTGATATACTTTGAAGGTTCCAGATTTTTAGAAAGTGCTGATCATACAGGAAAATCAGACACATTTAAAATGTTTAAAACTTAATACCAAATAATGGAGGAACACACAACACTTATTAGTGTTGAAATATTTGAAGATCATTCATACCCTAGTGAAGAAAGAAACAGTGATTAATTCCTTTCATCCCATTGACTTTTGCCATTGACTTCTATGGGGCAAGAATTTCACCCATGTTCACCATCCTCATCCAACTATTTTAACATGCACCAAAAATATGTACAAAAACATGCTTTTTTCCTAGGTTTCCTGGCCTGAACTGAAAAGGGATGCTGCTATCAAGTTGGCAATAAACAAACTAATGTCCTGGATCTCAATATGGGCTAAGGTAAAAATGAAATTAACCCCAATCCTCAGTGAGAGTTAATTTAAAAGCCTATATTGCAAGGGTTTTTTTTTTTTTTTTTTTTTTAATTCCTAGGTAAAATGGAGACTTACTAATGCAAATCTTGTTGCAATTTACTTTTTAAATTATCTGCTCAGTAGGTTACATGTTTATTGCTTCTATCAAAAAGAGATTATTCAAGAGAAATCCATGTATCAGTATCAGTGCAGCATGAACAACTCCAGCCTTCATGAAACTTAATTCTTTCAAGGAGGAAACAAGACATGGGTTGTTGGCCACAGCTGAGTCTGCCCTTCCCAAGCAATAACACAGGTTCCCTGGCAGGTTCTGTCTGCTACCCGACTAGTTTGAGGTAAACATTTCTGGAGTCTTTGGTAAGTATTTAAACCAGTTTTTATTATGAAAGTAAAACCATAAAACACTCTGTGGGTCAGGCAGAATCACAGTGAAGCAGCCAGGCCAGCAGATTGCTCCTAGCCACATATTGCCAAAGAAATGGTAACAATATTAGCCAATCAATAGCAAGCATGAGGAAGTTACTGATTGGTTAACAGATTAACAAATCAGGAGCTGTTACTGGGCGAACTAGTAACTGTTGCTGGGCAGAGTAAGACTAGTGCCCCCCCCCCAACTCCTCAGGCCAGGCATCCCTTCTGCACATGTGCAGAGCTGCAAAGGTCATAGAGGACATAGTAATTGAGAGCCTTAGCTAGGACTGCAGTCACTCTGTGGACTCTGTGCTATTAGCCCAGCCTACAGATGTAAATTCGGTGTTGTGTGGCTCTAAAGTCACGGGATTCACAAACATTTTAATTTTGCTCACCGCACCTTATGATGCTCATCCTTCCCTGCCACTTGTGATCACATAGCTCTTCATCTGACAATATCAACTGCTTATATGGAAAAAGTCATATTAGGAAACCATGTACTTATAATCAGTAATGTCAGCTGCAAGAATTCAGAGATCATCAGTGTCTCCATAAGCATGACATTGTCTTAAAAGGCAAGGTAATTATTAAAAATAATAAAAAAGTAGTAATTTACTACTTATTTTTAATGAAAGCTAAAATTCTTCCCTAATCAACTTGAAGAAAAGCACCAAATATCATGAGTCTCATGCTAAAACCACAAGAGTTGGCAAAACTGAATTCAGTTCTGCACCTGGAAACTTGAAGAGACATCATCATATGAACCTTCCAGCTCTCCCTATTCCACAGGACTACAGGGTTAGAACCTTTGGCTTAAATTTAAGATTTTTCCTGCTTTTAGAAGTAATACTCTTCTATTTAAACTAAGGGTGCATCCAAACAAAAATCCTGCAGCTAGGCTTTGCTGACCAGTGGGAGTCTTTGGGATTAACTTCATTAGTGTAACCCATACCAACCCCACCACTGATATTCTTCACAACACTGGTAAGCTTTTAATTAAGAAAGTGGTTTTAACTAGGACCCAGAAGTTGGTGAGTTGTAGCAATAAGTGGCAATATCATACAAATCAGTAAACATCTCTTCTTCATGCTAATGAATTCCATGGGACCTAGACTATATTGTTTAGTTTCATTAGTCAATTCTTTTTTCTATGTAATATTAATTTTATGCCTTATTCTAGGTCTGAAACAAAAAACAGGAGTATGTAGCACTTAAAAGACTAACAAGATGGTTTATTAGGTGATGAGCTTTCGTGGGCCAGACCCTCTTCCTCAGATCAAATAGTGGAAGAAAATTGGCACAACCATATATTGGTCTGTTTGTCTCCAGAGTCAGCAGCTTATTAGATGGCCAAAATATTCCATCATTCTGTGTTCTGTCATTCAGTGCCCCATGCAGCTTCCCATTTCAATCTGTACCTGTATTGTGTGGCATAAAGCACATAGTTCACCATCAAAGATTTCAGAAAAATAACAATGAGTAATGCACACATCTGAAAACTTTCCTATTATGGGTAGTTTCTAAAAGAGATGTATGAGTCTTCATGTTAAGAAAACTTTCTCTCTGATAGCAGTCCTTGCCACAGATAATATAATGAGTGTCTGAATGTCTCCACAATGGCAACTTTATCATCCTTGATTTTTTTTTCTCTTTGACAAATGTCATGGTCATTTTTACTAATGATTGAAGATGTAATCTCAAGATTATGGTTAACTGCCAGATTTTAGTCTTTCAGCTAAGAACTGGGCATCCTAGGTCTAAGGAAAAATGAAGTATTTTTATTTTTGCCTTCTGCACACAGAATGTAAATTTTTATATATATTTTTGCATTTCATTACTCTATGGTAGAGCAAATGGTATGAACAAAGCTAAAACATGAAGATAGGTAGGACATAATTTCAATTCAATATATGCTTACTCAAAAAGCAGGATATTGTAATACTATTCTGGATAAATATACCTATTATAGTATCTGAGTATTTCAGTGAAATTATATTTACCTTTCAAATTAATAACATTTGCTATTTTTATGTATTTTTGCATCTAGAAGAAGAATCATGAAGGACTCCACTAGTTTCCTTTTTTTTCTTAACATTTCAAACAAGCTGCAAATACATAAATCTCTCAATCTTGACTAATTTGACAATTGTTTCAGGTTAGTCACTCAATGAAATGTCACAGTCTCTCTCTCCTGACATATTCTTCACTTTACACTTAAATAGTTCCAAATTACCATGCACCACCTATGGGAAAGGCATATGAGATTCAATGAATACCAAATGAATTTGCTATTCTAGTACAAAAAAGCAGAAAATAGTAGGAGGACTTGACAAAAAAGTGTTCCTCCAATTCAATACTTTGCATAAACAACTAACTAAAATTCCTCCAAGCTTTTCAAGCTATATTAACTACATCCATTGGCTTTTAATTGTAATAAGGATTTCTGAGTTTAGTATATGCTAGTGTTACCTGGGGGACTTAAGTAAGCAATTACTGTGGAAGTCAAAACCAGTAGTGAAGCCTAAGACCTAAGGCAGGTTGCCCACCCCACAGAAACCAGATTCGGCCAGGTGTTACGTATCTAGTCACCGTTGGATTGGGTAACCACAAATCAGGCGAGAGACCAATGTTTAGGGCCAAACCATATATTTTGAAAAGTCAAACGCACAACAACAACAACAGTATAAACCCACCCTATCCCGGAAGAGAAAGGAGATAGATAGGTCCTGAATACACAAGGGGTATACGTTACAATATCAGAGGCGGCGAATGAGGCCTGCGACCTTCCACCCTGTGGCTAATGTGAAGCCTTAGGGGAGGACAGCAGGGAGTCCCTCGCTGACAGGGATTAGTCCAGTCAAACAGGTCCTCCTGCAGATGGATCCTCGCCTCCAGTGGAAAAGGTAAGTTCCTTCAGGAGTTGGCACTTGATAGTCCTTCGACTCACAGCCTAATCCAATAGGTAAGGATGATGGCAATAAAGTCCAAGTCTATGTGGCAGAAGCCAGCAACCAATCAAATGGGTATTCCCACACTCACAGCGGCTATCTCACCACAACTCGAGCTAAATCCTCGTACCAATATCTACAAACCATAATGGAGCACCACGGGAAACAGACAAACACTGACAGGACTCTAAGCGGTAGACAGTGACTGACTGACAATAGCACAGACGGACAGTGGCAAACCTGAAGCCCTCTCTGGTCAGGGCTTATAAACTCTTCAAGGCGGGAAAAGGGTGGTAAGGGTTGGGTGCACAGAATGGTGCTGTGTGCAACGTTCTAGGAGGGAGGAGTGTACAGTTTCTGGGTGGCGTGCAGCTCATTTGAGTGCCTAGTGCACAGTTTGAGCTGAGTGCAGAACTATGGGGAGGGGTGCACATAGCATTGTGCGGTGTGCACTTAATGTTTTGGCGGGAAAGGAATTGCAAAGGAAAAGGAGACAAGATGGAATCTGAAAAGACTCCATTTTGACAAGCAATGGCTCTAATTATCCTTATCCAGGCAATACTAGTATCTGAACGGCCATGCAGTTGGCCCAAGTAATACACCATCTGTGCAGACTTCTTCATAAAATGAACTAAGCTCTTGGTTGCATGTTAGCTGAATTGCCTATAATATGAGAATGGTCTGGGGGTACATCTACATTGCATGGCTATTTCAGGATAATGGAGGTATTCTGAAATAGCTACCCCACACCTCCACAAGCCACTAATATTTTTCAAAATAACAAGCGTGCTATTTCGCCAGCCTGGTAAACCTCATTGCACGAGGGATAAGAAATAGCTAGAAATAGTACATTATTTCAACATTTGGTGCTGTGTAACATAAAAACGGCCATACTGGGTTACACCAAAGGTCCATCTAGCCCAGTATCCTGTCTGCCGACAGTGGCCAATACCAGATGCCCTAGAGGGAGGGATCACAACAGGTAATTCTCACGTGATCCTTCCCCTGTCTCCCACTTCCAGAGGAACAGAGGCTAGGGACACCATTTCTACCCATCCTGGCTAATAGCCATTGATGGACCTAACCTCCATGAATCTATGTAGTTCTTTTTTGAATGCTGTTAAAGTTCTATCCTTCACTGCATCCTCTGGCAAGTGGATGCCTGTTTCAAAATAGATTTGAAATAAGATATGCAATTTGTGTAGTGCAAATTGTGTATCTTATTTTGAGTTTAGGCTGCTGTGTAGATGCACTCTTGACATGGCCTGGATATGCGTGTTACTGTAGTTGTGCATATCACCAGTGTAATTTGTAAAGTCAGAATGGCTGAGAACTTAAAAATTGGATGGTAATATACAGCAAATCCAGTGATAACTGAACTTCACGATATTCTCAACAGAGCCATCAACTGTGTTTGTAGCTATTTCCATTACTTCACACTGATTCAACAGACATGTTAGGCTTCAAAGTGACAGGCACACAGAGCTGACAAGCCTATTAGCTTATGTAGATAATGTACTACAGTACTAGCCAAACATCTAGAGTGACATTATGATGACCGGAGATAGTTCCTAACCAAAATTCTGGATTTGGATATCACTCAATGTTGGTGGTGCTAGAAATCCAGACTCAGGTCATAGCTAAAGAGTTACCAGTCGCATAATTGGTTTAAATGAGACAAACTCTAGCTTGAAAATATGATTTTTTTGTTTTCTGTGTACTGCATCTTTACATATCCAACAACTCTGCCTGTTGACCATGACAGCGGCCATTTTGTTGTTAGAGCTGCTGCCTGATAGTAAAAGACAATCATACACTGTACTCTAAGGAAGCCTTTGCTTTTGTCCTTCCCTGATATTTTTCTTGACTTAAAGTATATTGATTTAGAAGGTTTTGTCTTGAGGAGGGAAATACACAATACCATGCATACTCCCAGAGCTTAGTTGTTTGAGATCTAGGCCTAGACTTTGTAGCCTGGGCTTGTGTCTAATTGTAAACCAGTGTGCTGTGGTTCACAATTGTGGAATACTGTGTGTTTATTCTATTTGGGATCCCCTGTATTAGAAATACTTGAAAGTGTTTTTTTCACATTACTGTCTGGTGGGAGAAAAACAAATTGGACAAGGGAATGTCTTCTCTAATTAAGTCAATGTACTGAGTATCAGACATCAAGTATAATGATTTTACAGTCAAATACTTAATTGTGTAAACTGCTAAGTAACTTGGTATATTGTCATTTCTTAACATATAGATTGAGGTACTCAACTGATAAGAGACAAGTTCACTGAATTGTTTTAAGGACATAATTTATTAACATTTCTTTAAAAAAACAAAAAACAAAAAAACCCCAGCAAATAAGGGAAATGGTTGAGATGTGTCCAGATCTATTTAAATCTAATTCAGCTATAGCTAGACCCTTGAAATGACAAAACCATAATACATATTTCACAGCTAATTAAATGTGTATTGAATTCACATATCCAGAGCAAACCAACCAGAGGATGGATGCCTCAAATAAAGCAATAATTTAAAACAACAGTATACATTTCACTTTGAGCAGTGAAGAGAACAGAGTAAACGCATAAGACAGTGCAGGCTAAACACTTGTATTTTGCTATAGGAACTGAGAACGCCTGAACATTTAATAACTTGGGGTATGTCTACACTGCAGTATTAATTTGGAATAAGTTATTTTGGAATAAAAACTCCACAATAGCTTATTTTGAAATAGCACATCTACACTGCAAGTGCCCATTGAAATAGCGCTGAGCTATTTTGAAATAGAGCATCCACGCTGATAGGAGCCTGAAACACATTTAACTCCCCCCGGAAGCGCTTTGGGCAGGGCACATCAGGAAAGCAGTTACTTCCTGTAGCTGCTTCCTGAGGCTATCTGAGGCTCGTGCTTAGAGGGATTCCCCCATACAGTCGTGTCTCAGGCTCCTCTCCTTTGACCTCCTCCTCGAGGAACAGCAGAGTCTTCTCAGTGTCTGCTCTGATTGCCCTGGTGGACACCACAGCACTCCAGCCATGGAGCCGGACCTGCCTCCAAGCAGTCGACAGCTCCTAGACCTCATGCTGGACCTCCTGGTGCAGTTATTGCAGGCTGCCCGCATGGAGGTACAGGAACAGGACCCACAACTCATTGTGGGGCCCCTCCTCTCTTCTCTCCAGCCGCTGCTCCTGCAGCATGACCCCTCCCAACCTTCCCTGCACACCGTGCACTGCCACTTCTAGTGGCTGGACATCAGTTCCGACTGGTGGGACCGGATCATCATGGAGCAGTGGGCCGACCAGCAGTGGCTCCAGAACTTCCGACTGCAGAAGGACACCTTCCTGGAGCTGTGTGAGTGGCTCATTCCTGCCCTCAAATGACGGGAAACCCACATGCAACTCGCCATCCCCTTCCAAAAGCAAGTCACCATTGCTATTTGGAAGCATGCCATGCCGGACTGCTACTGCTCCATCAGGAACCAGTTCAGTGTGAGGAGATTAACTGTTGGGGCCGTGGTCATGCAGGTATGGCACTCTTGTGCTTTATCCCAGGAGGGTAGTAAACTGCTGGAATGGGGGTCTTTAGGGAAGGGAGGTGGTGGCGGATACTCCCTCCCTGGAATGTTTTTCAGTCCTGCCTTCACAAAGCCTTGCTGGGGGATGGTATTAGTTGGGGTTGGGCCTGGTGTGTGTGGTGGTGGGGGGGAAGGCGGGGGAGCGAATGTGCTTGGGGGCCTCCCGAGGGCTTTGGCAACCCTGTGATTCTGTTTGTCTCCTTCTCTAGGTGGTGAGGGCTATCAACATTATCCTGCTACATGGGGTTGTCATTCTGGGCAACGTGAACTCTATCGTCGCTGGCTTTGCTGCCATGGGCTTCCCCAGCTGTGTGTGTGTGGGGGGGGGGGGGGACAATGACGGCACCCATATACCCATCCAGACCCCACAACACCAGGTACTTTTCAATTGTGCTGCTGGCCCTCGTGGACCTCCGAGGCAGGTTCACCAACATCAGCGTCAGGTGGTTGGGGAAGGCGCACAACGCCCACATCTTCAGGAACTCCAGCCTTTTCCAGAAGCTGCATGCCAGCACTTTTTTCCCTGACCGCTCCATCAGGGTCGGTGAAGTGGATCTGCTGGTGTGTATCGTGGAGGACACCACCTACCCTCTGCTCCCCTGACATATGAAGCCCTACACGGGACACCTTGACCAAAGCAAGGAACATTTCGAAGCCAGGCTCAGCAGGGCCCGCTTTGTGGTGGAGGGCACTTGAGGCCATTTGAAAGCAAGGTTCTGCGTCCTCCTCACCCACCTGGATCTCGGTGAGCAGAACGTCTCCCACGTGGTGGGGGCCTGCTGTGTCCCCACAATATATGTGAGAACAAGAGGGAGATATTCCTGCCAGGGTGGGAGGCAGAGGCTGAGCAGCTCACCAGGGCCTTTGAACAGCCATGGACAGTTGCCATCTGGCAGGCCCATCAGGGGCTGTGCACATCTGACTGGCCCTGAGGGAGAGTTCCCGATAAGGACCCCAGTGACACTCTCCCTTGGGCCGCCCTAGAAGGGACCTGTGAATTGCCCCATCTGCCTTTTCTCCCACACTCCCCCTTTCCCCTGCCCTCGCTTCCCCACTCCTCCCACCCATTCCCCTGTTGATAAAATCATCCAGACCTTTTGTTTTGGAACAAGAAATTCTATTTTGTGTTTAATTGGGGTAACTGTAACTGGGGAGGGACTGTGGAAAGAACCTGGGAGCAGTGAGGAGGGGAAAAGAGGCTCAGGGATGGGGCTGGGTGTGGTGCCTGCCTCAGCTGGTCCCACCGCCTTCTGTGCGGGACCATTGGCAGTCATGGAGGGTGGGGGTGTAAGGGGTGGGAGGCCAGAGTGGTGGGAGCTGAGGCAGGAGCAGCCACCAGGCAGTCAGTGGCAGTGGTGCAAGCCATGTACATGGTCTGGGCCTGCTGTAACAGCTTCTGCCAGGTCTGTCTCTAATCTTCAGTCCTGCCGCTCCAGAGACTGCTGCAGGGAATGTAGGCAGGTGATATGCTCCCACTACAGGCCTTCTTGGAGTCACCTTCCCCTGTGCTTAATGAGGGGTCTAGAGGCTGGTGCGGGAGGTGTGGCTTGCACCTCACTCGCAACTGGTACAGCTGTGAAGAAAAGTGACAAGGGCAGTCATCCCAGGAGACAGTGCATGAAGCCTAGCCCTCATCTCTGAGGCGACACTACAAGGTCTTGAGTCAGGTGAAGGTCATGTGCTTTGAGCAAGGCCATCTGTGGCCTAGACAGTGGGCCCTTTCCTGCAGGGGCACAGATGTCCCTGAGGGAAGCCTCACTATCCCTTCACCCAGAGACAAGTAGGCATGGGACGGGGCTGGCGAGGCCAGATGCCTGCGAGCATGAGGGGGGTAATGGGGTGGCTTGGCTTCCCTCCAAGCTGCATACATGCCAGGTACAGCAGTGGCGACATCCCACAAGGAGAGGACTTGTACTCCTGTCCTCTGGAGGGGACGGGGAGGGTGCTAGTGGAGGTGTGTGTGAGTGGCAGACACTGCTTGCCAAGGAGTGTGTTGCTGGGGTCCCCTCTACTTCCTCCCCCCCCCCCACTGGCAGGCTCCCCTGGCAGGGGACTGATATCCTCCGCCTCACTATGCTTGCCCAGGAGTGCATACTGCTTTGGGAGTGCGAGCATGCCTGTGTGCCATGTGCAGCACTGCTGTGTGTGTCCATGATCCCATTTTCCCTAGTGCTGGCTTGTGGTGGAAGGTGTCCCACCACAGGGTTGGCAGTAAGACAGGCCTCTCCTGAACCCCTGTGAGCTGCAACACCAGGTTCCTGTGCACCTTCCTCATTCTGGCTGTGTGCTCTGGACTGGCGCTCCATGTGCACACACGTGTACAGACTGCTGTGCGATCTCCTGGCTGAGAAGGCCAGGCGAGGTGTGTGCAGGCTCTCACTACCCTCGCCCTCCCCAGGTGTGTCCAGGGAAAGTAATGCAGCTCAGCTGATGGGCCTTTCGCAGCCTTGTCCGAGTCCTGGCTGACATCCTGGGAGAGGGGTATCGGCTCAAGGGACAGGCTGACCTCCTGGCTGGTGAGCATGGTGTCTGTGCTGGTCACCTCCTCATTGTCGTTCTTCTCCACTGCCACGCTCTCCGGGAGAGTGATGACAAGCGTGTCCAGGCCGGAGTCGACGACGATGGGAGGGGAGGAACCTGCCCCCCTCCCAGGATGCCATCCAGCTGGGTGAAGAAGTGGCAGGACTGAGGTGCGGCTCCTGGTTGGGAACTTCTTTCCCTGGCCTTGGAATAGGCTGGCAGAGTTCTTTATTTTCATTCTCAACTGGCCCAGAGAGTAGCTGTGCCCCTTGTGAACCAGGCTGCTGGCCATGTGGCTATACACATCGGCATTTTGCCAGCTGGCTTGGAGATCCTGGATGTTAGAGTGTTTCCCCCAAGATCTCAATGAAATCCAGGACCTCTGCATCTGTTCATTAGGGCTCCCTCCTCTTTCGCCCCTGGGCAGCAGCTAAAGAGGCAGCTGCCTGCTCCCTTGCAGCCATGGGGGGCTTGGAGGGAGCACAGGCATCTGCCATGGCAGCAGCAATAGATGTCAGGACTCTTCTGTGTGGCATGATGAGAGCTGGGCTTGCTTTGTGCCACAAGCCCTTTCCCCTGTGGCTGCAGCTTTAATGGCTGAAGGGGAAGGGGAACTTTAGCATTCTGATGAGTGGACAGAGCAGCCACCTGTGCACCTGTGGGAAGCCCTGGAGGCCACTTATTTCGAAATAACTTCAGCTGCACTGTCTACACACACCCTATTTTGAAATAACTGTTTTGAAATAGGCGTTATTCCTCATAAAATGAGGTTACAGGATGCAGAATATGCAGCATGTTATTTTGAAATAAATTCTGAATAATTGCTGTGTAGATGCTCACTTTGTCATTTTGAAATAACGCTGCTGTGTAGACATGCATTGGGGTCAGTCATCCACTTCATCCACTACGTAATCATATTGAGAATTTTTACCTAGTTATGTCCCCCGT
Organism: Pelodiscus sinensis; assembly: GCF_052426305.1. NCBI lineage: Eukaryota > Metazoa > Chordata > Testudines > Trionychidae > Pelodiscus > Pelodiscus sinensis. The sequence continues at coordinate 151,066,761 of NC_143053.1, forward strand.
TAGATATCTTGTAATTTTATAATGTTTGAATAAGGTTTTTTAACATTATCGCCTCATAATTATTGGAATAGCCGTTTTCTAATTCAAAGTTAGACACTTAAAATGACGTCTTTTTGCCACAAACACCAAGACTCCATTTTGTCTCACAAGGCACAAAATGAGTGGCATGAAAAACTGGGTTGGACTAGTTCTATAATTGACATTAACTCAAGTTTTCCAGTCACCGAACATTTAAAATGAAACCTCATGACATCATGGCAGGGCTGTCCCGTTACAGAGGCAGCCGAGGGCAGTTGTGTTTGCCCGGCATTGAATCAATAGTAACAGACCATGAGAAAATATCTTATTGTCCAGACCATCAAGTGACCTGCCTGCACACCTGCCATTGACTCAGAGTCCAGAAGCAGCAAGATCCAGTGTTTCTCCCCTCAAGTCACTGCCTGGCCTGAGAGTAGAAAGTCCTGGGTCGGACTCACTCCAACATCTGGCCTGTCCAGAAGAAAGCATCGGACAGCAGAAGGAAACCTGGGAATTTTGTTATTTTAATAATTGTTGCCAACGGAGGTGTATTTGGGCCTGAGCTTTATGCTTGTCGTTTAACTTACGATCACAATTAGCTTGGGTTTTATTATCAATTGTGGTTTCTTCCCCTTTTATCTCACTTATTCTAAACAAACCCTTAATACACTTACCTGTTGTTTTGGAACATATTTTATCTCTTTTCTTTCTTTACACTACAGCATGATGGAGGTTGGGATTGATATTAGCTGCTCTCACAGGTGATTAGATCCTGTTCCAGGCAAAAGATCCTGCAACCTGTAAAGGGGAACATACAGGGATGTGTTATTATTTTAGTTTTCCCTGTTACAGTAACAGACTTTTCTTGTTATTATTCCCCTAATATCCCTGAACAAGGGGACAGCATGATCTAGTTTGGCTAGGTTTAAAAGGCAGTCACTAGCAAATTTTCAAACACAGTTTAATGAAAACCTTGACCGTGCCAAAATAAAATGAGAAGTTGACCTTAGGAGTAAGGGATCTTGTCTGCACCAAAACCACTCACTCAACATACATTAATCTAGTCAGAATGTTTGTATACTTAGAAAAATCAACACAGAACCTGATACAGTCTAAAGGTTGGCATGCCCTTGGGGAACTGATGTTAACACCCCCATAAGCAGCTGCACTTTGCATCTCTGCATCTGGAGTTGACTGTCTCACAGCAATAATAAGGATACCCAAACAAATGCAAGTGTATGCATAATTATAGAATATATTTCCACTTCAGTTTAGTCACGAAGCAGCGTGCAGTATGATGATCAAACTGGCAACTTCCCCAACATTTTTAATTGTCCATTAATTAAATGGAAAACAGTAAGTCGTATATAACCCACTCTAGTTTGGCAGAATTGACATTCTAACATAATTATCGGCACAAAATGGGGAAGGAACAAATTATATTTGTTGTAGCTCTTTGCTTCTCCATACATGTACCAGGCTCCAAGGCTGCATGTTAGTCTTGAGTGCTACTAAACCATTTTCATTCCAGTCACGGACTGTGTCGTATAAATAGTGGCTGAAGAAAAAATTGAAACTTTGCATTAACCATTTCCTCTGGGATATTTCAAATTAGATGTGCTCAATTGTCATTACTACAGAGTCAGTGTATGGGATTTTTTCATGTTCTATTTACTGTAATGGATGACGTGTATTTCAGATACTCTTACTGATTTTTTAATAGTGACCTTTCTACTCCAAAGCTCAATTTTAGCATGACCTTTCTTTTTACTTCTCCTGAAAATGGTCCTCCCAAAAATGACATGCGAGCCATCAGAAAAATAATGACTTACTAGTATTGTGCTACACGTACCTGGCAGTACCACCTATGAGAGGTACTTTTGCAAAATGACAATCAACTACACTTCAAGTTGGCTAGTGCCATCAGTGCTCATTGAATTAAAGGTTATTTGCATTTCATAGTGATGAGTTTACTGCACAAATAGTCATGTCAGGTATAATCTATATTTTATTGATCTAATTTTTTGAAGGAGAAGAAATGAGAACAAGAATAAATGCCTAACAATCTTAATGTAGACATAGCTTCTGAGGTCCTTACTCAGTCCTTCCTTTGGCTTTTAATAGGAATTTTAACTAAATGATGACTTTGTGATTTGATCTACATTTTGTAAAATACAGATTGTGTCTGGCATTTCATCATCATGTTAAGGAATTGAAAGTTTGGAGGCTTACGGTCAAAATACTGATTTCCATTTAGCAATATTAGCCTCTTAGCTATTATTAGAACTTGTAATAAACTTTTTTTTTTCTTTTTAAGATTTGGGAAGGAGTGAATGAACTCACACAGAAAATGAAATTCATGTGAATAATTTATTGTAAGGAAATATGGATTTGATCTTCTGATACATAGAGAACTTACTATGTACATTATTTTGGAAAGACTTTTATTAGGTTCATTTTCTTCCACAAAGAGACTGAAGTAATGGTAGGTATACATTTAAGAGCTTATTTTTGCAGCAGCTGGAGTACCTATTTGCAAAAGTTTATGTCCCCATGAAATTGTCTTTTTCCTATATTCTTGAAAATTGGATGTGTAGCCCATCAGAATGGCCGTTAAAACCTATCTATTGAATATATATTCTATTAAGGTGGTTATAGCCTTTTCATTATTGTGGTACCTAGCCTTTCACTATGAAAAGCTCTTTCTTACAATGTTTTCACATTATTTTAAGGATGTTCTCTTAGAAAACTTATAGACATGTAATTGAAAAGATTCTGATACAAGTTTTTCTGCAAAGTGCTTGATACCCTGAATAATCTGTCATCACTCATGAGGAAAACAGTATCTTGAGCGGATGGAAGGACTCCTCTTATTAGGAGGAAAAACATTATCATCTGCTGAAGTGAGAGACTCCTTATGTCACATCTATCAGTCTACAGTCATGTGGAATTTTATATATAGCACAAGGATATGTTTTCTGGGAAATGCAGTTATGCTAGTGAATATGTTCATATGTCAGAGAAAGTTGCTGTTAAATTACAAAATTAATGTTATTCTAATATGACTAAACCACAGAACAGATAAAGCAGAATGGCACTGTAAATAACAGGTCAATGTGGCCACGCATTACTTTTTTAAAGTTAATTCTGCCATCCTTAGGTATCTTATAATGGCTACTTTTAAGAAAAGATAACGTTGTTCCTAATTTCCACCACAAAACGTACTATTTAGGGATTTATTACAGTCATTTCAGACTGAAAGGTAGAGCTAGGGATGGTGGGACACCAATTCTATAAAAAAATAAATCTCTTCTCAGGTTTTCAAATCTACAGTGGTTTGGATACATTATCTCTCTCCAATACAGCCAATTTTCTACTGGGCAGTAAACAGCTAAAAGCTAACATTGGAGTTTTGTGGGAGTTTGGCCTGAGAGGAGAATGGTAACTTTACATCCTGGCTCATCCAGTTCATACTAATTTATCTTAACAAGGGGGCAGTGTAATCTAGTTTGGCTAGGTTTAAAAGCCAGTCACCGGCAAACACTGTGTTAACCTTACTATAATAACACAAACCTTCTAGCAGGTTGCTATCATAGGGTATGTCTACACTACCTTCCTAGTTCGAACTAGGGGGGGTAATGTAGTCATACGGAGTTGCAAATGAAGCCTGGGATTTGAATTTCCCGGGCTTCATTTGCATAAAGCCGGCCGGCGCCATTTTTAAATGCCGGCTAGTTCGGACCCCGTGCCACGCGGCTACACGCGGCATGGACTAGCTAGTTCGAACTAGGGGGGTAGTGTAGACATACCCCTAGGGACTTAGTATTGTCCTTAAGGTCCCCCCAGTATAGATCCGCCGTCCACCCCCGTTTCCCATATCTGTCACTGGGGGTGATAATGATCCTCAAAATACTATTAGGCAAATATGGAACTACAAGCAGAACACAGGTTATTAAACAAAGGATCCCAGAACATAACAGTGAACAAGCAATAAAGCACTCAAATATTAACAGATAGGCCCAAACAATGCAGGTGATTGCTAGATATACAATAAAAGAAGAAAATTAATACATCACCATTTCTCCAATGAACATGGAACAGCACAGAATTGTGCATGGACTCAGGAACACAACATAGGAGACAGGAAATTGTGAACACACAGGAACAGCACAGAAAATCAGGAAAAACGGGTGAGTCTTCTACTCTTCTGGTCTTGACTCGATGGCTCTGCATGGGTCACACACTAGGGTACTGGGCTGCCAGTGCAGTGAACAACATGGAGTGCTGTATGCTCAGTCCCTTTATAACTTCCTGTCTGCAGGCAGATTCTTACGCGATCAGTTCTGGCTTAGTTTGAAATGTGACACCAATTTAACAAACAAGAAGGAGCACCAACAAACAACAAAACAAAACAAAGAAAATGTTTAGTAAAACAAAAGGATGATTGACAATTGGGCTGTCTACACTGGCCACTTGTCTACACTGGCCGCGAGTTTTTGCGCAAGAACACTGACGTTCTAATGTAAGAAATCAGTGCTTCTTGCGCAAATACTCTGACGCTCCCTCTCAGGAATAAGCCCTCTTGCGCAACTGTAGACAGGCAGCCAAGACATTTTGCGCAAAAGAGGCTAAACGGAAAAAAGCCCTAGTGGCCGCTTGGATGCTCCGTACCTGCAGGCAGCTCCGGACTTCCTGGTAACCCGAACCCCCTTAAAAGCAGACGCAGCCTGCAGAGGCCACGAGGCAGAAGCCTTTTTTGCTGCCTCTGCCCAGACCTCTGCCACGTGAATCCTGCCGTCCCCAACAGCCACCAGAGCAGGATGGCAGCTCCAGGGGGGAACAGCCACCCGCACACGCAGTGCAGCAGGCCCCAAGGGGCAAAAAACGAAGGGCCCTATCCTGGTCTGCGAGGGAGCTGGAGGCCCTGTTGGACCTGTGGGAGGAGGAGGAGGCCGTCCACGACACCCGCTCCCGTCGCTGTAACGTGGAGATATTTGACCGCATAGCCCAGGCGCTCTTGCACCAGGGACAGCCAGCTGCTCCTGGGAAAACCGCAGCGTCACAGCCCTGTGAGCGTGGCCCCCACTGAGCCCCTCGCCTGCTCCCGGTGCCTTGGCTGGCTCCCTGAGGGAAGTCCCTACTGCAGCCACACATGTCCCTGGGCTACGTGTGTGAGGGCTAGCGGGAGGGGGAGGGGGAAAGTGCTCGGGCCGGCCCTAAGGCCACCTGAGTTTTGCTGCAAGGATGGTCCACTCCCCAGTCACTCTCCTGGTTCCGTCCAGGAGACATCCCATGTGATGGGAAACTGAGAGCCCAGACCACGTCTGCCAGATGTGCTCCCAGGCACTGTGTGGGGATTCATCTCGCTCCCTGTCAAACACCATTGATTAGCCCAAAGCTTCACAGCCTCCACCGGCAGGGAGTTCCACAAGTTAACACAACACATGCGCCCTTCCACCCCCCAAAGGGCCAGGACACAGACCGGTGGTTACAATACATGGAGGAGGACCCTACTCCAGGGGTGGTCCTGCATCCAAATATACAACATGGGGGGTAACCGAGTGGGCCCAAGCCACACTACTGTGCTGTCACCTGGGCTCAGGGGTGGAGGGCATAGAGTGTGGGGACAGTGGCTGGACTGCCTGACTGACTCATTCTTTCTTCTGTTCCCTGCAGTGGGACCAAGCAGAAGCAGGGGACCATCTAGCCCTGCGGCAGCGGCAGCACCCCCAGCTGCCCAACCACTAAGGCGGCGGGTCCAGCAGCAGGACCAGCTCCTTTGGCGGCACGTGCAGGCCATCAAACGGGTGGAGGCAGCCATTACACGCTGGGTGGAGGTGGACCTGCAGTGGTGCCAGGAGGCCTGGGGCCCCTTCCAGGCCCAGTGTGCACGCATGGCAGATGCCATCTCCACGCTCACCACGCACATTGGCCATGCCATACATTATGGCATGACCTTGCCCCATGCATCCGCCATCCCTCCCATAGCAATGCCCGTGCCCCCTCCTGCTCCTGCCCCTCCTGCTCCGGCCCCTCCTGCTCCCGCAATGGTCCCTCCTGCTCACCTCCCCGTGCTGCCTGCCCTGACGCGGCCTCACCCCCATGTGCAGGTCCGCCCCCGCAGAAGTAGTCGCAGGGGTCACCCCTCCCAGCAGTAGCTCCTCCCCCTTCCACCCTACATCTCCCTACTCCCCATTGTAAATAAAAAGTTCAAATGTTGTGCTCCAAAAAAACCTGTGTTGTTGTTTGATGGGAGGGAGATGTCAAGGGAGACAAAGGTGACCCTACTATGGGGCCTGGGAGAACATCTCCATCAGGGCCTCCCGGATGCGCACCCCATCCTGGTGTGCCTGGCAGATGGCAGCAGTGCGGGGCTGTTCGTAGGCCTGGCCCTCGCCTGCCATCCATGCTGGGAGGAAGGACACTCCCCTCCGCTCCACGAGATTGTGGAGCATGCAACACACGGCCACTACCTCCGGGACATTCCGCTCACCCATCTCCAGATGGGTGAGCAAATAACGGAACCAGGCTTTCAGACGCCCGAAGGCGCACTCCACTTGGTTGCGGGCCCAGTTGAGGCGGTCGTTGAACCGGACCCAGTTGTGGTCTGGCCACCCTGTGTAGGGCCGTATTAGCCAGGGCAGCAGGGGGTAGGCTGTATCCCCCACAACACATGTGGGTATGGGCACATCCCCGACAGTAAATTCCCGCTGGGGGAAGTAAGTGCCCACCTCCAGCCTGCCAAACAGGACGGAGTTGCGTAGGATGCGGGCGTCATGTGCCCTGCCAGACCAGCCCGCATAAATGTCCAGGAAGCGGCCATGGTGGTCCACGAGGGCCTGGAGTACAATTGAGAAATACCCCTTTCTGTTTATAAAATGGGTCGCTCGATGCTCCGGGGCACGGACAGGGATGTGGGTTGCATCCAGGGCTCCCCCGCAGTTGGGGAACCCGAGGGCAGTGAAGCCGGCCACCATAGACTCCACGTCGTGCAGGCGGATGACTCTCGGGAGCAGGACGTCATTGATGGCATGGACGACCTGCAGAAGGGTGCAGAGAAACACAGGGGAACACATCACATAAGGCAGGGTGAGTGCGTGCTCCCTTGGAGGCCCCCCCCCCCGTGATGCCCTCTGTCCTCACACACACACACACACACACGCACCAGGGCCCCCTCACCCCACAGCCCCTCCCTCCCACCAGCAGGCCTGTGCAAGGGAGGGACGGCCCAAACCCCTGGGTGACCCAGCCTGGAGCCTTGGCTGCCCCTGGGCCTGGAGTGCAGCACCCTCCTCCCACCCCACTCCCCCTGGGACTTACCTGCATGACGATGGCACCGACGGTCGATCTGCCCACCCCGAACTGGTGTGCCACCGATCAGTAGCTGTCCGGGGTGGCCAGCTTCCATAGTGCGATGGCGACCCTCTTGTCCACTGGGATGGGTGCCCGCAGCTGAGCGGTGGTTCTCTGGAACGCGGGGGTGAGCCAGGCGCACAGCTCCAGGAACATCTGCTTTCGCATGCAAAAGTTCTGGAGCCATTGCTGGTCGTCCCATTGCCCCAGGACCAGCCGGTCCCACCAGTCCCACCAGTCCGTACTGGTGTCCAGTCTCCACAATAGCCTCTCCATGGTGGGATGGGGTGGGGATGGCACAGGGACGCCATGGCCTCCCTGGTGAGGGAGTCCAGAATGACTTGTGCCTTGAGGTGCTGGAGGAGGAATGCAGCAGCATGGAGAAGCAGCTGCAGGCACTCCAAAATGTCTGGAAGGGGCAAGAGCAGGCACAAGGCCACCCCTGGCTCCATGGCACAAGAAACAAGCTGAGCTACAAAAATCAGCCAATGGCATTAAAAGGCACAAGGCAGTGGTGTCCGAGAAGGCAGAGGGCAACCACAAATAGAACTGCTATGGCTGTCAGTCCCTGCAAGAGGTCCTATAGCACCCAGCAGGAGAGAAATGGCTGTCCGGGGAGATCCCTTTAAGCACGTGTCTCAAAGGAGCTCCAGCCCCCCCGCCCCCGGAAAGGGCTGGTGCCCTTTTGCCCTCTTCAAAATGGTTCCGAGCTTCTGCTTTTTTGCAAAAGTGTCCCGCCAATGTAGATGCGCTTTTGCGCAAAAGTGCATTGTTCTTACGATGAGTCCCGGACCAATATAGATGCTTTCTTGTGCAAATACTTTTAACGCAAAAACGCTTGCGTTAAAAGTATGTGTGCAAAATCATGCCAGTGTAGACGTAGCCTTGGAGTATAGAATAGCTAGAAAGCAATTTCTGTGGGAGTTTGAAGGCCATAGTGAGGGGTCATTCCCACCTTTTCTTTAGGAGTAGGGATTAGGAAGAGAAAACAATGATGGTAACTGAGGCTGTACTAAAAGTGATCCAAGGAGGAAAAGGTGACAAAATATATGGTTAGATTCAGAAGCTGTAGGAGGATTCATATTTGAATTGGTATCAGATGGAAACTACCTATATATGAAAGATGCATGTTAGAGCTCAGGACAGACTGGATGCAAAGGTTAGAGTTGAAGCTAGAGAAAACGATGGAATTCAGATGGAGATCTGAAGGTATAATGCATTAGAAAATAGGAGGTGATATAGACAACTGAAGATTTGTGGATTTCTGCAGAAGAGGACTGTGATTCATGGAGAAACATGACCATGAGGACAAGGCAGAAGACAACACCAGCTAATAGGGGTGAAATGGAATAGAGAAACAGTTTGCTGTACTGGGGAACAAGGAGGAGAGATGGGCAGCAGATGAGGTGGTGAAGAAGTAAAACAAGGAAGCCATTCTCTGCCAAAGAGAAGAGGAGGCTACGGAGATAGTTAGGGTGTATCTACACAGCAAAGTTATTTCAGAATAACGGCTGTTATTCCGAAATAACTAAGTGAGCATCTACACAGCAATTTCATTATTTCAAAATAATTGACGGCTTATTCCGACTTCTGCAAACCTCATTCTACGAAGAATAACACCTATTCAAAATAGTTATTTCGAAATAAGGTGTGTGTAGAGGCTCCACTTCTGTTATTCGAAATAGTATCTCACCAGGGCCATTCTAAGTTATTCCTCCTGGGGCTCTAAATTGAGATAGCATATCTACATTAGGGAAGCCTGCTTCGGACTAATTTTGAGGCTTCCTTATAGTGTAGCTGTGCTATTTTGAAATAAGATATTTTGGAATAACTATTCCTGAATAGCTTATTCCAAAATAACTGTTCAGTGTAGACATAGCCTTAGGGACCAAAACATAAGACAAAATGAGGATGATGAACAGGGAACTGCAAGAAAGCACATAAGATAGATTTATATCACCATCAGGAAGAGACTGATCTATGTGATTAGGGGACTCCATAGTAAAAAAAAGAAATCATTGCTCTGTTAGCAGACCACATTCAGGGCTCGTCTACACTGGCCCCGATCCTCCGGAAAAAGTGCCCTTTTCCGGAGGCTCTTATTCCCACATTCGAAGTAGGAATAAGAGCCTCCGGAAAAGGGCACTTTTTCCGGAGGATCGGGGCCAGTGTAGACGCTCTTTTCCGGCTTTTTTAAAAGCCGGAAAAAAGCGGCGGACATTTTTATTTAAATGCCGCGGGGGATATTTAAATCCCCCGCGGATTTCCCTACTACGATAGGTGAAATTAACATGCCCCTTCCGGAAAAGGGGCCAGTGTAGACGTAGCCTCAGAGAAAAGAACGCTGTGCTGTCTGCCAGGAGCAAGGATGCAAGCAAGATGCAGATATGAGGCTGAAAAGGATCCTGATGGGAGCAGGGGGAAAAATATCACTGACCCATGGGCAGCTGCATGTGGGGATGGATGACACTGCTAGATTCTCACTGCAATGGATCAAAGATGATTAAGTTTGGCTGGATAAGATGCTTAAAGAAGTGAACGTTCAGGTGATCTTCAGGGGAACACATCTAATCCCTAGAGAAGGAGGATGAAGGCATGACAAAATAATGAAGATAAACAGATAGCTCAAGGACTGGTGCTACAAGAAAGGTTTTGGGATAATCAACCATTGAGATGTCTTCGCAGAATGATGACTTCTTTTTTATTGGAAGTTTGCTGGTATTGCTCTGCAATATAATTCAGGTGTGGCTGGCTAAAAGCACTCACATATTTCACTGGGAGTGATTTTGCTTGCTAGAGGTTGTGTCGGAACAGACTTTCTCACAATAAAACAGTATAAAGGACACCCTAGCTTGGATAATTGAGGGGATACCACTATCCATCAGTCCAGACTGTTCATTGAATGTCACAGCAGTAAATGGTGAAGAAAAAGTATGTGATACCATGTTTGACTCAAAAATTACTTCAGGGAAAGTTTTTAAAAAGAGTGTCTATTGGGTTAGTTTTAGAGGTCTGCTATGAATCCCAAGGGTAACACTTAGATATGGCTCATCAGTTGGAGTTGACAAGAGGAGAGAATCCTGTGTGTATTGGTCAATCACAAGATGTCTGAGAGCCACCAATATGATGCAGCAGCAAAAAAACCGCAAATGTGATCCTAGGATGTATCAAGTGAGGCAATGCCATTAGAACTAGACAAATATTAATGCCATTGTACAACATAATGGTAAGCTCTCATTTGGAATATGAATCTGGTCACCCACATTCCTGAAAGATTAATTCAAATGGGAGCAGGTGTGGAGAAAAGCTACTAGGAGCTGAGGGAAATGGAGAGCCTGTCTTATGAGAGGAAACTGGAAGAGCTTAGCTTATTTTTTCTAGCAGAAAGAAGGGAGAAAGTGGATATGATTATTTTCTATAAATACATCGGGAGGTACAAACCAGAGAGAGCAAAGAGCTATTTAAACTAAAGGATAATGTTCTCAGAAGAACAAATGGGTATAAACTGGTCATGAAAAGATTCAGGCTGGAAATCAGAAAATTTTCTAACCTTCAAAGCAGTGAGGTTCTGGAATAGACTCCAAATAGGAATCAAGGGAGCAAACAACTTGATTAGTTTAAAAAAAACCACCAAAACATCTAGATAGATTTCGGAGTGGGGTTGCTTGTGATTAAGAGAGGTCCCTTGCAATTTGACTTCTATTCTTAAAAGTGCCGGCTTTAGCCAGCATTGCAGAGCTCAGAAAGGGATTTCCCCCATATTTTACTGAGAGAAAGAGAGAATGAATAAATGAATGAATACTGGTTTGTGTCATTCAGTGTCCCACCAGAGATGATCACTGCTGGAGATGGGGATGCTAGATGTGGCAAATGAGTATGCTGGGGTGGTACCAAGGATTCTTTCACACATACACATGCTTACCTGGCTAATTCTTGCTAACATACTATACACACATACAACATATTGCTCACACACCTGTACAAGTGATTTCATCACTGGACTCAACCATATCAGCCACCAAATCAGAGGCTCATTTAACTGCACATTCAGTAATGTGATCTATGCCATCAAATGCCAGCAATGCCCCTCTGCGATATATATTGGACAAACTGGACAGTCCCTATGGAAAATAATTAATGGACACAAATCAGATATCCAAAAAGACAACACACAAAAACCTGTTAGGGGACACTTTAACCTCCCTGGACACTCATTAAGGGATCTACAAGTTTCTGTTTTATTTTAGACCAATTCCAGAAGCCAAATAACACATTGAAGGATTGGAACTCTACTTCATTCTCAAGTTTAACTCTCATGCAAATGGTCTAAATCATGATATCGTATGGCTCGCACATTATCAACCAACCAAACTGTTGCTAACAAAGGCGCACTAACAAGCTAAATTTGATGGGCCTGATCTTATTTTATGTTAAATGCCTTTGTCCCAGAAGGTGGTCTGCCCTGGAAACTACTGTATGTAATCACTGGTGGATATTCTCGAGTCCAACAAACACAGACACTTGTTAAAATTTAAGAATATATTGTACAACAGGTAAAATATGAAACAAAACAATGGTCATGGATTACAACACTGAACAAATTAACCAACCCCTCACCCACGGATGTAATAGAAGATAGAATAGCTGGAACAGAATAGAAGAATTCTATACTCAGTCTGTCAGAGGCTCTGGTGGCTTTGAAGCTCAGGACTTTCTACCCTTTAGCTGCTTTTAGTTTCAGCGGAGGAACATTGAGGTGTCCTGAATTCTGATATGTTGGCGGTGGTATGGCAGAACAGTTCAATTCCTTGCTTAGTCCCTGCTTTCGCGGCGGACAAGCGACTGTTCACAGTTCACAAGCAGAGCAGTCTCCGGTGCCGTAGAGGGCCTTCGCCACAGCAAGTGGAACAAAGAACAAGGCTCTGCGATGTCACAACCCAATGGTGTGGGAGCAGGTAGCTGAGGCTCATGTAACTGGGCAATTGCCACAGCGGTGGGCCAGAGCACCCTGTTGGTGGCAGTGGAGTAGGGTCTGGTCTGTCACTGGACTAGTCCTGGCCTTCGCCACGGTCTCCAGACGACGACAATGAGAGACTGTCCTCCAAGTGGTATAAGAAAACTGCCGACCCGATCTCCTCAGGAGTTGAGGTTTTATAGAACCCAAGGCGGGAAAACACTGAAGGTTCTAAGTGCAAAGCATAGCGTAACGAGTGCACATGACAGGAGCCTTGTGCAGATTTGGTGCCATGTACACTTTGATGGTGCCGTGAGCATAGCCACGTGCTGTGTGCAAACTGATGTTTTGGCAACAAAACTACTTGGGTTCCATTTTAAAGTCCTCCTTAGTTCACAAACTCCATTTTGATTTTCAATATGAGCTCTTAACAAAACAATGCAGGTGCCAATGGTCCTTGATGTCTGTGTAGAATCTGGTGTTAGTCCTCTTCATTTCCTAATACAAACTAATGGTTCTCATCAGCCTCTTTTAACTATTTAGTCTTTAAGGTGCTAATAGACTGTTGTTTTTTAAGTTTTTCCTGTTACAGACTGGCTCAGCTATCCCTTTGAAACTTATCTACCCAATGTCCTTTCCCCTCCCCCCCCTCCTATTTTTCCTTCCTCCCCTCTCCTGCCCTTATTTATTCTTGGTTCTGGACTTTCAACACTGGTCATCTGAAGACGTCGGCTGTGCCCATGAAAGCTCATGATACCATCTACATGTTTTGTTCGTCTTTAAAGTGCTACCAGACTATTTGTTGTTTTTTAAGTTTTTTCAAATCAGGTTGTCAGTGATTCTGGGTTTTTTTCCATCTTCCTCTGCAGCATGGGATGGAGTTCATTTGGAATATCTGAGTATATCTCAATCAATTCCTTGCCATTGCAGGGGGCCTTGAACATTTTCATACACTTTGGTTCCTCCTAGTCTCTGCCTGTAGCACATAATAGTTTTGTTTCCTGGGAGCTGTAATACTTTGACTTAATTTTGGCTGTTGGGTTTAGTGTATAGGTGGCCTCTGATGTACAGGATATCAGGCCAGATGATCTGGCCTTAACCTTTTTGACTGTTAATACCACCTTTTTCAGACGGGCTGACTGACAGAGACTCTCAACAGGCCTACAGTTGCTCTCTATTCAAATTTGAAATAACCAAAGATTACTGCAGTTCAGAAGCCCTATATATAGGGTTGCCAGATGGTTGAACAAAAAATACTGACCCTCCCCTCAAAAAAACACTGTAAAAAAATTCTGTCAAGGAAAAAAAAGGGGGGAGACCAAAAAAAAAAAAAAGCCCCCACAACAGAATTGTGGAGCAAAAATAAAGTATTTTTTAAAAAGGAGGCTGCCCCTTTAAGACGGCCGCCACCTTGGGTCCCCGCAGCTCCCAGCTCCAACCCGATAAGCACAGGGAAGCTGGGAGCTGCGAGGGGAGGCAGGGGCCATTGGGGAGGGGGCGCAGGAGTGGCTTTACAAGCCGCACTTTTGGTGAGAGCCATGAGTTGGCCACAGCTGGTGTTGAGGGAGGCATCACATGGCCAGCTCCCGTGCGCTCCGCTCCCACCCCAGCCCTGTGCCCCCCTAGTGTGAAACCCAGCAAGTGCGCCCTCCTGCCCCCCCTTCACTGCTCTGCTGCGCTCCTCACTCCCCCTCCCCCTCAAGATACGGCAGGGGAAAATTGTACCCGCCGGGCTTCTGTCCAAAGGAAACAGGAAACATCAGACATTTCACATGTCCGGTATTTCCTGTTCTTTTTACCGGATGGAGCTCGCAAATACCGGACTGTCTGGGTGAATACCGGACACCTGGCAACCCTACCTATATACTGCCTGAGCCAAGTGGAAATTCTGACATTGACTTCAACAGAACTGGAATTCCACCTGCCATAATGCAATAGAGCAGTTCTGTCTTAGGTGAGCAATCAGACTTTAGACCCAAGAAAGAATTCCATTTTTCTTGAAATGAGTATCACAAGTGGTTGTACTCATTCAGGGACAGGGAAGAGTAGACCTTTCCATCATTAAGATGTGAATTCTTTTTATGACAACAGCATTAAACATATTGGAGTCATCCACCCTCCAATAAAGCTTGCCCAAATCTGCTGCATCTTGAAGCAAAGTTCAGTAAAGAGAACTGTTAGGACTGATATAACTTATTCACAGGATTATTTTTTTTTAAAAAGTAGGTGGTATGTGAATACAACTATGTAAATAATGCCTGAGGGTTGTGACATCTTTAACAAAAATAGAGCAGAATAAAATCAGAAGCAAGTCCATGAAATATAGTGTTTTAATAATTACAAGATTTTAAAAATACATATTATGGGTTTTTAAAAGAGCCTTAATTATTCCTTTACAACTTGTCCAGTTATGGAAGCTATCCGGAAGGTTTTTTTTTCATTCGACGCAGGACTTTGAATTTCTGTATCTTCCTTTAACACTGGAAATACTTGAGATCCCACAGACAAGATATTTGGAAGTGATGAACACAGGTACTGGTTCATTAGATATATGCCAAAGTTTGTCTGAAGAACAAAAAACAAACAAAATCAGTTCACCCAAATCCAGAACTATCAAATATCCAGTAGATCTCTCAACAAAGATAATGTTTAGAAGAACACTTGTTGCTGCAAGGACAAAGGCACAACTAACATCTCCATATAATAGGTTTTATTATTAAATACAGGAGACTAGTAACCTAAAAGCTAATGATAGGTTAATTCCAGACCTAGAGAGTAACTGGATTAATAGAAGAATATTTCATCACCAGTCTCTTGGCTTACCTACTTAATTTATACTCATTCACAATCTAGTAATGTAATTAGCATTCTGGCTTTCGGATAAATATATTTAATTTATTTCTGATGTAAATTTCTACAGGTTAGAAAGCATAAGAATGTACTTATGTTCAAACAGTGAAGTATGGTGTTGTATCTTTTACCATGCATTATTTGCTTTGTTAATAGCACTTTGTTCTGTCTAACCATAGTGAATGCTCTCTTCATTTATTCTTATGAATATTTTGGTAAATTATACTGAAAATATTCTGGAAGTGTGTTGATGAGTAAAGTTGTAGCTTGCTGTTTGTCATTAGCTGTGAAGCCATCCAACAGATAAATATTAGAAATATGTATATACATATCCCTGTGATACATATGAATATTGAACAATGGAGATAAATCAGTGCCCTGCATCTTGAACTGGGAGGTGTTCGGCTGGCAGGTCAGAAGAGGAGATGTAAAACTGCTGGAAAAGGGGTCAACATGGTGGCTAACTCACTATCCAGGAATGAGGAGTCTAATAAGGTCAGTCTGTTCCTGGACTGTCCCCTTCAAAAGAAGCAGGCATGGCAGCACCCACCCTTTCTCTCTATTCAGGTGATAAATATATCACGTTATTGGCCATATCTGCTGTGGGCATTATGCTAGCTTCCCTGTTAAAGGCTGATGAGAAGGAATTTTCCGCTCTATTGGCCAGGGGCAGTTGGGGCTTATTGCTTTCCTCACAGCAGGCTCAGGTGTGCTATGTTCATGCATAACATGACAGGTCATATGTCACAACTCAATATTTAAGTGTATTGCAGATGTTCAGTGCCAGTACTCCATACAAGAATGTATACTGTAGAGTGCCTGATAAATGGCTTGGGGAAAGGACTTGAGAAGAGGTTTTCTGTAATTGAGCTAGCTGGGGGTGGCTCAGGACTCCTATGATTGGTATGGCAGAGAGCCAACCCCCCTATTAGTATAGTCCACCTTACCCCTCCTACGAGGAGGATGGTTGGTAAGGTCCCGGCCATGGATTTGCTGGAGGAACCTGGAAAAGGGGGTTTACCACAATGTACATTTTACCTCTTGGGTAGTCCTCGACACCTAATAATATATTTTGGCCTGATTAAACTCATATCAAATGTCTCCTGTCCTTCTTTCGGCATAGCCAGTCAACTATATTGCACAGCTGCTTCCTTCATTGACCTTTCATCCATCTTGTGTGCTGCACTTTTGATTCTCTAAATCAGGGGTGGGGAACCTAAGGCACGGGGGCTGAATGCAGCCCCAATGTGCCTGGATCTGGCCCCTGAGTCTCAGGGCTCCCCCCAGCATTAGGGAGCCTGTGCTGGTGCTCTAGTCCCCCTGCCATCGCACTGTGGGTCTGGAGCACAGAAAATCTACTAGCCTGGACCACCCTCTAGGCTCCTTGTGTGGGAAGGGAATGTGTGTGTGTGGGGGGTGTCTTTCTCCTTCTCAGTTGGGTACCATATCAGTGAAGGTTTGGTTTTTCTTTTTTGCTTCTCACTTGCGTGCAGCCCCTGACTGATTTTTCTGTCAGCGGCCCCTGACCCTAAAAAGGTTCCCCAACCTTGTTCTAAAGTGCTGAGCAGTCTGGTCCCAGTCTAGCAAAGTACTGACCACATGCTTAATTTAAGCATGTGGCTAGTCCTATTGACTGCCACAGATGTTTGGATGTATTTTTTAAATGTTATGTTAAATAAACTGATCACTACTGAGATGGTTTTCAGTGTGTATTTTCCCAATATGCTTTTGTTTCCTAACTTCTGGTAATCTAAAAAATGTGCAAGAAAGGTCTTGCTGTAAGTCTTGCTATCTTGAAAATACTCCCCAATACTTAGAATAGTTTTAGATGAAGAAAGATGTCACTTGTGCATTAAAACTTGTTTTAAAATAAAAACTGAGTTTTAAACTATATGAAAATGTTCACATAAAGTGGCTGCTTGACTATTTTTTGATTTTTTCATTAGAAAACCACACACCTGAAAACAGAAAATGTTCAGCTGAAATTTCTTTTTTAGTGCAGATTTTTGTTTGTTTTTGGCAGTTCACAATCTAATTTTGCTGTTTTTCAATTTCTAAGAACTGTACAAAATTCAGTTTCAGTTTTCCACAAAACCCCTCTCTCCATTCTCTAACCAGTTCCACTGTCAGTATTCAAATAAATAAACTGAAACAGAGCAAACCTTTTCAGGTTAATTCAATATTTGTCAGCCAAACAGATTTTTACTATATAAGAATAATTAACATGGAAATATACAATAATGTTAACTCTTTATGCAGAATTAGGGCGCATGAGTCAATGCAGAGATCTTTTCCTTTTAGGCAAGGAGAATGCTGAACAGCAGGGGCCTGTTGAGAGCTTGAGACTCTTGCCTCACTTTTTAATGTACAATTGAAAATAAGAAAAATCACTTTAAAAATTTTTTTTACAGGTGTTCCCACAGAGTTGCTGGGATCTCATGCATCCAGTAGGGCTGCCAGGACTGTCCAGTGTATATCATAAATGACTCCTCCTTGCTAACAGAGGCTAGTGCAGTGCCATCACCAATGGTGTCATGTCTTTCCCCCTTCCCTCTCAATGATTTACTATTTAATGAGTGATTGATTTATGTGAATATTGTCTCTACCACATGTGAAGGTGAGGCCTGAGCTAATTTGCATTGCTATTTCGAGTGTGGTACAATGGTAACATATTTGAAAATCAGTGCTGTTCAGAAATTCTGAAAACCATTAAGGTAATAATGGTGTATCATTATACTTTTCAAAAACTGTAGCAACCAAAATAGTTTAAAAACCAGACATAAGATTACAATTTAAATATTACTGCCCATTTTATTTAAATTTAATGATTACTCTTACTTTGCTTTTTCTTGAAAATAAACTGCTTTCTTCATGGGCAGCAATTATATGTTTTCAGCCTTGTAGTTAACCTACTGGGAACTGGATTCTTTCCCCATAACATAATGCAAAGCTAATATTGGAGCCTTAATTGTATTGCTTTAGAAAAATCAGGTAATGAGAAATGTATTACTGTAAAATGAATACCACTGAAATATCAAGTTGCAGTGCACCACATTTAACACAAATTTCATAATTTTTCATTCTAAATAAAATTACTCTACTAATTATAGTTAAAATCTATTTCTGTCTACATATTACTGCACTGACTTCCTGATTCAGTGTATAATGTAATATACCTTTTTCAACATTTACTTTTCTGAATTATTTCAGTCCCAACTATGATTTTTCCAAATTTGGTAATTAGTTGAAATTATTAAACAAATGGTATATATGACCATATTTCAGCTTTTGGATTGCTCAAACATTATTTTAAATAACATTTAAAATTTGCTGTTTTGAGCAACCATGCAACAAGGTTTTTTTCCCTCTCCTGATTGGATGACTTCCAAAAAACTTTGGCTGCATGTGAATACTTGAGCAAATACTTGGATGAGTAAAGTGCACTAACACATTGTCATGCAAGTATTCCCAACACTTTCATTTTGTGCATATTCTTGGGAAGAAAACTTTGCCTCTGATCACTAAAAGGGTATGTCTACACTACAGCGTTATTTCAAAATATCTTAATTCAAAATAGTTAATTTGAAATACATTATTTTGAAATAACGCGTCTGAGGCTATCTGAGGCTCGTGCTTAAAGGGACCCCCCTGGACAGCCGGTTCTCAGCTTTCCCTGCCTGCTTGCCTACCTTGCTTAGGGTATGTCTACACTACCCCGCTAGTTCGAACTAGCGGGGTAATGTAGGCATACCGCACTTGCAAATGAAGCCCAGGATTTGAATTTCCCGGGCTTCATTTGTATAAGCCGGCCAGCGCCATTTTTAAATGCCGGCTTGTTCGAACCCCGTGCCGCGCGGCTACACGCGGCACAGGCTAGATAGTTCGAACTAGCAAGCCATTCCGCACTATCTGTACGCCTCGTGGCTTCCCCAACTGCGGGGAGACAATCGATAGGATGCACATCCCCATCCGTGCCCCGGAACACCAGGCCTCCCTCTACATTAACCGCAAGGGATACTTCTCAGTCATCCTGCAAGCCGTGTCTGACTATTGGAGCCGCTTCCTGGACATCAGCATGGGCTGGTACGGCAAAGCACATGACATGCGGGTGTACCACAATTCCTCCGTGTGCCAGAGCCTGCACGACGGGACCTTCTTCCCCGATAGCCACATCAGGGTCGAGGACATGGACATGCCTGTCTGCCTGGTGGCGGATGCGGCCTACCCGCTACAACCTTGGCTCATGAAGCCCTACACGGGACACCTCAACCCCACCCGGCAGGCCTTTAATGCCAGGCTCATCAGGGCCCGCATTGTGGTGGAGGGGACCTTCGGCTGGCTGAAGGCCCGATTTTGATGTCTCCTGACCTGTCTAAACCTCTCCGAGAGGAATATTCCGCACGTGGTGGCGGTGTGCTATGTGCTGCACAATTTCTGTGAGTGGAAGGGGGAGGCTTTCCTGCCAGGCTGGATGGCAGAAGCCGACCACTTCGCTGGCCTGTACATGCAGCCCCGCATGGCTGCCAGCCAGGAGGCCCATCGGGGGGCTGTCCATATCCAGGAGGCCCTGCAGGAAAGCTTCTACATGGAACAGGACTGAAGTCTCTCTGGTCTGCCCCACTGGGGCCTTGTGCCTTATTCCACCCTCACATCCTTCCACTTACCCCTCTCTAGCCCCCCTTCCTGATGTCAAATAAAATACACGTATTTTCAAAAATATAAACTCTGTTTATTTAACAAGACTGGGGGGAGGTATGAAAATCTGGGGAGACTGGAGAGGGTGAGAGAGGGGAGGGGGAAAACTGGGAGGAGGGAGCTGGAAGGGGGAAGAAGAGGGAGGGGAAGCTCAGGGGTGGGAGTCTCGCCAGGCCAACTGTCTCCCAGCACAGTGAGTGCGGGGTCCTCGGCGTCCCCGGGGAGGTTGGAGAGGAGGGTGTGGAGGTTGAGGTGGGGGGCGTGGAGATTGAGGAGGGGGGTGTGGCGGTTGAGGAGGGAGAGGCGGGAGGGGGAGAAGGAGTGGGAGGAGGAGCGGGAGCTGGGGAGGCAGGAGGCGCTGGAGTGGCAGGAGGCAGCATGCTCTGCACCAGGGTCTGCAGATGGGCACAGATGGCATGACCCTGGGCAAGCTGCTCCTGCCGGAGCTCCAAATCTAGTTTCACCCAGCGGACGAGGGTGTGGTGCAAGGCTCGCAGTGCCCCAGGTGCTGCTCTCGGTACCCCTGCAGTGTTTGGCTGGTCCTCCTGCAGAGCCCTCATGTGCGGGAGCATGTCCCAGGCGGGGTGGCACGCCCTGCATGTGCAGCTGGTGAGGCTGTAGAGAAAGTAGAGAAGTGCTCAGTTCTTCCTAGGGACACAGTGGGTGAAGCCCAGCCCCCTCTGCAAGGTGAGGATGACCGTTCCCTGCACCATCAGAGCCGATGTGCTTGCACATAGGCCATGGTCAGATTGTCTGGCTATCCCCGGGAGTGGGAGCTGCCCCAAGACTGCACTCAGGCCCCTGTGCTGTGTACAGTGCAGCTGAGGTGGAGGGGGAGATGTCCCCTGCCTCTGTGTAGAGGGAGCTTGTGAAGGGAGAGCGTCCAGCTGTGTCCCACCCCGGGGTCAGGAGCATGTCATGTCTCGTCACACAGGTGTGTGGCTAACAGGCCAAGGCGCCTATGTGGCAGCCAGCTGGAGCCACCTGCCTGGGGTGGCACGGCACGTGCTCGCACATGCACAGGTTGCTGCATGATCCATAGTAAGCAAGGCTCACGCGCGCGGTCCCTGGTCTCCCTCTCTCTCCCCCTCCCCCCACCCGCACCGTAAGGGGACAGTGATGGCACTCACATGTTGTGGCCTCCCCGGATGACCTTGGTGAGTCAGCTGCTGGGACGGCGTGGGGGTCCTGGGGCGTGGCATGCTCCGTGAAGGCTCCTCCTCCATGCCCCTGTTCAGGGCCCTCTGTTCCCGGCTTGCTGCCCCCTGGGCTGGCACGGACCGTCCCGCCTCCCAGGATGTGGTCCAGGGCCTCGAAATAGGGCAGGTGTGTGCCCCTGTTGGGGAGCTGCTCCGTGTGGCCCTGGCATATCTCTGCCGCAATTCTTTAATTTTCATGCCCACCTGTTCTTGGCTGCGCATGTGGCCTTTTGTGGCCATGGTGGCAGCTATGTGGCTGTAGACAGCCATGTTCCTCCATCTAGTGTGGAGATCATGGATGTTGGAGGCCTCCCCCCAAACCTCAATGAGGTCCATGATCTCCGCATTAGTCCAGGATGGTGCCCGCCCTCTCTGGCCTCTGGCTGGCTCCTGGGAACTGGGGGACTGGGCGGTGGAGGGCTGGCTGGATCTGGCTGACCGGCTCATATTGGGGCCACTGGGTCAGAGTCAGTGACTGCTGGCTCTGTGCTTGTAGGCCTGTAGCTGGCACATGCAGTGTGGCCAGAGTCTACCCCTTTAAGGGCTCTGGGGCTGGGGGAGAGGAGAGGAGTTTTCCTGGTTTGGCCTAGAGTGGCCACCAGGACTCCCTGGGAAGGGCTGGAGGCCCCCTATTTCAAAATAAGCGTCTACACAGTGCTTATTTCAAATTAGCTATTTTGAATTTGGCATTATTCCTCGTAGAATGAGGTTTAACTAATTCAAATTAAGTGCCCTGCGAGCGAGAAAAGCTGCTCCGCGTCTCTCTGGTATGCTGGGGGAGGGGGAGTAGTCCCGCTGCCGGCGTCCCCCAAGGCTTTGCTCCCCATCTCCCTGGTCTGCTGGGGGGTTCTCCCTGGTCTGCTGGACCAACCAGCAGCGCCCCAGCTGCTCTACCACAGGCGTCCGGAGAAAAGCCTGGTTTTTTAGGGGGGGGCGCACTAGCCGCGCTCCTCTCCTCCCCCAGCAGACCAGGGAGACGGGGAGCAAAGCCGCGGAGGATGCCAGCAGCAGACCAGGGAGACAGCAGACCAGGGCTCCCCCCAGCAGACCAGGGAGACAGGGAGCAAAGCCGTGGAGGACCCGGGTGGCGGGACCGCGGCGAGTCTCGGTCCCGCCGCCCGCGTCTTCCTGGTCTGCTGGGGGAGGAGAGGAGCGCGGCTAGTGCGCCCCCCCCTAAAAAACCAGGCTTTTCTCCGGACGCCTGTGGTAGAGCAGCTGGGGCGCTGC
This sequence comes from Pelodiscus sinensis, assembly GCF_052426305.1. Lineage (NCBI taxonomy): Eukaryota > Metazoa > Chordata > Testudines > Trionychidae > Pelodiscus > Pelodiscus sinensis. The sequence continues at coordinate 151,089,057 of NC_143053.1, forward strand.
TGGTTGGTCCCGCAGCGCCGCTCTGGGCGCTACTGGACCAACCCGGCAGCACCCCAGCTGCTCTGCCCCAGGCGTCCTGATTCAGCCGCTGCTGGTCAGTTTCAGCAGCAGCTGAATCAGGACGCCTGGGGCAGAGCAGCTTGGGTGCTGCTGGGTTGGTCCAGTAGCGCTGAGGAGTGGTGCTACTGGAGCAACCCAGCAGCACCCCAGCTGCTCTGCCCCAGGCGTCCCCAAGTCAGCCACTGCTGAAACTGACCAGCGGCTGACTACAGGAAGCCCGAGGCAGAGTTGCTCTGCCCCGGGCTTCCTGGAATCAGCCGCTGATCAGTTTCAGCAGCAGCTGACTTGGGGACGCCTGGGGTTCTTAAGTTGAATCTGTATGTAAGTCGGAACTGGCGTCCAGATTCAGCCGCTGCTGAAACTGATCAGCGGCTGATTCCAGGAAGCCCGGAGCAGAGCAACTCTGCCTCGGGCTTCCTGTAGTCAGCCGCTGGTCAGTTTCAGCAGCGGCTGAATCTGGACACCAGTTCCGACTTACATACAGATTCAACTTAAGAAGAAACCTACAGTCCCTATCTTGTACGTAACCTGGGGACTGCCTGTATTTCGAAATAGCGGTTTGCCTGTATAGACGCTATTAAAGTTAATTCAAAATAATGGCTGTTATTTCGAATTAACTTTCATATGTAGATATACCCAAAGTGAATAAAAGTGTTTAATATCACTGAAGCAAATATACCTTTTTTATTCCATTTGTTTGAATACTAGCTCAGCAATATTTTGACAATGAATAGCAATGCAAATCTAGCTAAAAAGACTTACATGTCAAGCCAATTTCACTTCAAAGACCACAAAAAACGAGGATTTTATCCTTTTAGCATTTTGCTATTAAAAATGAGGCTTTCTGTCCCTGAGATTATAGTTGGCAGAGTTATGAACCACTT